>NC_081140.1:17987268-18305768 GCF_958295425.1 Solea solea | reverse complement strand
TCCTTTTTTGTCTGTGTGTCTGTTCAATTTTTGAAGTGTTGGCCGGATTATCAATGGTTAGAGACTGGAAACAAGCGGAAACAACCTGCTACAAATCAACATTTTATACCAGGGTTGTTTTGTCAAAAGCAGCATGTGGTTTTACAGAGAATTACAGTGACACAATGGCAAAAAAACCAAACAAAACACACACACTATACATTTTCTGTTTTATTTTTACATACAATTAATCCAACAAGATTCAGCATATAACAGCGTTTAGATTTGCCATATCTAATTTCAAGTCGAGGTCCTGATCTGGACCTTGTTTGCAATGAGACAGGTGGTTCCTCCACTGTTTCCAGTCTAACCAGCCTAAAACTGTGTCTGTGTCGTGTCAATCTTACACTTCAACTCAGAAAGAGCCTCATTAACATATTTTATGAAATGTTTAAATGTGTTTGCACTGCATGTGACCATGTCCACATATTTACGACGCAATTTGAACTGCAGTGTTGCTGTGGCAAGTTCCTGTCATGCTTAATGTTGTGTTGACGTGTATTTGCAGGTGGTTTTTTGGGGCACGCTGTCTCTGATGGTGGTTTGTTACACGTTCATCAGCAAGAAGGTTTACGAGTCATACAAAGCCTCAAAGAGCCGATCACAGACGACCATTCGCAGAACCAAGTCAAAGGTCTTTGTGGTGGTGGGGGTGTTTTTCATCTGCTTTGCCCCCTTCCACTTCGCTCGTGTTCCCTACACTTTGACCCAAACCCGCAGCTTGGTGAGTCACTGCCAGGGACAGAATGCACTCTACATCGCCAAGGAAACCACCTTGTGGCTATCAGCCACTAATGTGTGCCTGGATCCACTTATCTATGTGTTCCTGTGTAAGGTGTTTCGGAGACGACTGACAGCCACTTTCTGCCGTAAGACCCTCCACACAGGTACCCCAGAATCTCCCACGGTAACATCAACTCAAATGGAAATGTCTCAGTTGGCCCACACTAACAAACTGTCAGATAATGGGATTCCACTGTAAGATAATGGACAGTGCACAATGGGACGCCACTGTGACCATTTACTTGTAAATAGCATTTTATGTCAATAAAGGTTGTAAAAATTAAAGCAGGGTGATGGACATCTGGTAAATGGACGATGACTATTGATGAGGACAATTGTGTTGTTTGTGTTTTATGAAAGCTGTCCTGGATTTTTGATACTGTGCTAACTGAAACGCCTCTTCCCCTTGTTTGCTAAGTCATCAGATGTGTTTGCTTAACTGTACTTAATGTCCTTTTCTACTTCCTTTTCTCTAATCTCGCTCAAACTGCACTTTCCCTTTGACTAATGGTTAAATAACACGACGGGGAAAAAAAAAAAAAATGTGACCAAGGACTGATAACGAACGACTGCTGTTGACATTGCTTACAGCTGCTCTCTGTGCAATATACTGTAAATAACAACAATAAAAATAATACTTTTTGCATTGTCTCCAGGTTTTATACTGGAAATCTTAATAACAACTTGTCTTTTAAGCCAAATATTTGTTCTGTATTGTATATACTATAGGCCACCCACCACATCATACATTTATTAGACCACCAACCAAAGCCACAGCTGCCTTCCTAGATTAACAGCATTGGTAATTATCAAAAACATTTTTTTCTGCAATGGTTACTACACCAGTACGTAGAAGCTCTTTGACCAAAATGATATTTTTAAGGCTAAAATATGATTATTATTGTTATCCATGAGTTTTCAAATGTACTGTTTTACAAACATTAACATTATTACATTATTACTTCTTGATTAAGATGTCAAATTATAGTTATTTACTTTCATCCCTGAACAGAAAAGAGAAGAAGCTCAGGGAGCCAGCTCAAATTTGGGTATAAAAAGGTGAATTGAGTTTGTTACTAAATAGCAATAACCTTTTTTCATGGTTCAAGATTTCTTTTTAACATTAAAGGTTTTAAATAGGGAAGGGAGAATACACAGTACTTGCACTTCATATAAACACAATGTGTTTTTGATTAAGAGCAGCTCGGATGCCTCCCCTGTGTAATTCACTTCTTATTGATTATACTTCTATTTGCCACACGCAGATCAGTATCCAAGGCACATTGGAAGTGAAGTGTTGAGCAACTGACCTACAGGAATTATAGACTCATTCCTCTGCTGGAGATCGGGTGTTCGATAACACTGAATTTAAACCAAATCCAACAAGGCTGCAAGAATTTCAAAATCATTTATATAGCCCGTCACAATATTGCAGATGTGTCTGATAGAGTTTTGAATTAAACAAGAGGAGGCAAAATATTTAGAAGTGAATTAAGTGACATGTTTTTTCCCACACTGCAACACCAAAAGATGGGTTTTCAGGACATTTACCAACTGGTTCTACGGGATTAATGTCACCTCCCACCTGATTTATAATCATGTCTGCATGTGGGTCTGATTAATGTAATAATGAAATATGATCTCTCTCCATCCCACCCACTGTCGGCTACAACAGAGGCTGATATTTGGGCAGGAAATTAATGAGCTGCAGTGCAGTCGGAGCAGTGACTGCAACCAGGGGATGAACCATTCGTCACCCTCAGATTAAATCCTCTGACAGATGACCCTGCAGTAGTGAATTATGAGAAATTCTAAATGACATTCATGGAAATTAAACAAGCCTTGCAGATAGTGTTGCCTCGCACTATGCATAGAGGCACACGCTGGGGAAATACGGGGGCAGGTAAATGTATATGACAGTTATAGATGCGTCAAGAGAACCCGGTGAAACACGGAAGTACAGTTTACCTGTCAGAGTAACCTGTCACTGGTGCCAAAACGTGGCTTATGAAATATTCTATGCCATGACATCCCAGCTTGTTACAGCTTTACACTTATAAGCTACACGACAGGACAACGGTTTTGACACATCATACAAGCATCAAAGTGCAGGTTAGCTTTAGAGAAACCACATTGTGGTTGCATGCCATTACAGCTCAGTCATCTTACAGACTGATTCTAAAAGTATGGCCAGAGAAGTGCATTTGTTGAACATTATGACAAAGTGAAGTTGACCTTTGACTTTTGGGATACAATTGTCATCACCTTATAATTATAGAATATTTTTATTTTTATTTTTTTAACCTTTATCTATACAGATTATCCCATTGAGACACAGGCTCTCATTTTCAAGAGAGACCTGTCCAGGAGAATCACTACAGAACAACACAGACAACACAACAATAAAGAAAATGTGCAAAATGTCAAGTGAATAAACAGATTCAAATACTAGGAACAGGAGCAAGTTCCCAAAGGGGTGGGGTGGTCATTTAAATTAGGTGAAAGACTGGGTTGGTAAGTTCAAGACTCAGGTGATTTATTATGTGTCAGTATGTACTGTATATGGATCTTTGTATGTGTAGGCATCATGCACGTGGGTTAATAAATGTATGGATGGATGTGTGAGGGCGTCTACATGAATACTGATACATGTATATTATTTCACTAATTATGTAAATTATTGCATTTATTGTTATTGCATCCCTTTTACTTATTTAGTTGTTCTTAATTTCTTTTTTCTTTCTTTTCTACTATTTTTTTGTTATTTATGTATTTCTTATGTGCGCAATAGTAGTAGAGAAGTCAGTTAAACGTGGCATTCAAATCTCTGATTTTTTTTTTGTTTCGTACCAGACAGCTGATGCTTTGCTTGGCCTTATTGTATGGACAAGAAGGGAAGAATAAAGAGTATAATTTAAAGAAGAAAAAAAAAATCTCCGTTGATGCAAAATGTTACTAAATTAATGTTCAGCAACTTATAACATGCTACTCCAGAGTCATCTCGTTTGTTTGTGACAGCAAACGTCGCACGAGCAGCTCGGAATCACTCACGTTCAGAAAGGGGCGAACTTTCCCACTCTGCAAATGTGGCGTGAATGCAACATGACGGCGCCACGTGATACGGCGGGTGTAGTCACATGATCTGATGCGCGTGTCTTTCCTGTTGCCGTGAACTTTTCTCTCCTCATATCCCAAAACAAACAAACATGGCGGATATTGAGGAGCGGCGGAGTCTGTTAGGAGACGAGGATGAGCGGTTTGTGGGTGACAGAGAGCCGCAGAGAGGAGCAGGAGGACCGGGAGCGATGCCCGCCATATGCGACCCCCGCCGCCTCCTGCACAGAGTGGTTGTCCTCGTCTTCATGTGCTTCCTGGGATTCGGTGAGAAGCCTCCACTTACTTCTCTTCTTACAACACCACACAGACTTAACTCAAATTCACAAAACGTTTAAAGAACGTTAGCCCATGGTTCTCCTACGGTTACCGTAAACCCGAACTTTCGAGAACGTTCCCTCAGGGTTAAGCAGCAGCAGAAGCATAACGTTCCCTAAATGTTGAGGGAACCACACACTGAAACGTCTCCTGTAGTTGCACTGTCGTCTCCACACAACGTTCCCATTTGGTTGTATTTTGATTTTTTTTTGTTTACAACAAAAATAGAACGTTCTGAGAACGTTGTCCAGAGGTTTGGAATGTTTATTATTTAAGCCAGTGTTCCCCAAACTTTTTAAGGGAGGACCCACTTTGTTAAGTGTTAAGATAAGTGACAAATGAATATGAGCAACATTGAAGCATGTTGACTAGTTACACTGCCATTTCTGGAACACTTCTTATTAGCTTTGATAGGTAAACCATCTTTTTCCATAAGATGTGGCCTTTGATGCACAAATCACAACTATAGGTGGATAGACTTAAGTTACTGAAAGAAAAGCTGTCGTGTTCTAGCCTACTGCTGCTGGTGCTAATAGTAGTTAATTTTATTTTAGGAAGCTACTTCTGTTACGACAACCCCGCTGCTCTTCAAACCCAAGTCCTGCAGGTAATCCACTTCAAATGCAGCAACTCTGTAATTTGACTCCTAAAGATTTCCGTCACAAGTACATTTTAAATTGTGATGCATTTCCTCCTGGACTGAACTAGGATCTGAACTTGAACACTGAGAACTTCATGCGGCTCTACGCCTGGTACTCCTGGCCCAACGTGGTGCTGTGCTTCTTTGGAGGCTTCCTGCTGGACAGGGTTTTTGGCATCAGGTAGAAAAAGAAATACCATCTAATTGTATTTTATATTCATCATAAGTGAAAGTGAAAGTGAGTCTTTGTCATTGTTTTTTTTACAGACTTGGAACCATCATCTTTTCGGTCTTTGTCTGTGCTGGACAAGTGAGTTTACTCTAATACCTTCATAAGAAAAGAGAATTTTATGACGGGAGAACATGAAATTCAGATTGTTTGATAATATAATCTTAAATGGGAATATATTTAGAAATGTATAAATATCAGTATTTCTGCAGGGACTTCTGTTTATTCTGCAAACACACACAATTTATTGAAAAATGGGTGTAACCAGTGGAAAAATGTAGCCCGGACCCTGGAGCCCTGTTGTGCATCAGATGTCATTGTCTATGCACATGTTTTATGTCTGTTCATGTTTTTGGTCAACTGTTGTTGTGCGGATTAGATTAGAAAGAAACTGTGGCTGGTTCAAATCATTGCAAAACAACCAAGTTTATTATTTTCTCTACTTCACAGATCGTATTTGCCACTGGAGCTCTGTTAAATCATTTCTGGTTGATGGAAGGTGGACGTTTTATATTTGGGTAAAAAACAAAACAAAACAAATGTTGTTTGGTCACAGTCAACTCTGAGGCTCATATTGCACTTCATTCACCCCGTTCCTGTTTTCTCTTCTGTGTAGTATTGGAGGAGAGTCCTTGGCTGTGGCACAGAACACATACGCAGTCAACTGGTTCAAAGGAAAGGAGCTGAATCTGGTGTTCGGTCTTCAGCTGAGCATGGCTCGACTGGTAAGGACAACACAATATCACTTGTCACCGTGGCGAATGCACAAAATACTGTAAATGCCATCGATACGTTTCGTGTCCAAATGCACTGCTCTTTACTCGTCTCAAGGGCAGCACAGTGAACATGAACATTATGGGCTGGGTGTACAGCAAAGTTGCAGGCCTTGTCGGCTCTCCTGGATATACTGCACTGGGCGGATCGCTCATGATAGGTGAGCGTCACACACCTGTGGAGGGAGCATTGGCTTCACGCAAGGGGAAGCCTTGCAATTTGGCAACTGTTGCACAGTAAGGCTCTGGTTACCTCTCTGTCTATGATCACTTTTGTGTTACCAAACATCTCAGATAACACATTTAACAGAGGCACAGAGAAGTGGTTGAGAACATAGAGAAGCAAAAGTGCTGCTGAATGCTACAGATGAATCATACCGGTTAGGAGAAGTGAGAGCTCTTGTCACTTGCTACCAGTGGCGATTTCTCTGAGCTCAGCTTCCTCTAAAATATTGTCAAATATGTACTGTGTTGTATTTACAGTTCAATACTCGCGCTTGAAGTAGTGTCTCGTTTGTTCAGAATCAGCTGTTTATCACGGATGATGGGTCGTATTCCCGTAGCTGCCTCCGCATTACAACCCCTCAGCTTCAACTGTAGGATAGTTTTTTTTCTCCCTGCTGTGAGCTCGATGCTGATTGGACAAATGCGGCAACATCGTCACTTCCAGGGAAGCTGGGCTTCTGCATGAGGATCGGAGGAACTGTCTGAAAAGCTGAACCAGTGTTTGATTGACAGCGTTGCAGAAACATACACGACAGCGGAGCCTTTTCTGCCTCAGCCCTGCGTGGATATTGTGAGGGAAGTGTGTAGACAAATTTCTGGTCGTCTACGATATAATATAATTTAATTAAAATGTCGCATTTCCTTTTTCTAGTTGTTCATTTGCAGAATTTATGTATGAATAATTGTGCCTGAAATGAACTTCCCCTGTTTCTTCTGACTTGAGCTAAAAGCGCTTACTTTTTTGTGCAGTTGTGAGTTTTCTTCAAAGCTGTTGGCTTCCTTTATTGATTACACTTTTATCTGACCATCTGAGATAAGTTCATTTGATCTATGTAAAATCAATTAGCTGATAAAAGGTATCTCGGTTTGAAACTTTGGATTATCTTATCAACAACATGTGACAGAGACTTGAATTTTCTTACTTTTTCTCTTTCATTCACATGCATTAAACGTGTGTTTAACCTTTTCCTTTCTTCTTGCATTAGCTTCTGTAACCTGCCTGTTTTCACTCATCTGTGCCTTGGTGTTGGCATACCTTGACAAACGAGCTGAGAGGATCCTCCAAAAGGAACAAGGCGGAACGGGTAATGAACTTTTGACTTCCTCCCAGAAGTTCCCTCCTTTCCCTTTTAGAACTTTAAAGTTTCCTCAAAAGATGTTGAAAGAAAACAGTGGTCTCACGTTGATGTGCATGTGTGTTATTGTTGCATTTAAGGTGAAGTAATCAAGCTGACAGATGTGAAACATTTCCCCCTCACCCTGTGGCTCATCTTCATCATCTGTGTGTGTTACTATGTCGCCATCTTCCCCTTTATTGGACTGGGCCAGTGAGTACTTCTTAACTTTCCTCCTGTGGTTCTTTCACATGTCTTTATATCACTTTAGTACTGAAGACCATCTATTCTGAAGTTTCTTTGTGTTGTTGTCAGCTGTGAGGTCTTATTTAGACAAATGTGAGTCTGAAATGTAACGGTCACAGCAAAGTGTCTGAGAACAGATGTAAAGATGGTGTTTATTTAATGACTGTCTATTTAGTTTATAGCTAAAATTCAAATTTGTCTCAGGAAGTGGCCATTGATGAAGATATTTTTCTTATTTTCAGCATAAAACTAAGACATAATACCTAAAACATTTAGAAACAGCACATAATATGTTCAAGTGTATATTAAAACACTTTTAGTTTTTCTTAATGAATGATTAACCGAATGAAAAAAAAAACAACAAGATTTTGTTGATTGTAAAACAACACAGAATCTATGGAAACACCCATTGATGCTGTTACCTGCATCGTCTCATTTTCTACAAACTGAATCGATCTGAATAAAGTGACCGATGCTATGATTGATAGTTTTTAATACTTAATTTGCTGTAGATCACGTTCTTCAGTGGTTTTGTGCCTGATCATCACTGCTGACATAAGAGGTTTTTGTGATTGAATGATGTAGATTTTAATTCCCTAGAGAATCTACAGTTGATTAGTGCAAAACATGTCTTAGGCATGTTTTTTTAACAGTGTGATCTCAAAACAAGTGAAAACAATGCATGTAAAAGAGAGGTTGCTGCTGCTGTCGCCTAAATTTCTCTTCCCTTACAATTCACATCATCTCAAAGACTAAGAAGTCCACGGTGCTCTTAGTTCATTATCTTGTTTCCTTGCCTTCTTTCTTGTTTACAGGGTGTTCTTCATTGAAAAATTCAACTTTTCTCCGGCTGAAGCCAGAGCTGTCAACAGGTAATTCAGATCAGTTGTAATAGGACATTGATACTTTAAAGGGGATGTATTTAAAATACGTACAACAGTGACCTTCAGCAATTAAAGCGGTTACCGTAATCCCATGATGCATAAGCGTGGTTACCAGATTCTCTGATAAAACTGAAATAACACACTTCAATCCAGTGTTAAACTGGACAAACACAATCAGTGCATATATATTACTGTTCCACCGTCTGTTTTATTTTTTATTTCTAACATTTGACAGTTAATTTTCACATGTCATCAATGGGGGCGGAGATTAAGAGTGAACGTTGGTCTGCTTTAGAGCAGCAGTGGAGCATTATGACACGATGAGACCATGAGAACATTGCACACCTTAAATATCCCCCAACAAGGGAGAGCATTATTTAAACTTGACTGAAGTCCGCTGTTTTGCTTCCTGGTCTGTTGTCGGCTTCCTTTCTAAAAATAGTAATTTAGTGTATTTTTTGCATGCATCACCTTTAAGTCACTAAAATGATCAGAGTCTGCTTTTACTGATGTGTCTTGAAGTTCTTTTGTGGTTTCGTTGTTACAGGGAGCGGTCGTATCTAGATTACTGTCATTAAACTCAAACTACAGATTCAAGTTAGAAATGTCAGACGTATTTAAAGTCCAGAAGTGCGAGTAGAATTTTCATGTCTCTTCAGCGTAACACCACTTACGCCGTTATCTCGTCTTTTCCAGTATTGTGTACATCATCTCAGCCCCCGCCTCTCCAATTCTGGGTTTTCTGGTTGATAAGACGGGAAGGAATGTGGTGTGGGTAATAATTGCCGTGATTGCCACACTCGCCGCACACATGATGCTGGCCTTCACCTTCTGGAACCCATGGATCGCCATGGTAATGGCCTTGGCAAACATTTGTACTGTGTTCCAAACCTTTTTTTTTTTTGTTAACTTGTACATTCATGAACAATAACAGGATGAAAAAGTAAATGAAATGTGATGTTGGCATCCAGGTCTGTAAGGCCTTTGGTGTACGAGGGAGATGGAAGCGTACGGTTGTCAATGCAATTTTTTTTCAAACTCAAAATACATTTAAAGTTTCTGCTGAGTTCTTTCCTGCTCGTAGTTGCCAACAAATTGATTTTCTTTTTCCTGTGAAGTGTGTTTACATCACTCACTCAGTCTGCAGTGGTAGCACTTTAATTTATAACGCACTTTCTGTACACGAAGGCCGATTCAAGGTACTGTACAGTCACAACAACACAAGAGCAGAACTGAAAAGTATTTGAAGGTGATATTGTTAAAAATGTGCGAGAAATTAAAGGCCTACGAAGAATAAATAGTCAAACTTTGCATCTTGCTGCATCTCCTTGAGGTGATAAACAAGTAATCAAGCTTTCATTTCCACATTTTGTTGAAAAAAGGTTCCATAAAAGAATGTTGTAAATGTATATTATACATCATTTCTCACAATTTTTTCTCATGGTACCCTGATATGAGTGTGTGTGTGTGTTCTTGTTTTCCAGTCCCTGTTGGGTGTTTCCTACTCCTTACTGGCCTGTGCTCTGTGGCCCATGGTGGCCTTTGTGGTTCCTGAGCATCAGCTGGGCACTGCCTATGGCTTGTATGCACTTTCAGTGACTGCTGTTGGACACATAAACTCATAAACAGACAGTTGTGGTCACTTTTGTATCAACACTGGTGTGTTAATCTGCCTCTGTCCTCCAGCATGCAGTCGATCCAGAACCTGGGACTTGCTCTCATTGCCATGGCAGCTGGAGCCATACTGGACACCAGAGGATACCTGGTTTTAGAAGTGTTCTTTTGTGCCTGCATATGCAGTCAGTATTTTTTGTGTATAGCACATGAGTGTTTGTGAGAATAGTCTTTCAAACTCTGGTTACAGTATCTGTAACTGTAATACTGAATCTGTATTGTTATTTCCTCTCTGTCCTGCAGTGGCACTGATGGCAGTGGTGATGCTGTACTTCGCAGATTATCTCAGAGGTAAGGGAAGAACGGAGTCTTAAACAGGGTGACAGAAATGGCTTGTCACTTGTGGTAAATCCTCACTTTACTGTTTAATAAACATCCTCCTCTCTCTTGTGCACCAGGAGGAGATTTGAACCAGTCAGCAGCAGCCAGAGCCAGACTTCAGAAAGAGGCCACTTCAGATGCTGAGTGAGTAGCTTTGACCCTCGACTCTTCAGGCACTTACCCAAGAATTAGATTTCAAGTGTAATTTCAGGAGTTCCTGTGCTAATTTACTGGATATGTCCTTAGCTGGACCTGTTGCAGTCAGGATAATCTACTGCAGTGAATACATACTTTATTTTTTCTTCTAATCTTGGCTAACTGTACAGTCGGAATATCACAGATTTCCAGTGTGATAGTTTCCTCATTTGAACTTTGATCACAGCTTCAACCACATGACTTGCATTGCAGATTTACAGAATCATGCCTCACTAAGCTGTAGAGTTTTAGTAGGTTACTGGAGAGGCTTCGTGTCAGGTGATAATGAGTCACATTCTTACTAATATGGTGGGTGAATGAGTTGTCATTTATCTCGGATACAAAGGTGTTGAATCAAGACATTTCACCTCTTTTTCAAGTGCCTTTTTCCTCAAAAAAAAAAAAATTGAAGGTGTGATGTTGAATGTTGTTCATGTTTATGCCTCACACGTTGGTTGTCAGTCAGAAGAGGAAAAGGAGTGATGGACAGGTTGACAGAGGAGGTCAGGCTGGAGTCTCTGTGCATGTGCATGTTTTTTTGGAGATGATTGTAATGGTAATCTGTAGTGATAGTATGGTGTGGGTGGAAGAGAGTCTGGAGAGGTGGAGCTATGCACTGGAGAGAAAAGGAATGAAGGTGAGTGGAAGCAAGGCAGAATACCTGTGTGTGGATGACAGGGAGTAGGGCTGGTGAAAGTGGATGAGTTTAAATGTCTGGGGTCAACCATCCAAAGCAATGGACAGAGCACAAGAGTGGAGGAGAAGAGAGTGCAGACAGGGTAGAGTGGGTGGAGGTCTCTAAAAGACAGGCAGTGGAGCTGGAGGTGGCAGAGCTGAAGATGCTGAGATTGTCATTGGGAGCGACCAGGAAGGACAAGCTTAGAAATGAGCATATTTGAGGGACAGCTCAGGTTGAACGATTTGGAAATTAAGTAAGAGAGACAAGGTTGTGATGGTTTGGTCCCTTGCAGTGGAGGAATAGTGATTATATTAGGCAAAGGGATGTAGAAGATAGAGCTGCTGGGAAGGAGGAAAAGAGGAAGGTCGATGAGGACATGAGGACAGTTGGTGTAACCGATCAGGTCGCATGGGATATGGCATTATGAAGGTAGACGATCTGCTGTGGTGACCCCTAAAGGGAGAAGCCGAAAGAATAATAATGATAAATATGATGATGATGATCAATGCAACGGCCTTTTAAAACCAGGAAAATTCATCACAGATACCTTATCACGATTTGACGATATAATATCGATATATTCCCCTGCTCTAATCGGTGCTTTATTTATTGATAGGTTTAAATTGTGTCAAATAAGTACTTTTGCTTAAAGGTTTTATTTGTCCAAGTTCAGATACACAGCATGTTTATGACACTTTATTGCTTTACGAAGTAGTTTCCATGTTATCTTACCAAACATCTATTTACGTTACAGGTTTAAAATGTGTATATACTGGCTGGTTGTTAGCTCACTTCCTGTATTTGGTTTTACAACCTTCACTAAAGACGTTTTATTTTCTGTGCCGTCTGTCTCTCTGACCGTGTGTCGACTGGCAGGATTTTGCAAAAACTACTGAACTGCTTTTCTTGAACCATGGTGGTTGATGTGGCTCAAGTCAGAGCTTTGAATTTTGAAGTGGAGAAATTAAGGGAGTTGGTTTCGGAGTTTGATTTGCAAGATATTGCGAGACAGGGCGTGACGATATTCCTGTGACAATCTTGAGGAATGAGGCAAAGATTCTCACGCAAAAGAAGAAACAAAAACTCCACGAAAGCATATGTGGAGCGATAATATTTATGTGCAGGTAAAATCTGTACCAGATGTATTTTAGTGCTTGCTATGTGCTCTCTGATCTAGCACAGTCTATTTCTCCATCTCATTGTGTGTCTGTCTCATCTTTAATTCAGTATACTTTATATATATATATGGCTTATCTTGCCTGACTAATATTTTCCGGTGCGTGCTGTAATTGATATTTTCCAGATGATGATGATGGGAACACACATGGCTGCACTGTCCACCCCAAAGCTGTCAATCAACTGCCAAGGGGCAGGACTGAGCGTCTGACTCAGCCCCAGTGCTTGTGTCATCTGTGGCTGTTCCCACCTGAACTAAACTGACTCTCTGACCCTGGATATTACATCATTTCTTTCCTATCAGGACACTGATTAATTGCATATCCCTCTCTGGACACAGTGACTCCTCACACTGACTTTATCTCTACCTCTCACTCGCCACCGACTCCTGGGTGTTTTTGAACTTCAGCCTGAAGTTTCCTCAGTTACACAAGAAAGTTAGCAATGCATGAAGATTTACACATTTAAATGTCTTTTGTATTCAGTGAAGATGAGACCTGGATCCAAAGGTTGTTTTTATATGTACAGAAAAAATACAATTTTAAACATGTTTTTATATATATATGTATGTATATATATATATATATATATATATATATATATATATACATATATAATTCTTTCTTTTTTTCAAATTGTCAGCATTACTCTTTTAATTTCCGTATTAAAAACAACTAATCAATTAATTATTTACATGAAATTTGTCAGCATTTTAAAGTAATTCAACCAAAATCTTCTTTGCTGAGTTTATATCCAATTTTAATCATGTGCCTCATTGACTCTCTTTATGGTGTTGGAGTGTAGCACTTTAGTTTTAATGTTTTTTATTATTATTGCTCAGGTCTTTTATTTCTTAATTCCTTTGTCCGCTCATCTCTGCTTTTTGGAAGTCAAAAAAAAAAGGTACATTACTACAACAATAAGAAAAGAAAAACATTTAAATTTTGAGTAAATTCTAATTCTAATAATATGCATAGATTTATTAAAGTGATCTCTTGTATAGTCGGTTCTGAATATTTTGCTCATTTATCAAGCTCATGTAATTCATTTTTGTAAACACTTTCTCACATTGTTGCTTACATCATTTGAACAGTGGAGGGAAAAAAAAAAACTCTGCTTCACTTCACCATTCCAGAATTGTGGGAAGAGGTTTGTCTCCCTGTGTGTTGTGATCAGTCGCAGATTATTGTGGGTGATTTAAAGTCACTACCTCAGTTAGACAAATGACTTTTAGTCAAATTCTTGACAAAATGGCACTTGAGAGACTTGGGTCAGTAGCCTCTTCACATTTAAAATGACAGCTGTGTCACAGCCAGAGCCACCGCTCTCTTCATTGTGTCTTTCATTTGCACTACGATGATATAACAGCAGCTCAGTCTTTGTATCGTCGAGAATATACAGTATAATGTGTATTAATTGTTGTTGATCTGTGTGCATGAGGATGTACGATTTGAGGAATTTGAAGAAAATTGTACATTGGATAAAAACCCACGCGTCATTTATGTATGACGTAATATATTTGATACAAGATTGTTAATGGAACGGTGATCTTTTAATTAAAGACGATCTTTCACACCATTGTAATTGTGTGTTATTGTACAACTTTATCTTTTAATGTAGGGCACAGCTACCACAGCATCTATGGTGATAATTTATGTCCTTGGCCTTTAGCAACAGTCTGTGTGCGATTAATCCTGCTGCTAATATTTACAATTATGTAAATATTAGCGATGATAAAGTTGGCCACATTATTATTCCTGCAGGAATAAAAGGCGGCCCAGTAAACTGACAGAGGGTGAGCTTGCTAGATTAGCACCCATGTCTGCTTTTGGCCTACGCAACCGGTATCTCTCCAGACTGGGAACACAGGTATGCACACACACACACACACACACACACTTTCACAGCTATTTGTCTCATTTGGATCTTAACCATAAATTTAAACTGAAGAAATTAGGTGTTTATGCCAGAAAAGGTTTTAAAGAGGTAAGAAATACAAGTACACACAGGCACATG
The DNA here is from genome assembly GCF_958295425.1 of Solea solea. Lineage (NCBI taxonomy): Eukaryota > Metazoa > Chordata > Actinopteri > Pleuronectiformes > Soleidae > Solea > Solea solea. Next base: position 18,291,341 of record NC_081140.1, on the reverse strand, counting down.
TATCACCTACGACACAATTCAAACACAAATCTAAACCTCTAATCTTTACACTGGTAATGCTTTTTTTATTATTATGAGGGAACGTCTGGAGGGCTGTTTCTGCTGCAACACTGCCAATTAAACACGAGCAACTGATTCACTGAAAAGTGAAAAGTGTGGTCTCTGTTTCCTCTTTGCTTAACCTGCCTATTGTTCTTTGCTCTCAGCTCCCAGACCACTGCTCGACCCATCTGTCATCCCTTGCCCACAGGAGTGTTTTGAAATGATGCCCTTCATTCGTCTGCCTGCTCCCCCTCCTGCGCTGTAGCTCTGTGGCTCCAGCAAGTATGCACTGAAAAAAAGAAATACACTATTTTATTTTTGCACAAGCAACACAGCACTTGAACCTTCAAGGTGAAATGTTTTGGACATAGCAATGGACAAGTTCTTTGTTACTTTAATGTCACCACAGAGATTATTTTTTTGAACTTCTCTGGAGCTATTTCGCCCTGCACTTTGGGTGTGTTTATTTCAATTTTTTTTTTTTTTATAAAAAAGTTAATGCCAAGTATTGTTTTGTTTAAGGGTCTTTAAGGACTCTTAGAAAAATAGAGGGCAGTAATTCCCACAAATGTTTAATATATCACATATCACAAAAGACCTTAAGCAATCACAGTTCAGTATCAGTAACATAACTTCCATTTGCTGATCACTCATGTTTTATACATTAAAAAACAATTAAAAAGCAACTGGAATAAACTATGTGGGGGGGGGGCGACGGGTACACTTCACAGGTGTGGGACCTCTGCCACCTGTTTAATGTTGCCAAATCAATATTTTTACGTTTAAAAGAATAAAAAGAGTTTTTAAACACTGCTTGTGACTGTGATTGCATGGTCTTCGCTATCATCAATATCACATAGACCTTCAGCGATCCCAGTTATCGGTTGCATTTGCTGATCACTCATGTTTTATTTATTATAATGTGCATAAATCCCCGCAAATGTTTCATATCACTTGTAGGTACAATTTCCTGGCTGTAAATGCAAGTTTGTAAACCACTCATTTTACGGCATTAAAATCCATAGTGATATTAGGGACATAGACGCTGCTGGTCCAGATTAGACAGTAAGTCAAAGATACTCCTGTGTGTTTGCTGCAGGGGAGTTAGAGCAGCAAAAAATACTGCCATTATAGTCCAATCATCAAAGGCTAAACCGGATCTACTTTTTCAACCCTCCTGATGAAAATCCTCCACAAACATCAGCCACGCCTCCTGTAGAGTTGCCTTCCGTGGCCTTGCGATAATTAAGCACCGTCATCATGGAGCGCAGTAACAGGTGGCCACGAAATGGGACCAGACCAGACACTGTGACCAACAACAGGCCGCAGGCTAAGTGGACGTTTAGCATCGCTTGCGTGCGCGCAAAGACCACTATCTCGGCGGATTCCAGAACCCAGACCGAGCCTCCTGGTGCGAGGACACTGACTGGAGGATCCTTTTGTAGAACTTTGTCATTGTTAAGATTGTTTAGTCCCACAGTGAAAAGCTCAGGTTTGGTCATTTGGATAATCACCAACACTTTTAGTTTTAGTTTTTTTAGTTTTATACCAAACACAGGTTTTTTTTTTGTTCAACCCCGCGCGTCTGTTTCCTGTGTAAAGTAAACAATTATCTCGAATATAAGTTAAGTGCCACACCCCCATAACGCACGCACGCACGCACGCGGGGCGCCGTAGCCTTCAGAGACGCGCACACGCGCAGCTTTCCCATTGGCTGCGAGACCTTTCCAAGTCTGGTCTCTCTCTCTCTTTCTCTCCCCAGTCCTGCTGCTCTCTACCACAAGTGTTCACTTCGTCTCTGTGTGTCTGTCTGACCGCGGAGAGACAGTAACAGAGAGGGAGAAGAGCTCGCGTCATGCTGAGGAACAGCCCGCACAGGTCAGTGTCGCATCCGTCACACATGTGTGAGGACTGTGTTCATGCAGCTCCGTCATGTAAGCTGACATGCATGCACTGATGCGTGTTTTTTTAAAAAAAAAAAAAAAATAAAAAATAAAAAAATCCTGCATAACCGCACTCTCTGCAGCAAGACCGAGAGGAGCACACGCTGTCCACACTCGCAGATTTGACATTTGGAGAGTTTTGCTGTTCTAACTTGAGCGGTGTCCTTCCAGAAGCATGTACCAGGGACAGGAGGCGAGGCTGCGCAGCGGGAGTCTGTCTGTGGCTCGGGAGAGGAAACACCTGGCTCTGTGCATTAATAACCAGGTAAAAGGCACCCACGAGACACCACAATAGACTAGTGTGTTACACTGTAGGTCATAACTGTGGGAACATTTTGCTAGTGAAATGGTGTCTCTCTCTCTCTCCCTCTCTCCCTCTCTCTCTCTTTTTTGCAATGATGTAATTCACTTTCTGATCTTTTGTGTGTGCATGAAGTTGACGTTTATATGTGTGTTGCTCTCTTAAGAGAATACGAGTGACCCTCGATCACAAAGACAATCTGACAGTAATGAGGCAACAGTTCCTCAGTGGCTTAGAGCAGAGAAGAATCAGCACCATGGACAGAGAAACCTTCCGTATTACCGCCACAGTTAATCATTCTTCTGTTATTCACCCGTTCAAAAAACACTTTTAACTGAATTCAGTTTAATTTAAGAAATTGCTTTCAAATGTTGGCTTGAGGCCACTTTAGATTTGTCGTTTTTTCATGTCATGGCAGCAGCTGAAAGGGTCCCATAAATACTATACACATTGAACCTCCCACTATAAACAGTTTCATCTCCTGCAAACAGCAGTGAGGGCAAAGCTGAACCGTGCAGCTACTGCACTTCATCGTCGTCCTCCTCCTCCTCCTCCAGAGACAAATTACAAACTTTGATAGTCTAATTGATTCCTTTAGGTAAATCATGTGTGCGTGTTTTCAACAGAAGATGTGAATCGCCGCTCTCCAGCTTTGGTGCACACGTTCACCTGGTTGTGTTGAGCTTCTGAATATTTAATGCCAGTGATGTAGTGTTGCGCATTATCGGCAGCAGGGGTTATTGAGCACACAAGCTCTGAAAGCACTGCTCCATCACAGCTTTTCGACTCTGCAGTACGGTGTATTATAACGGTGCGCGCATAATCACACTCACTCTGCGTGTTCTCTTAAACTTTCTCATTTAGAATTCATCTGTTTTTTTCCGCTGCATCCCTTGACAGTTGAATTTCATTATCGCTCTCCTAAAAAAAAAAGAGAAAACCCAGACACTTCCAGATTGATGTCGCTCGACTCCAAGGTTTCATGTAAAGACCAGGGAGGAAGTACATGCACAACATGGCTTTACTGAGGAACTTACCAATAATTGCTGAGTGAAATATGAGCGAGGACAGAAATGCAGGTGATTGGATGCGGAGGCTGTGTCTGTCTGTGTGAGTGATTCAGATTCCTTTCGCCGAGGCATCAGCCACCTGAGAAACACATTAATCTATTCAACTCTTACCCTGTAATCAATGCCATAGCAGAATTTTATGGCCACGCAGAGATTATTTAAAGAGCGTGCCAAAGACGGGTCACATTTAATGGGGTTAAGTGTGAAATACACATTACAGGTGACATTGTTGACACAGCAGCTGCAGCTGGAATCTTTAAATCATTCATCAATAACATGCACGCAGCCCCTTGTTGCTCCTAATTTAATCAGCACACGGAAAACGTGTTCCAATCTATGCTGCCTTGCCTGCTAGATTAACTTGCGTGTGTGTGCTCAACAGGAGCCGAAATCCAACGTTGTTGTCGCTCGGTGCGACATCACTTCACAGACACGAACTGTGGGAGTTGTAGATGGAGCGTTTCATAATGCATAGACGAGGAGCGTGCATAGTGGAAGTGTCATGCCAGGGAAAGGTGTCATATTTCAGAAGTGCATTATCGTTTCTCCCCCCCAGTTGGGACAGAGCTCTGCTGAGTGCTGTTTGTCCCGGCTCACTCAAACGCCCCGCGATTGAGTCATAATAACCTCCGCAGCAGCAGCAGCAGCAGCAGCCGCGATATGAGCCTGCACACTGACAGATAGCTGTTTCTCGGGCCACTGCCGCCATGTGATGAACACATACACAGTATGTTCTCTATGTTTATCTGTGTGCATGTGTGCTCTGGTTCATTGCACACACACACACACACACACAGAATAAAGTGGACTTTTTCTTCTAATTAAAATGCTTGAATACACACATGTGCATCTTCACATACACATATTTCCTCGTCATTTCCATCCTAAATGAGGGAGCCTTAGTCTTTGATCACTAAAGGAAGCCCCCTCTCCTCACAGAGCATCTCTCTACTGGTTAATAGTAACAGGGGGACTTCTTCCAAGTGTTCCATTTTGCATGTATGATCATTTTCTCACTCGCACACCTCCTTCATCTCGAGCCGTCACACCTCGCCCACATCCACACTTCTCACCGTGTCTTCTTAATCGTGAGCTCTCCTCTCTCATATTGCCCCTCATCACACGTTGCACATTTAGCTTTTTCGTGTGTGAAGTGCTGTCATACTCAAACGACCTGAGGGTCGAGAGAATTTGTGGGTGGGCAGTATGAGCTTAAAATTATAATACAATACTCCATCATGATATCGCAATAAAGATACTTATCAATGTAGGAGTGTTTTTTTTTATAAGATAATATTAAAAACAGACAAAAATATCTGATATTAAGTTAATAATGACATAGCCAACTGTAATTAAAACACTCAATCTTCAATGACATACCTTAAATAATGCAATCATTGCAACTGAATGTCTTAGTATTGCTATGATGATGATGATAATAATAATAATATTGCTAGCAAATATATTTAGTATAATATTCTTCTTATATTCTATCGCTTCACTGGCAGCTGTGCCGCAAATACATTTGTTATGTTTAAAGAAAGAATAGGTTGTGGGCTATGCTTTATTATACCATGATATTAAGTGGTGGGCCACATACAATTGATTGTTAGGCCGCATGTGGCCCGCGGACAACGAGTTTGACACCTCTGCTCTATATGTTGATTGTTAGATTGCTAGAGTTCAAAACGAACTTTAAAAGATGAAAACCCCTGTAAACATGGCTCTGCCTGTGTTCAGTGACATGAACCTCATATGATGTAAACCTCCTCGCTGGAACTGGCCACTGCTTATCTGCGTCTCACAGGTCATTTTACAGCTCCTGCTCCTGCTCCTGCTTCAGCCTGGTTCTGGTGTCTGAATGCATGTGCATTTATCGGCTCAGCATGAACCTGCCCTCTCACTGCAGTTTCACTCAATGAAAGTTTGTCATTTTGACACTTTGTCAATTTAAAGCTCCAAATTTAAGTGCTTTTTTTTTTCCCCCTCTCTTTCTTTTGCTTTTGTTACCTTCTTCTCTTAGCAAAGGTTCGAGCAATATCCACACACACACACTCCCATCCGATTGCCTCGGGAGAGAGTACTTATTTTGCTTCATACCCATAACACTAAGAGAAAATAGCATTTTAAATCATGTAATCGCATGAGCACATCAGTAAAATCTATCAGCGGGGGCTTTTTTTTTTTTACACCCAGGGTCTCGGGCACAAGAGTAAATGTTGACTTCCATATTGCTGCTCTCACACACCGCACATGTAAATTGATTTCCAATGTTGCGATTAACAAGCATCCCCACCGATGCAGCCTTTCTCCTGATTGGATATTTTCCCCCCCCACTCGTCGTCAAACTGTAGCTAAGGCGCCAAAGTCTGATGCAGCTGTTTCAACACGTCAGCAGGCTGCAATCAAATCCTCGGAGATCAGGTGTGTGTGTGTGTGTGTGTGTGTCTTTATTGGGCTCTGGGGAGACATTTGGATCAAAACCATCACTGTGAGGACTTTTTGATGTTTGTGAGGACATTTTAGCAGGTCCTCACAATGTTCAAGACTTGATTTTTAGGGTTAGGATTAGAATTGGGTTTAGGTTAGTCTGGGAATGTCCTCACAACTATAGTGATGTGTGTCTCTCTCTCTCTGTGTGTGTGCATTTGTTAACCCTTTTCTGGCATGGACACTGACCTTGTCCGGACCAAAAGTCTTCATGGAGACCTAAACCTGGTGCTAATGAGTCAGAACCTCATCTCTGAGTAACTGGTTTAGTGCTAAGGTTTAAATTTTGGTTAGGTTATGGTTAGGATTAGGCATTAACTGGTCATGGTTAATGTTAATGATAAGGTTTTGTTCAGGCTGTCCAAATAAATAGAGCTCAATGTAGAGTCCTTTAAAGGATAGCTGCGTGGACCTGTGTGTGTGTGTTGGACATTCAGCTATGCCTGTCACCAGTCTCTGCGGTGCCACTGTGATGGCACTGTGAGAAATTGAACTTAAATTTCCTCATCAATTAAAGGGAAGCCCACTTTCTGCTGTGTGCTGCTGTTTTTTCTGTATTTTCAGGGACATAAATCTTATTACTGTCTTACCCTCACATCACATTATCACCTCATCGATTGGCCGTGTTTTGCAGTTGGAAAAAAAGGGCAGTGAAGCTGCTTCCGTGCACAGCAGAAGGGGGGTTTCTGTTAATACCTGTTTTACACAATCGTGCATTCAATCATTGATTTAACCGATTGTAGTGTAACCCGTAGCCCACAAGAAACTCCGTGCATGTCCCATCGTCCGTGGCAGTTCTACTGCTACCTTGATATTTCTATCGCTCTCGTATAACTTTAGTGCGTTTTATTCGGTCCAGGGAGCCATGACATTACAGTTGGCTGTAAACACACAAAGGGTGGTAGCTGTAAAAATGACCAACGCAATATACCTGGTGTCAAGTGCCAACTGCCATCTTTGAAACTCAAAGGAATGATAGGATTTCCGACATAAAACTTAGCCATAGTGTTAAAGCACTTAATGTAAATATGAGTTGTATTTCAGTATGCAACCTACTAATAAATTCACTAATTTAATCATTTATTTAAAAAATGACATCATTTGTCAAAGATTCCTACTGAGTATTAGTGAGGAGTCTGCAGTTAATCCTGCAAAAATACGCATTGATAAGATTACATTTTAGACCATTTTTGGCCCTTTGCCTGGCATGTGGAGTACTTAATCCCCTCCTGGTTTTGCTGAGAGGAATAAAAAGCACCGTGAGAACCAACACAGCTTCATAGTGCAGCGTCTGCACTATGTATATGCCGTAACAACCGCGCCGTAAAACGCCTTCTCAACACAGTCGTAAACATAACATCGCCTTGTAAAGTGGATACGAATTAGCAAGTAGGTGGTTGTTCACCTGTCCAGCAGACATGACCCATCCCTCCCATTATCTTATGGGAGGAGCCGGAGTGAAGCCTCAGGGCCTCTTTTGCTGTGAGGCACCAGCGATAAACACCTCATGATGCCACATATGAAGCATCGTAAACTTCCGTTTGGATTTGTGTGTCCCTTTCCATGATGTACTGTATATGAATCCAATATTCCCCTCCCCACGTTGCTGGTTTTTGGTCTTCGCTGACTCTTGAGGGAAATACATGCGCACTTTGCTGCTAAGTGCTTGACTCCGTGCACCAGCTCCTCTTCACTTTGCCTGGGTGCAGTTTAGTGCTTTAGCACGGTTTATTGAAAACAGCTGTCTGCTGCAGCTAGAGGTGGTGATGATGATGATGATGAAGTGTGTTGTGACCGGTGAATGAGATAAATGTGAAGCTGTGAGTCATAGAATTTAAAAAAAAAAAAAAAAAGGAGCTAAAAACACCAAAAATGCTCCATAAAAAAAGTACCGGTGTCAGTTCATCACAACGAGGGTCACCTTTCTCATTATATCTCGTGTCGTCATTAGTGTCTGAGTCGTACTGATCTGTGAGCTGAATGTTAAGTCCTTGTTGCAGTCACAAGCATATGGACACAAACGGGAACCTCGCTGACTAACAGAGACATGGAGACTGTCGATGGAGTAGAGCTGCTGTGGGAGCACATCCATCTGCCTAGTTCCACTGAGCTTTATGCCTGTGGCCCCAGAGCTGCCTAAGGCCTGTAGACTTATGTCTTGCTGGTTGGCACCTGCAGAGCACACACACATGCTGTTAAGCATGAGTAATTGCATCCTGGTTGTTTTTTATTCACCGGTTCCTCTGTTTATGATTATTCGTGCCCATGTTAACAGACTTAAGATGAATGAACAGATAACAGAAATGAGAGCCTCTTCTCTGTCATCATGGCAGTGTGCGTGCGTACAGGAGCAGTTATTCCTCTTTATATCTTATCAAAGCACCCATCTACCTGAATCATGATCCTTGGCAGAGAGAATTAAAAACCCTCTCGATGACATAATTGCTGCCATTCCCTGCACAGGAGGAAGTGCGGCGCTACCATCGCTACTGCAACCACAGTGGAGGGCAAGCGCTTCCCAAGGTGGAGAGGTAAGCCGCTGCACCACACCACACCACACAGAAGAGTCCTCACTGTTCATTTTTAAAGTTCAGGACCAAGATGTAGACGGTGTCTGTGGTCTTTGTCGTGTTCATCTAGGAGCCGTCCTCGTAGGAGTGAGGAGGAAGATGACAACAGTCCACATCGCCGTGAGCAGCAGCAGCACCTGGAGACCAAGGCTATAGTGTGAGTATCGTGTCATTTACCTGTATGATTACTTTATTTCTTTTTGTTACAAATGACCTTTGTTTTTCTTGTATTCAGATTTAAAACCACTTGTGACGTTAAAGGTGCATCATGTTTGTGTGGCTTTCATCTTTAATCTTACCTCTGATTGGGTAATGGAGCCAGGGTCAAAGTGCACTTTGAGTGCCCGAACACTGACAGACTGCCAACGTCGTTCCATTTAAACGTTGACCCATAGTTGTAATAAGCGTAACAGGGAGGGACAGCACTTGCCTCCGGGCTTTCGCTTTCACAAAATTTGAGGCTGGAAAAAGAGTGGCAATGTTTATGTGTGGAGGGAACATGATTGGGGTGCACAAAGGTGAGACGGATAGACTCGAATTTTCAGGCTGGACTTAAAGAAGGCAGAGGAACGGAGGGATATAGGAAGCAAAGGGAGTGGTAAAAATAGGGATGGAGGAAGGAAGTGGCGGCCGGGGGGGGGGGGGGGGTATTGGTTTTTGAACTAGGAGTTATGACTTAATTCAATTTGTTCCATTTGGCTCAGCTGCCTCTCTGCTCCACTGGAGGAGAATGTGTTTCGCCAATGAGTAATTGATCCTACACTCCACCCTGGACACTGACTTTAGGGTGACTACAGGGAGGAAAGTGAGGGACAGAAAGAGTTCAAGAAGAGGGGTTGACTCAAAATACTGGGGTAAATGTTTACTGGAGGTGAGAGAAGAGAAGCTTTTCTTTTATCAGAGCGGCAGCGTTTATTTCATCCACAGTTTCAAATATATGGTTAGGGTATGTAAAACACAAACTTAAATGTTGTGATATAATATGTGCATGTTAATCAGTGTGGATTATTAGTTATATGTTATAATTTAAGGTAATGTCAACTTCATATTCTAAAAATAATCACAACATAATCGCTGAATTTGTAGCTAGAATCTAAAATTAAACTGACAAGCACACAATTAGTCGTCCTTGCAGTAGATCTGGACAATGATTCCGATCACTTTGTTGCTCATTAAAACAGAAATGACAAGTTTTCTTTGGCATCACTATGGCGTGATATAAAAAAAGACACATCACATTTATTGGGAAATTGCCACAGACAATGGAATGAAGGACCTTCAGTAGCTGCTTGGATTGGATGGATCCCAGAAGATTTGATTGCCTTTTTGTGATATATAGATATTTAGGGTATATCAATTCTAAAGTTTTGTTTCTGTCCAGTGATTTTGTTGATATCACTGATAATCTTGTGTTGCCACTTGCAGCATCCAGCGTGCCTGGCGTGCAAAACTGTCCCGTGGAGGGAGTGGGCGGGGGAAAGGCAAGAACCGTGCCGGCCATCGCCAGGGTGAGACACCCAACCCTTCAGAGAGCTACCAGGACCCTGTGGCCACCACCGACGCAGCTCCGGTAAGAAATGGAAAAAGAAAATCAAACAGACCGACGACATGAGAAAGAGGCAGGTGGAGGGGAAAATAGAGACCTCTTTAAATGATCTGTGGAGTATCGGCTGGCATCTGTTGTGTCTACACGGACAAAAGAACGAGTGAGTGGGACGCATGGATGGATAGCGTAATAAAGGAGAGAGCAGCACATGGAATGAGGGAGGGGTGTTTACCTACAGTGTCATCTGGGGGACTGCAGGGGTCGTACTGGTGGAGGTGGTTGGGATGCCAGCTGGCGCTGTGCCCAGGTCTGTAATTAGCCATTAATTAGGTAAATTTTCAAAGCTGGTTGATTGATTAATGAAGTGCCTCTGCCCTTGTCTTCCCTCGTCTCATTGCCTCACTCCTTGCTCCTTCTGCTCTCCCGTGGGAGTGCAGGGGAGAATTAAACAGCGCTCACAGGCCATGGCAGCCAAACAAAAACCAGAGGAGGAGGAGGAGGGAAAGCAACTGTCTGAGCCGCAGATAAACAGTGAGATGAGAAGAAAGGAGACGGAATGAATGAATGAATGAATGAATGAATGGGTGGGTGTACAGAGATAAGGAGATGAGTGCAGTGATGTGAAAAAGATGCCGTCGGACCACCTCAAGTTCTCAGTGACAGACGAGCCGCAGACAGGCAGACAGACAGACAGGCAGACAGACAGCTCTGCTGTTTTCTCAGTCTGTGGGTTTCATAGTGTAGTAATCACACAGAGACACACAGACTACCTGCACAGTCTCTGCCCACGCCATGTGCAGAGACTCAGTTGAGAAAAACATGATGTCATGTCTGCATATCATTTTGTGTGTGTGTGTGAGACACACGCTCCCTCCTGCATTCTCTTTTTGAGAAGTGCTGGAGAAAAAGTGGGATTTCTTCAGCAAACAGATGGGCTCGTGTCCTGGTGAGAGACTGTGAGAGCTAACGTGCGCGCGCGCTAAGTGTGTGTGCTTTGTTTTTAGGTTGATTGTGCTGCTTGGAGGAGTTTCTTGTTTATTAGCACAGCAGCAAATGTCGCCCTAATTAGAAAGTTAGTCTAACTTGCGATGACAAAGAACACCCCCAACCCGTCCATCTCGTGCCTTTTACTTTCTTTTTTTTCCACATTACTTAAATATTATTGGACATCGTTAATATACTACTTACTAACATTTTAATAGGGTTTATTGGCGGGAAATGTAATATATTATCCCTTAGCATGTGTGTCTATGTGTATACTCACTTTTTTTTATAAAAATCATTAGGTTTTCGGAGCTTAGAATAAGTCTTTTATGTGTACTTTAGGCAAGGGCCTGGATTTATGAAGCCAAAGGTGGCTGTCTTCTGTAAGCCTGTTTTATTAATTACAACCACACAAACAAGGACAAACTAAATCTGGCATGTGAAAGCCAGTGTCACACTTTAACTGATATGGCTATAGTTACTCTGCAGCACATTTTACAGTATCCTTAAAATGTACAGATTTATATACTGATATAAAATACACATGTAAATAAGAACAATATAAAATGCGCTGTGGAGAAATGTTTCACTAAATGAAATGACTTAATGACTGACTTTTGTTTGGCGCTGTTATCTTTTGAGAGTAATGCTGGACAGACGGGCACCGCTGTTGTCCATTTGTTTCTTGGGTCCAATCCCTTGCATCTCTGTCTCTGTGTCTTCTGGCTCTTTCTGTCTGTCCTCCTCCTTCACACTGTTTCACCCTTCTGCGGCTGCTGAAGGACAGACATTCATCACTATAAGACCACATTGTGTGTGTGTGAGAGAAAGTGAGAGAAAGTGTTGGAGGGATTCAAACATTCATGCATATTTCATGGAACTCTGATATTGAGCACACACGCACACACACACACACAGGAGTAGATAAAACACTGCAGCACACAGTGAGGTTTCTCTCCCTCATCTACAGAAAAACATCCCTGATCACCTCTCTGTCTGTCTTTCTGTCTCTCTCTGTTTCAGATTCCAACTGTGTTTCTATCAGTTACCTCTCTCATGTCTCTGTGCATCTTCCATGTGTTGCAGTTCCATCCTCAGAAAAGGCTGTCTCAAGTCTGCTGTAACCCTAGAAGCAAATGCATTATTTATGCACCCAGGGCCCCGGCCCTCCATGTCCTGCCTCACCGGTCGTTGCTGGTCAGTTGATAGTAAATCAATAGGTCTTACCGTTCTGACACTGCTGCTGTATGTTGCCTGACCTGCTGGGGACTGTTGTATAGATGACTGGCTGTGTCAGAGTTTGGGGGGGGGGGGGGTCTTGAAGAGTGAAAACATGACCAGGGCGAGAGTATTCATAAGCTGCAGTGTTTTAGCACCTGGCATAATCAATAATGCTGTAAACCCCCCCAGGTCATTCTTGACATGAAACATTCCTACTCAAAGGAATAGCTTGAAATGTTTGTGAACATACTTATTGGATTTTCTGCCAAGAATTGGATGAGAAGATTGATGTAGCTGTCATATCTGTTTAATATAATGTTTATATATATATATATATATATATATATATATATATATATATATATATATATATATATATATATATATATATATATATATATATATATATATATATATATATATATATATATATATATATATTCATTCATATTCATTCCCAGGAGATGGTTCGCTTAGCATAACCTGCCTCTGTTTGAAAATGTCTGACTACCTGTTCCTTTTAAACTCATACATCAGCACATTATTCTTTTGTTGAGACTGCACAACAAAGACATAGTTGTGTGTGGGGTGATTTCTTGGCCAGATGCAGTGTCTTCCCGGAGTTTCCACTACAAACTTGGCAAACACACAGTGAGAAAAAGCAAGTTTCTGTCAGTGGAGAAGTGGAGTACACTCTGGACAGGTTGCCAAATACTACTACACTTCTACTACACCACTATTCACTGTCCAATTAAAAAAGTAAAAGTCTTTGGTCTGTGGAATGAAGCCAGAGTGTCCAGAGAGGACAGAAAGTCTGCTTTCAGGTTCAAACACCACAACACCCATATGACATGGAACCCAAATATAGAGGTGTGTTCTCGAAGCAGAGACTTTATCATTTTTGAATATGTTTTTGAACAGAACTGGTCTAATAGATGAATCCTGCAAGCTGTTATGAACACACGATGGATTTCACTGGTTCTTACAGCACATATTAGCATATACGTCAATTACTGGTCTGTATTGAACTTTGAAGCTGTGCTGCAATATGTGTTCCAGCACATGTGAGCACGTGTTGGCGTTGTTGCTAGAGTGTGGTCCTCTAGGGGGGTTATGGACGTTTGTTTTTCCCGAAATACAAACCGGCGATCAAAGTGTTCCAGATAGGAATGATGATGAAATGCACCAGTGCTGAGCCTGTTATTACGAAATACTGCTGCTGGGCTGCCTGATTACAAGGGAAATGATTTCAGTGATGGATCGTGAAAGAGGTGGAGGTGGCGCTGTCAGTGGAAGAGGAGTCAAAAGAGCTGTATATGAGTTTGTGATAAAAGCACATCATGTGTGCCCGGGCTGCACTAATACCAGTACGTGTTTGTTTGCCAACAGTGTTTGTGGACGCTGATCTCTTCCTGTCACCGCTGCGTGTTTGCACATTTCTCACCTCCTTCTGTGGAGCCCGGGCAGAGGGGAAGCGTTAGTGTCAGCATTCTTGCAGCCTGCGTGAGAGCTCTATCTCATCTCTCAATGCCAAGAATCTCACAAAGTCAAGTGACAGCTTCATCTATGCCTCTACCTCTACCCCCTTAATCCCCTTTTCTCAGCCTCACTGTATGTCATCCCTCGTTTCCCCCCCCCCTCCCTCTGCCTCTTGATCCACACAGGCACAAACACGCGTCCACTTCTCACGAATACACACCATTCCCCCAGATTCTGCAGACAGATGCTCACAGATGACTCCTTTTATTGGTGACAGTTGGTGTCTCGTTTGAAATGAATTTATATGCCTCTGCCTGGGAGTTGACATCGATCGCGTTTAACTCATTTAATGGCCATGACATTTGCCTATTAGCTTATTTACAGTCAAAACAGGCCCAGACTCGGCTGGCTTCCTGAGAGACAGTAACTCTCACATTTGTAATCCTTAGAGTAGAAAATGTGATTGCTTGTGCAAAATATGATCCCCAGAGGAATATCCACAGACATAAAGTCATACATACTAAACTTAACACCCATTATGTACAAACACTATTTAATGAATTAGGTTTCTTTAATTAAATAGGAGCTGCTTCCTTACGTTAGACACATACTCGTAATTCTCTTCGTCTATTGCTCTAAAATGTTGTTGATTGTGTTTCGTTAAATTCATAATGATCTACACAGAAACATTGAAAACAGCACTTTTGAGATGTAAATTCTGACTTTAATCCCATTTCTCATAATTCTTTCTTTAATCTCTTTAATTCTACCTTTTTTTCCTCATCCTCATCCTAATGATTCAGAAATTGTTTGCTACTTTTATTTTGGAGAATTATTAAGCTTTCAATCGACACAGATACAGTATATCGTGGCGCCAAGCTCGGCTCACAAGCCTCACGCCTAGAAAAGTGATGCTTCAAAACAGCCGCTGATTTAGTGCAAACCCACGGGGAGGATACCGTTTATAAAGATTTATCATTGCTATATAGGAGCGACCTCACGTCTCCAGGAGGGAGACAGACACTGACGGATGACTAGAAAAGCTGAAAAGAATAGATGAATGATGAAAATGACTTTGCATTATGGCTCCATGACCCAGTGAATATGCGGGTGTGAGACTGACTGCATGAAGCGGCGCTGATTTGAATTTTTACACACATGGACATGGAAAGATACGTCCAGGCCCACTTTTGCTCACGTAAACACACCGACAGTCTCGTACAAATGGAGAAGAACTGAGCAGTGAAAAGGTGCAGGGCAAGATCAATCCTGATCAAGTCACAAAAAAAGCAAAAAGTGTCATATGGAGTGGAAGGTGAGGGAGCATTACAGCTCTTTGTGTTCTTCTTACTGTCTGACACTTCCTGTAGTCACTCGTTTGGATGTTTCCAGCAGGCTGCACTCACTGAGAGTGATGCTTTACAGCTGCTGTATGGTTATTTGATCGGATGCTGTATCTCACTGCGAACTCCTCCGCGCTTCTAATTGGTTATTTATCCAGAAAACATGTCATTTAGCTGACATTATTTAAAGCAAACAAGCATCGAGCCATATGCGGACATGGACGTGACACGTATACGCCGACTATAACGAAACGTAAATCTGCTGCAAGCATCTCCCAACCATCTGCAGCAGCAATAACGATCTGGTACCTCGGGCTATAGGCTCTCCTGTCTCTGCACATGCTCTCCCTCTCTCCCCCTCTCTCTCTCCCCTGCAGTTTGTCTCTCTTTCTTCCACCATGTCTTTCAGCTACATCACCCCCCCCCACTTCCTCCCATCCTCTCACACACAGGGCTTGTCCCCCTCTTTAGCCCGTCTCATAGGCTAGATAGACTCAGTCCTCATGGCCAGTGAGTCTGCCATAATGAGATCCCTGGAGGAGAAGGGAGCAGTCGGTTGATCTCCTCTCTGACCTGGCTTGGATGGAAAACCCCTTGAATAGTTCACTCGCACACACACACACACACACACACTAACTACCATCTTCCTTCCCTCACCGCACAATCCCCTCCTCCCCCTCCTGTTCATCAGCCATTTATCATTAATGTCCATTCACGATATTAGAGACATAGTAGTCGTCCTCTCTGACAGTCGTGGTTGTAGAGACAGGGGTTGGTAGCTTGTCCTCAGGGAGGAAAGGGAGCCAAGGTTGTAAAGCTTAAGAAAAATCAAAAGCAGCAGTGGAGGGTGGGCCAGAATGAAGTCCCGCTTTTATCTCATATATATGCTGTGGGGCTGTGGGATTTATCTTTTATTTACTTGTCTTTTGATCTGATCACGGGAACCTTTGCTGGTCAGTAAACCACACCCCTTAGGCCTGATTCACACCGGACACATATTCACTGCTGCTGACCGTCATGTTTTAATTACAGCGCCCGTGTTAACAGATTAGAGTGTCCACACTGCAAGCGGGAGATGCGTCTATTTTTGAGTTTCGGCATCGCACCTATTTTTCGCGTGTGGTGCTCATGGTTCCCAGTAAGAATTAGAGAGAGAAAAGATCTGTTGATAATAACATTGACATTCTACCTGGACATTTTACATCTAGTTTTAGTGTATGGGCTTAATCTGAATACATTCACAACGATTTAAGCAGCTCCACTACTTCTATCAGGTTCAGGGCAGATTTCTGTCTGAGATGAATCAGAAAATCAGAAAAATACTGGTGTTGTTGGAAGACACACGAGAGGAACACTCTGATACACTTGTGTCTCATTTAGTGTTTGATTGTTCTGTTTCAGTAATGTTTTTTTGTTTTTGTAGCGTCATTAAAGACCAAGCACAGATAAGCCGTCTTTTACAAATCGACCATTAGAAGAAAGCATTGACTGGGAAATTAGAATCACCTCTGTGGTTTGATAAAGTTCATGCTGTGTCACTTAAAGCTGCTGTTAGTCTCATTATACTGAGCATTAATGCTAAGGAAAACTACAGAGGAAATCATTGCTCTAACTGCTGTATTGACAGTTTAAGCATGAGTTGGATAGGAGGGACTTTCAATGACACGTTTCTGGCCATTTAAGGAGATAATCCCGTGTTGGTTGCTCTTACAGATGTGCATGTTTCTCAAGTCTTAAGTATTTTTACTGCGATGTCTTTGCTTTAGCAGCCCACTGATCTTTGTGGGCTGTTAATTTGACTTCTTTTCTCTCCAAATGGATTGGTTAGTTTCCAATTAGGACTGGATTTTGGCAGGGCGGCTGCAGAGTCGTGTCTGCAAAAACACGAGTTACGGCTGATTTGTGAAGCAGCATGTCCTCCCTGTTATCTCTTCAGATTTTGTATTTTGATCACATTTTGCAGCTGCGAGGACTCAGATGATTTTCAGCCTGTTTTCTGCTGCATGACCTCATACTAAGTGACTGACCATGAGAGACTTAGGCTGGTTTCTGGAAAGCTTTAAAGGACCAGTGTGTAACATTTGGGAGGGTGTATTGGCAGAAATGTAATATACTACCCGTAAGTATAATTGCTCTATAATAAAAACTAATTTGGAGATACTAGCCTTAGAATAAGACTTTTATATGTAGTTAAGGCAAAGACCTTGTTTTACGAAGGCTTATCATGTGCAATAGCAATTGACGCCTTTCCCCTACACTCGGCACAACTCTTATGTATTTTTTTGTTTTTTCTTGCTTTTCCATTAGCGATAGTACCTGGTACCTTTTTTAATACTTGCTCTTACAAGAATCAAACTAATAATGCCGAACTGTAAATCAGTTAAAAAGACTTTAAAATCCTGAAAACATGCGTTAATCGCGAAGATTTAGCATGGAAATGTCTAAAATCTTAACATGTAACAGTGGAGTCTGGTGCATTTAGATGGAGTCTGTGCTCCAGTCATCCAGGAAGTAGAATTATTCCGTGAACAAAGCTTTTTAGTCTGGTGATTCATTTACACCGAAAACAACTCTTTTACAAGTCACTAGTTTGTGTGTGTCGTGTGTTTTAAAAACGAAGCCATGAGTAGAGCCGTGCCGTGCCAGGACTGTATAGTGGAAAAGCACCATATGTCACATACAGACAAAGGAGTTTGTTGTTGCGTTCAAGAGTGAGTTTGTAATATTAGATGCACGGGTTAAATATGCCAGAGGAGGCTGGGGAAATGTTCCGTGGGTGGATTTCCCACAAGCACATTTGATCTCTGTCGGCCCTTTCTCGTGTCTTTTTGATCTATGACTCAGGGATGAAGGGAGGTGGTGTTTTCCCCTTAGTTTGATAATTAGTACGTGTTGTTTATAGCTTTCCAAAGACACAACAACAGCGACACGCATTAAAGGACTGAACAGATAGACGATTACTGTGGGCCAGATGCCAGACCTTTCTCTAACGTCAGCCTTGTGTACGTGTTAGTGAGTAAAAATTGTGTTTGATTGCTTGTTTGATGTGAGTGTGCTTTTAATGTGTTGGGGAATCTTCTCAGCCAAGAGCCTTTTCTTTGAAGTTGTGCCTTTGCCAGTAGTAGATTGTTGAATCTTTGAAGCCATTGTCAAAGCACTTGTATTTGCATGTGTTAAAAACTGTAAAGTAGCATTTACAACATAAATATATATATATATATATATATATATATATATATATTGTCATCTGCTGGAAGAGGGTTCCTCTGTTGCTCTCATGAGGTTTCTTGGCTTTAGCCCCTGAAGGAGTGTCAAACAAGGACACAGTGTATCGTAGTGCCGTATGGTTTGTTATGCCACCGCAGGGGAATTTGTGATTGTGATTTGAAGCTTTATAAATAAAATTGGACTTGACGTATAGTGTTCCCTCACTCTTTTTGGCTCTGTGTGTCGGCCGAGGACACACTTCTGCATAAGGGTGTTTTGATATTGGCAGGCAAGTGAGTGCAGAAACGGCAGTAATTACACGCGTAAATCAGCCAACAAACATCAATAGTTAAGTATTTGGTTAGTGACTGCAAGACACAGGAAAGTAATGCCCCACACAGGAAGTCTGCTGTCGACCATTTGTAGTAAGGTGAGAAGCTCAGATATCTGGTGATATCTCTGCAGAGGTTTGCATATTAGAGTGGACTATTGTGTGTAATGTACTATTTTACTCTAAGGGAAAGTTATGTTGGTACTATTCCAAATGGAAACTCAAAGAAATACACTGAACGGTTCCACTCAGTGGAAACATGGCTTAAACTGAGTCCAACTGGGAATAGAGGAAACCCAATGAAGAGGTTTTTCGCATCCCATCAGGCCTGCATATTACAGTAATCTCTACAGCAGTCTCTAGACCTTGATAAGCAGCAGACATTGATGGTGTGTCGTCCTTTACTCTTCTTGGACCAGGTGATTATCATGAAAATTCATCCTGAACTCCTCTTCATGATCCTCCACACGAGGCATCTACAACTGGTAACGCAAACAGGAAACACTCTTGTTCTGTAGCCACTGTGTGTGTGTGTGTGTGTGTGTAAGTATTTGAGATAGGTTTACAACGCCATTTACCGTCAAACATTTAGTTTGAAGAATGAAATTATACACCAGCTCCAAATGTTCCTCCTCCCGCACTCATTACAGTGGAGGCTATTTCCTGCCACAGAGGGAACAGAGCCGAGTATTAAACTCAAAATACCAAGACCGTAAAGGGAGTGGCAGAAAGAGAAAAATGAGAAGGGCTGCACTGGCTGCAAAGAGACAAACCACAGCCTTTAATCTACCTCATTTTTTCTGTTAATGTCACCCAAGTGGAATGGACTGTGAAGGGTTAAATGTGGTCAATAATCTAGACAACATCATGTTTGAGGGGTTAGTAGAGATAGTAAGAGAGAACTCACATCTTTGACAAACAAAATGATTAAGGTTTGGTGCGGTATTGTCTTATATTATTAATTATTTTTATATAGAAAAATTATTTATTATTATTAATACACTGAAAACGTCTGCATCATCATAGCACTGCAGGCTTGATATCTGAGCTCAACATTAGAATAAAGTCTACAATATTGTTGTCCATGGAACCTATTTTATACATTTGTACATTTGTAAATTGAAATATCCCGGTCTAAATGTGATCTACTATCTGTGGCAAGATAGTCGGATGCCAATCACCAGCAGATGTTAGCGACCACCAGCAGATGCTGTGGACAAAGGAATGTCTGTTAATTTTCTGCAGACGATAGCACCACTTCTGATTTGTTGCGTCAACATTTGTGAATACACAAAGTGTACGTGGGTCGTCAAAACCTTTTGCTCCATGTTCTCCTCATGTCATCCTTCACACTATGAGTCAGGCACAGTAAGCAGTGTTATACATAGCATATGCTTACCATAGCATTATATGTGTTTGATGAGAAGTTGGTTGGTTGGTTGGTTGGTTGGTGGAGGGATGAGGAAATAAAACACCTCCGTGAAGAACGAGGAGCATAAATCTGTAAAACTGGGAAGTAAAATAACTCGTAAAATAATCTAACCATTTCCAATTTATGGCCACATGGAGGCTTTCAAGTGTGAGAGAGTGTCACCCTTACTTAAACTAAATACTGGTTGCACCATTACAGCAAAGCAGATCATTTCTAACCCCAGATGGCTTTAAGATTCAAATTTTCCTCAGGAGCAGTTATTTAGTCACCTCTGAGTTAACGCTTAGTTAACTACTGTAAGTTAAGTCTTTCATTTTCTTCCCAGACATTTAATCCTTTAATTGTTGCAGTGGTGAAAATGACTGCCCGAGTGGTGGAAGTCAATTTACAATCCAACATGGCAGAGGAGAATGATGGAGGTTTATGAACTCGGTATCGCCTGTTTCCCATTTCACAATCTCTGCATCATTTTACATCTCGTCTTTTTTCTCACACTCTGTGTATGTGTGTGTGTGTGTGTGTGTGGACTATTAATGTGCTTGTCTGTCACCCACCAAAATACTCTCTTTCTCTCCATCGTGTGTGAGGCACATATCCATTTTCTCTTTAGCCTCACCCTTCCTATCTGGTTTCTTCTCAAGCTTGAAGTAAAGTCACAGAAAGCATGAAACAGTTTGGTGCAGGTGACACATCTGCAGTCATACAGACACCACATATCCAACATTAGCATTAATAGCTGTATATTGCACAGGATATAATTGTTGCATAATGCATTTAATAATGAAATGATTGAGCATCTGAGGATACAATAGTTTTCACATGTACCAACATTCAAGAACTGATAAATGATATCCTCTACATGAGATCACACAACAGGACAAATCCAATATGAACATAAACGCAGACAAATGTGACAAAAACATAATTCACAAACAGGTTTTACAACATCTTACGTTTCGTTGACATTGTACAGTCAAAGTTCTGATGGCTCAGAATGTCAGGTTCTGAATATTTCATATAGTGTTTCCGCAGACGTGTAAGATACTCAAGTGGCACTAGATCTAACCGTACTTTCTTCCAGCCTTTTAGAGTTGGCGCTTTAGTTGATTTACCAGAAGAAGATAGTTTTCCTTGCAGCATAAGTAAGAGTACTGTGCAGTTTTACAGTTTCCTGCTCAGGAGACACTTAGTGTATTCACTTCAGTAGATATTTCAGCAACACAGCCGCAACAGTAACTTCATTCACTTTTTTGTTTCTTCACATTCTGCAGTTCCATTTTCCTTTTGTATAAAGCCTTATTAAACGTTGCCTTCCTCAGATGTGATAAAGGTCAGAATAAGGATTTACAAAACAAATATAGAGACTCATTTTCTGCAAAGTGGGTTGCCCTAATGACCTAATCATTAACCTGTGATCAGGTGTGTGTGTGTGTGATAATAATCTATTTTTCCATCTCCCAGAGCTCTATTCTTGTCTCCGACACAAAGATTGTAACTTCATACACAGTTATTTTCTCACATTTATCACACCTCAACTCAAATGTGCAAATAAGAACAATGACTTTCTTGTTCGTACTTCAGTTTCGCTCACTTGTGATAACAGGATGTGTCAGTAGGCCACTCTGGTCTTCATCGAAGGAGGACAGAAATCTGTAGTTTCCCCCGTTTGTGTAGCCAACAACACAAATTCATAGATTATTCAGGAGCCTGGATGGAGCTTCCATCAGTGGCTAAAGGGATGCTAGTTGGAGTAGCATAAGTAAAGGATCTGTAATGGTTATATTTAGCTCCTTATCTCCCAGATGGCTCACTTAGCTCACAGTTGCCCGGTACATCAGCCTATTCTGGTGAGAAGTGTGGAAACGGGGAGCATTTAATGCCATCCTGGTCCAGAGAGAACTATGGCCTTAATAAAAACATCGTTTTCCAACAGGAAAAAAAAGTTTTGCACTTTGCACACTTTTTTTTTTTCTCCTTTTCACCCAACCTCCTTTGTAGCGTCAGAAATCCATTTTTCACTTTGGCGTTTCCTGTGCGTTTCCTCCTCACCTGTAATGTCTCTTCTTTCATTTTTCTCCCAGAGCTTCTTCCCTTCAGTAATCGGTCTTGCAGAATGAGTTAGAAAGAGGCTTTGTGTGCGTGTGTGTGTGCGCGCGTGTGTGCGTGTGTGATGTTCCCTCTGATCCCTCTGAGTGTTTGAAGCTGCATTACACCAGGCTCTCCATCCTCCCTCCAAAGCCCGTCTGTCATTGTGTATCTATCTGTGTGAGGAAGGACGAGGTTGAGCTGAGGCGTGGATTTTTCCCCATACATGCTGTATAAACATGAGAAATGCATGCAAACACACAACACTGTGTGCATGAGAACTCAAACTTAGTTCTCACATACCATGGCTGCTGCACACAGGAACATAGATGTGTGTGTGTGTGTGTGTGCAGTGCAGCGTCAAGATTACATCAGTATATTATTCTGCTGTTGTTGGTGCACTCGGGCTTTCTCTTCTGCATTATAGATGAAGACGCTGTGAACAGCTTGTTTGCTGTTCTAAATGAACTTTCTTTCCTCTCCTTTCTTTCTCTGGAATGGGCTTTTTTCTCTTTGCACCTCAGGACGAGCCAACGCCTGCACATGTTTGGACGCAGTCGTGTTTTTCTGCATGTTAACATGTTTCCATATGTGTACAAAGGCTCTCTGATGGTGTTTGAGCAGCAGCTGCCTTGTGTGTATGGAAGCAACAGCCTCTGAGCTCGAGGCTTTCCTGCCCGTTGGCCTCTAACGGACTGCAGCAAGGCACTATTTTAAGTTTCATCGTCGTTTAACAATCCTTTTAAAGCGCTTCAATATGCATCAGAGCTGACTGCAGTCAATGGTCGTGCTACAACCTGTGTGGGAAAACTTTCAGGTCCGTTACTGGAAATCTTAAGCCTTTTTCAGACCTCAACTCTCGTTTCCATGTGATGGAGCAGCATCAGGCTTGAGTATGCAGGAAGACACAAGCTCATTCAGATATTTTCAGAGATTAAGGAGCTGGCAGGATCTCCTGAGAGTGTCCAGACTTTTATTTAAATGAAATCATGTCCCTGTCTACCTTCCGCTATTTATCCACTCTCGTCCGTCTGCCTCAATCTTCATTTCTGTCTGTGACACCCCACAGATCACGGTGTGTAAAGATAAAGAAAATGAGAAAGTGAGTAACAAATAGTGTTGACTTTCTTCTTTTTTGTCAGAAACAATGATCAGTGACATGGAGCATATCTTTCTTTCTTTATTTGGAAAAATCCGAGCCGTGTTCTGACATGCTCTATAAATAAGAAATGAATCTGAGACTCACACATAAGCAGTGACATTGTCTTGTTTTATTGCTTTATGGAATTAATAAAAAGAGAGCAGTTATGGTATTCCGCGAGAAAAACCTGTTTACATGCTCATCCATATATAGTGATCAATTCTACAATTACACACATGGCCATTATAATTAGACGTCTTATCTGATTTCTGAACTGAACGTGATCAGGGAGATGAGTGTGCGTAGATTGCTTCGATGTTATCAGCCTTTGTGGCGACTGATGGACTCTTCTTCCTATCAGCTTCATAATCTTCATCCTGGCTGGAGCCTGCTGTCATTTCCATTCTTTTCATGGCTTTATTCTCTCATTTATTCACAGAGACGGAGAGAGAGTGCAGCACACGCTTACACACACACACACACACACGTACGTTGTCTACTCTGATTTTTTTCCATAAAGACTTGTTGATCAGCAGCTCCACGTGTCCTACATTGAACAAACAGACAAAAACAAATGAGATCGTTGCCTATCTGCTCGCCTGTGTGGCAGCAGTTGTCGGCTGAAACCTGTGATTGCTTCTTGTCTCTGTCTGCCGCTGAGGTTGATCTCTCACCTTGACGGCTCACGTAGTCTATGGGATCCACAGAGCGTTATTATAGTGTGCCAAGTCTCTCCTGTGCAGGACTCTCTCTCTCTCTCTCTCTATTCCCGCGTCAGGCTGTCGAGCTGTCCTGAATGTCAAGGAGAAATGACTTGGTCTCCCATCCATCTCTTTGTCTCCCTCTCTCACCCTCGTTCCCTTGTTCACCCGCCCGTCACTGTGGTCTCAGGGGGGCAGATAGCCAGAGGTCAGCCAGCCCTCCTCTCCGGCTCTGTTTCATTCTAACTTTCTGGCCTCTCTCTCCAGTGGGAACATCGGCCACTGACTGACATTTATCTTCATGGGTATGGAGTCTGCTTTCAGACTGAGAAATGGCCTTTTGTCAGTGGGTGTATTCTGTGTGTCTCTAAATGAAGAATATTTTTTTTATGGTAAAAGCTGTAAAATCGTGTGGAGTTGTGCAGTAAGCACTTTGAAGAAGTAGAAATCTCATAGATGAATGTCTCATCAACACTGAGGACGATTATTTTGTATTTATCTCAAGGTCATGTGTGTAGTAATATGTACACACGTGTGTTAAGTGAACGGTCTCCACTTTAGTCCCTCCAGCAGGACAGGAGGAAAGCCACTTCTCCATCGTGCGTCGCGTGTGATTGCGTGGAACAAATGTATTGTGGAGCCTAAAAGCAGAATCTGTCACATGTAATCATTTTCACACTTTATTTAACTTCAAGATAATGGCGCAAGATGCAGTTTATGCCCAAACAAATAACCTCCGGGTAAAGTTTTGAGGTTCTTCGAAAGCTGTTGTAATTGCAGTCACAGCAGTTTGGTCATTATTGACCTTGGAAGAGGTTTGACCACCATCACGTGATCACCAAGTGATGCACCAGCTCAATAAAGAGGGATGTGTTCCATTACATACTGTTTGGAGAGGCCTTTTCATACCAGCGTAGGACACTTAATAATTATTTTCATTGTCAGACAATTTCTAATCAGAGAAAAACACAATGTAGTTATGTCCAACTGGTACTTAATTCTCAAGTATAGAACAAAGAGATAATAGTTGACATTTTCCCCACTAATTTACTTACAAGATTAACTACATTTTACTTTACAGACATAAACGTTCGAGAAATTGGCATTTATCTTAATAATTGACTTCCATAATTTACTGACTTTAAATATTGTTGCCATCTAATTTTATGCCAAGTGAATATGTGGTTTATTTCTTCTCCATTTTGATTGTTTGACCTTCGCGCCTCTGAGACGGAAGGAGAAACCGTTACGTAACCGCTTTACATGCGATTACATCCTTGTTACTGTTACTCTGACGGTCGCCTGCGTCTCTGCGGTTGTGTGCTCGCTGTAATGTGCGACAGGCGGAGCTCGCTCGTGCTGCGGCGACACCATGATGGTTCATCTTCTCAAAGGTTAGCCCCAGTGCTGCTCCCAGACCAGCAGATGGTTCCAGCCTCTCATGTCTTACATTTAACAGCCACAACACACATGCAAACACACTCTGCACTTTCTTCCCTGTTTCTCTGGGGGTTGTTTTATGGACTCATTAAGATTCTATACCCAGCTCTGCACTCATTGCTTTTATCAGTGGACTTTAACCATTACCCTCCTCCTCCTCCTCCTCCTCCTCCTCCCTTTCTCCACATCAGCCTCCATCCTCTCTCTTCATCCAGCAGCCTGATACCACCGCCTGCTCCTGAGCGCTGTGAGCTGCCAGGGTGGCCAGCTGCTCAGTTTGGTTCG
This sequence comes from Solea solea, assembly GCF_958295425.1. Classification (NCBI taxonomy): domain Eukaryota; kingdom Metazoa; phylum Chordata; class Actinopteri; order Pleuronectiformes; family Soleidae; genus Solea; species Solea solea. The sequence goes on along the minus strand of NC_081140.1, from coordinate 18,265,730 downwards.
CCCTGTCACACCAATATCATCAAATGAGCCCATTTCAGTGTGGCAGGCAATATGGGACAGTGGCTACAGTATGTTCTTTGTGCGTTCACGTTCCTTTTGTGCAAGCAGGTGTGTTAAAAAGGTGACGGCGATGTAGTTATGAGGCTTTGTGTGGAGTAGAGAAAGAGTCAGAATGGGTTTATCAGTAAGTGGTTCTGCAGGCAGCTCATGTCTGGGGGGCATTTAATTAGATCTGGCCAATTTTCTTACTTGCCCTACACCCCCCACCCACCCTACATTTTCTTTCCTCTTGTGTCTCTCAATCTCTTTTTACCCTCGCAGTCATTCACAATAGAATGCACTATTTCCAGCTGCAGCCGTTCAGCCAGTGACCCCGAGCTACAATTCACTTGTGTGTGTGTGTGTACGTATGTATGTGCTCTTTATATAAGGATGTGTAAACATGGCAGCTGTATAAAGGTGGGGAGTGTAGACTGCTGTTTGGTTTAAGACATTTTGAAAAACACACGTCACGTGTGTGTGTGTGTGTGTGTGTGTGTGTCGTCTTGTATTTGTTGCTTTGTGAGGACCAAATTGCATGAGGGGGCTGGTCTAGAGAAAAAAGTGGGGGAAAAAAACAATTGTTCAGTGGTGGGTACTATGATCTTAAAATTATAACACAATATCCCATCATGAAATCGTAATAACAGTATCTATGATATCTCACATAAATTCAAAGTGTGTTTTGATATGTAATGATGTATACCTCACAATAAAAACAAACATTAATTAAAAAAATATTGGTCTCAAATACAGAAATAAATCTAAAATTAAGTAAATGGACACCTGTGTTCAAAACACTCAACACGCTTATATAAGTGTAATGTAATGTTGAATCCAGTGTATGTAAGTTTATAAATGTAAATATTCTATCACCTCACTGGCAGCTGTTCCTCACACGCTGTGTTTAAAGAAAGTTGGTGAGCCATGTTTTCATTCTAACACGATAATAAGTGGCGGGCCGCCAGTTTGACACCTCTGGTGGAAATCATACGGAGTGAGGACATTTTGGGAAAGAGGGAACATTTTGCCTGGTCCTCACATCTTTAAAGGTTTTTTGGGGGTTTAGGGTTAGGGTTAGAATTGGGTTTTAGTTGCGATGGTTGAGGTGAGGGTTAGATATTTAGTTGCGATGGTTGAGATGAGGGTTAGATGTATAAGGCGCGGGGGAATGCATTATGTCCTCACTACGAATGCTGCGTGTGTGTGTTTAGAATATCTGCTGACATAGGCTCTATGCCCTCAAGCAGTTCTCTTTGCTTACTTAACTCTTATTTAAAGCAGTAAATATGGCCAGGACATAAATTCGACATCATGATTTAATCCACCCCCTCTGTGTGTGTGTGTGTGTGTGTGTGTGTGTGTGTGTGTGTGTGTGTGCTGATGCATATTAATATGGTATTAATGATGGCTTCTAATCACCAGAAGCCAAGAATTGCTGGTAGGCAAAGTTTGATGCTTTCTGTTTCAAGGCGCTCCTTGCTCTTTTGAAATATGCTCACCTTTTCATTCTTCATCAATCTCCTTTAGAGGTGGTGATATACTGCTGCTTGTGTGAGTTTTTTTTACGAGGGTGTGTAATTGGAGTTTTATGTAGATGTACTATGCCTGTTAAAGAGTCAAACATGCTCCATGTGTTACTGTGCCCTGTTCTTCAGTCTTAAAGATACTTTGGAAGCCTGCGATGCAACGACCATGCAGCAGGATGTGCACTCAGAAGTTAGTCTGCAGAGGGGATTCACTGCACAAGTCGACAGCCCTCGATTTGTTGGCTCCTTTTCAAAAGATGAGAGCACAGCCCATTAAAAAGTGACATTTGTTGTAAAGATAATTAATTCCCTCTTTAATTTGGAGTTTGTCTCGTAACTGCCTCAAGTAAAATCCACATCGCATGATCTCCCTCCGTCTGACATGTTTATGGCTCTCAAGGAAATCGCCTTATTTATGTGGTCGTTTAAATTTACTTTCTGCGTGATAGCAAATATTTGCTGCACTCCACCAGGAACTGGGATAAAAAAAAAAAACCCTGCTATGTGTCAAATTTCAAAATACTGTGAAATATCTTCCAGTAAAACCTAAATAAAGACACCGATTTATAACAATTCACATGTGTTTTGAAAATGCATTTATATATTTCAAATAAACCGTGCAGCAAATAGTAAAAAAAAGAAAAGCTGTGTATGTATTGCAGCGGTTCTCAGGGCGACTAAAATCCACTTATAAAACAATAACTAGTATTACTGCTGTGTCCAATCTGTTCATTTTTGTGAAAGTTTAAAATGAAATCACATTATTGAAAGCTCAGAAGTAACTCTTTTTATAACATGACACAAATGTATTGCAGTTGTCCATCTTTATTCATTACTTATGTATTCTAATACTGTCACTATTTCATAATGATTGCTTTGCAGGGTGTATTAATTGATAAATATAACCATATTTCATTTATTTCATTCAAACATTAAATAAAAAGCCCATGAACACACACTAATGTGAAGCAAATACCCAAATAACAAGATATTATATACTGTATATTATATTTGTGCAATATGCTAAATAAAGAATATGAGAGAAATAACCACTGAACAACAGTAATGAGATCATTGTAATGCTGTAAGTGTAAGAAACAAATCCCCTAGTGAAGTGAATCGCACCCGACAAGTATTTACTCCAACATTTACGAGTCCATTAAAACCATATCAGGAACCCAGAGAACAATATTGTTCTCCACATTTAACCTGCACTATGGCACTTTTTATTGGTGGTAATGGGGCAAGAGACGAGGGAGGAGTTGGGCAAGGGGTGAGGAGGTAAGGCGAGTGGGCTGGGAGGAGGTGGGTGGAAGTGATGCAAATCCTTATAAATAGATTGAGAAGAGGTGCTTTTTACAATTGACTTCGATATAACAACCGATCTGGCAATGTAATGATTTTACTCTGCTGCTGCATCTCCCCCTCCTGTGTCTCCATCATAGAAATGAACTTGTAAGCCCGTGGGTGACCACACAGGTCACACACACGCACACACACACGACAATCACATGGCAGCAACTCAGCACATCAAGACATTGAGACGTGGTCAAAGTGACCTGCTCAAGTTCAAACTGAGGATCACATTGGGGAAGAAAGATTATTATCAACACATTATCACATTAAAACAATAGAAAGGCCAAACTAGTTTCCTCAGCAGTCTCATGTGAAGAAAGTTTTTTTTTTTTCCCAACTTGTAAAGGATTCATCTGGGGCAGTGCATAGAAACACTTTTCCCTCTCTCTTGAACTGACCTGCTTTTTTCCGCTGTTGTGTGAGATGAATGGAGGAGGGCAATAGTAGCAGTGTGAATGGATGAAAAGGTAAAAGCTGAATACCTCAGGACTACATATGAAGAGCAGGGTTTTCATCGCTCAGTTCTCTTGAATACGATCTCATGCTGTAGAAATGAGAGCCTCATACAGGAGACACGAGCTAACAATAACTTTCCCGTAAGGTTGTCTTGTCGAATTAACTTTTTGTCAGCTTTTCTTTGTGATGGACATCATCTACTGTTGAGTTCCTCACTTTAAATACAGTTGTTCCCTTATCTGTCCTCTGTCCTTTTCTTACACTCAGCTCCTCTTTCCTCCCCCCCTCTCCTATCTCCTCACCTCCTCTCCTGTCCTGCAGTTACCTGGGAAACCGTTTCTGACTACTTCTCCTTGAGCTGTGAGAGAATGAGCCAAATTTAGTAAACCCTCTCATCCTGTGGGGACGACATAGAGATGAAACTGCATTGAAGGGCATTAGCATTTGTCATGCACGCATTCACCCGTTGTTGATTGTCCCGAATTTGTAGTGGCTGTTCACGGAAGCAGTCCTAAATTCATAAGCTCTTCCTCTTTACACCTGCATTGTGCTTACATGTTATTTATCATCACCTAAACTAATGTGCAGCAGCTAACTTATATTAAAACTCATTGCATAAGCCAATTCATTAGGATTAACTAATTTAAAACATTTCCCAAACTATTAACAAACAACAGCTTGTTTTACAAGGCATTTATTGTGCAATATTTACTCACAAAAGAATGCTTGACATATGATGGAAACGACTGTTCCCATCATATGGTTCACCTGATACTTCCTGCTCGGCCACCTGGATGCATCAAATAGAACGCCTTGCTCTCTTCAGCTGCTGACACGTTGCAGTGCTCCTTACTGAGCTGTGCACAGTCTTAAGGAAGTAAAGTAGTGACTTCCTTGTAGGTTGCATTCAAAGAGAACTGTGCGACAGGCCGTGACAGTTTAAAAGCCATTTGGAACTGAACTGCCACAAAACACCTGAAAGCAATTAAATCTACAGCAAGCACAGGGTGACGCGCCCTGTGTTTACTACTCATCCTGTATGTGTGTGTGTGTGTGTGTGTGTCCTGTCGTGCATGACGTCTAATTTACTGCCACTTACTACACACCATGAACTGCAATTATTCTGTCATTCATTCATTTAAACACGTGTGCAGCATTTTTTCACACTTCTATCATATACTGCAATACAGCCGTCGGAAGCAACTTGGGGTTAAGCGTCTTGTCCAGGGACACATCAGCATGTAGGCTAATGGTTGGTGGATGGAAGCCACAACCTTCTGGTTAACCCTTTAACACCTGCGCCTCAAAATGTCCGTCTGCACTTTCTTGCTTATTTTAACCAAAAAGTGTAAGAGTAAGTTTTCCAGAATAACTTTCAATATCTGGCAGTAATTTACAGTTTACTGCATGTTAAAATAGTGTAAAAAAAACACCATCATTGTACATGAACACCAGATTTTGTGTGCTAAGTTAGAAATTTGAACCGTATAACACATATTTAAAATAACGTTTATTTGACTTTTTGTCTCAATGTCCAAAAACCTGGTGACAAAGACGCTGGTTCGCCGGCTTCCTGCAGCAGCGCGAGTGAAATTACCGTAATAACCACATATGGGCATTGACTTACAACTTGTCAGCTTTCAGAAACTGTTGGAATTCGCGTAAATTACGGTAATGCAAATTGCGCTTGCGCAAACGTGTCGTCTGTGATGCGCTCGGTTTTAAAGGGTTAAAGATAACCTACTCTACCACTGATCCACTGTGTGTGTGTGTGTGTGTGTGTGTGTGTGAGATGGCGTTACCTGACGGCTCAGTTAGCACACACAGGGGCCCTGTCACTCACTCCCGCAGTGAGGTGAAACATTTTTCACTGCATGCTGCCTTTGTTTTCCACGCTCCTCCAGGCTGCAGTAGGTGGGACAGTCGGCCTGGTCTCCGGCATACGTGTGTGTGCGCATGTGGAGCGTGTGTAGCTGCATGATTTTCTCCCAGTGAAGTGTATCCGAAAGCTGAGACATCACCGTAGGCAGGCTCTCGCTATCTGTCACAAGGTCCCCCCCCTAGCCTCCTCCTCCTGCCGCTGCTGCTTTAACAGGATTAGAGATGCCACCACCACCACCCTTTCTCTGTGTCTGTGTGCTTCACAGTGTGAATGGCGGAGTGTTTAGACAAAGAAGAAGAGTGTGAAATCCATCATTTGTTTGAGCACAGGCACAAGTGATATCAAGTTCATGTTTTAAATGAAGTGACTGCAGGTGAAAGTTTTCGCTCTGTCTAAACTATTGCCCGTCACAGGCTGGGCCTCATCAGCTCCAGCATCAGGCCGCATGACTAATAGACTCCTATAATAATGATGACTATCCTGTTTGTGCTGGTAATTGTACGAGGCAATTTCCATCCATATTAGTCAATCACTCCTGAGCTGATAAGAAGCAGGGAAACCTTCCCATAAACAGGCTGGAGTTGGAGCCATTAGATGAAGAATTGCCTGGTCTCACGGTCGTCACTCTGAGTGGATGTCAAATATTATGTCATGTGATGTGTCTGGTCGCTGGCACTGGATCATATGCTCTGCAATGTTTCAAACTCAGTGCTTGGAAAATGGACAAAATGCACAACTTGTGGCCACTCGCACACTCGTGTTATCGTGAAATAGGATGAAAGTGAAACTCGGCTCATTTTCCAATGTGAGGAGGCGATCACAGGATGACCTCGCTCAAATGACTCATTATACTGTACATGATGGCATTACAGAGACATAAAGGCTGTTTGTGCTCGGATTTCTCATCGAGTGGGAACACAATACTCGTTCACACTATAAAAACCCATGGTCCCAAAAAAGGGAGACCATGAAACATCTGTGGTTAGCAGCTGGAAACAAAGCTGATGACAATGTAACAGTAAAAGAGTAACATAAAAAAAATTTAAGTAGAAAGTAAGAAAATTAAATCCATTACTTAGTCCATTGCTGAGAGTTAACCACAAAATCCGTTGCTTGTGTTTGTTGCCATCGCTGCGTCTTCTGCTCACTCGCAGAAGATTCACCTCCGTCGTCTCTCTGCATCTGTGAGCATCGTCAGCTACCGGAGCTCTATAATACTTTTAAAGGATTTATAAATGAACTAGTTAACTAGATTATTAAGTTGGTTATCAAACCTCCTCAACGTGGGTGGGCTTGTCATGGCACGGCTGCACCAAACTGCCGTGACTGTTTTTTCATTAAAAAAAGCACATACACACTTACTTTCTTCCTTATGATGTCTTATCAATGCAGCCTTATTATAAACTAGTTATAAATGCTTTAAGAGGCTAGTTATTGTAAGTATTGATACTTCTGTACGGGTTTATTGTGTCAAGTTATGGATTCAAATTTTAAGAGAGCATATGGAGGGCACCACACACACACACACACACACACACACACACACACACACACACACACACACACACACACACACACACACACACACACATATACACACACACACACACACACACACACACACACACACAGATGCAGATGAGCAGATGCAGGCTGAGACCCAGCAGCCGAGTGGCCTGCCTGCTCCCTAAGAGGAAACAATCATGACTTTGACATGGACACAGATGAGCTTGCCCATCACCACAAACACAATGAAGCAGAGACAGCGTGGACTGCATGACAACAATGACCCATTCACCAGCACCAGCACGAGTGCTCCCACACCTTTGGCCCACACTCAATATTATCTCCACTCCAGCTTCATCTCTGTAACCGAATATCGGAATATTGAAATTCACCAACGGAACAGTTCTAACGATTATGTATGAGTCACTTTTTTTTTATTGCAGGTGGTTTTTGGCAAAGTGCCCACTATTATAATGAAGAGAAGCAACAAAGGTGACCTGAGTAATACACTGAGTTCACAATTAAAGGGCTGTTGCACACTTCTGCAGTGGCTCTTCATACCTACAGTACGTTGGCCTGTATAAATCTTGCTACAGTCATCGGCGCGGCACGTCTTTCATAACCACTCGCACGGTGTCGGCACAGCCATCAGGAGCAACGTGGGGTTAAGTGTCTTACCCAAGGACGCAGCGGCAGGTAGACTAGTGGAGCAGGGAATCAAACCCACAACCAAATGATCCACTGTCGCCTGGACTAGAATAGTCTTATCATTTTAAGGTCCAGTGTGTAACATTAAGTAGGTTTTATTGGTTAAAATTGAAGAGTATTTACGATCAAAATGTTGTATAATCACTTGGGTTTCATATGTCTAAGCATAGGTTTCATAAGGATAAATATTTTATGTGTACTTAATGTAAGAGGCTAAGTTTTCAGACTGAACAGACTAAAGTTTAAGATCTTAGTGCATGAACAACGGTGACCACTGGACCTTTTATGACTAAAGTACTGAATTCACAATGAACTCATAATATCCTCATATCTTCTTAATGATTCATTCACAAAACATTCAGTTGATACAAGACTTTACAGTCGTGCAGCACCCAAATCCAGCGTTGCTGCGTAACACACAGAACCTCACATCTCGACAATCTCAGCATCCTCAGCATCCTCAGCATCCCACTGAGCACTTTTAGCTGCTTTAGTTTCTTCAGTGTGTGTGTGTTTGCCACCTGTGACAAGATGTCATACTGGGAGTGAGATGGTCTTTTCAGCTTCTGTGTTGTGGCCCATTGAACATATTTTCTTCACCCAGCACTCTCATCCCTTCTCTCTCTCCAGCCATCCACACTTTTCTGTTTTCAGCTTCTTCTTCTTTTTTACCTTCCTTTCCCAAAAATTCTTCACGTTTAACAATTTAAAAAACAATATACTGTATATTTGTAATATTTGTACTATTTTTTCCGATCATGTTCCTGCCTCCATCATGCTGCTATCCCCTCTCCCATCTTTTTGATAGTCCACGTCCATTATACTCTTCTCCCCACGCCTCTCATTGTACTTTCAGTCCTTTTCCTCTTCCCTTCTCACAAACTGCAATTTCTGTCTTTGAGCTGCTCCTCGTCTCATTATTGCTTTGTATCATTTCTCCCTTCCTTTACTATTTGGCATTCAGTTTAGTTTGATTTCTGTATTCATCCCCTGCTCCTTGCCTTGTCTACATTCTCAACTGTAAGCATAAATCCTTGATTTAAACCCAGCTAAATAAAACATTACCCAACAGTTATGGACTGCAATCACACACCAGTCACTGAACACAAGAAGAATGTTCTCCATTAAATTTTGAATAGATTTTATGTATCCCTTGTTATAGAGAAACAAGGGATACATAGAATTGTAGAAGCACAACTGCCATAAAATTAAGTTTCTTGATCATAAAATGTTCATCCTATCACTACCAGGAAACTTGTCAACAACTATAGAGCCCAGGTTGCAGCATACTGTAGATACTCGGCAATATGACACACAACTACTGGCTGTTTTCATAAAAAGTGGAGATGTTGCTCACCAGGATGCTAAAGTGGTTTGGGACAGGCTAACAGGAGATCATGGTACTGCATCACCACAGATGCTGAGGACAGCAGAGGTGGATCACTGCTGTAAAACACGCTCAGAGCAAGCATAGGTGATAGGACGAGTGATGGGAGTGCACAGGCCACGGGTTCTGCCTGTAGAGTGATGACTTTTGTGGGGATTTTGGGAAAGTGGGGACATTTTGACTGGTCCTCATGTTCTATCACCCCTTAAAATTTAGGGTTAGGGTTAGACATTTAGTTGTGATGGTTAAGGGTAAAGGGCCACATGGTGGGTGTAGTGGTAAGTGCTCCTGTCTTTATAGCAAGAAGACCCGGGTTGGAGCCCCGGTTGGAACAAGGGTCTTTCTGCATGGGGTTTGCATGTTCTCCCCGTGTGCACGTGGGTTTTCTCTGGGTTCTCCGGCTTCCTCCTACAGTCCAAAAACATGCAATATGGGGATTAGGTAAATTGGACACTCTAAATTGACCGTGAGAGTGAGAGTGGAGGGTTGTGTACCCCGCTTATCGCCCTATGTCAGCTGAGATTGGCACAGCATCCCCTGCGAGCCTCCTGTGAAGGATAAAGTGGTAGAAGATGGATGGTTAAGGGTAAGGTAAGGGGCTCAGGAATGCATTATGTCTGTGTGTCCTCATTACAAATGCTGTGCAAACGTGTGTGCGTGTGTGTTGGTTGTGGTCCTTTAAGAAGCTTATTTGTTTTCTGGTAATGAGTTTGACCTTTACATAACCCTCCTTCCTCATTTCTTCAAGGCCCAACACTCGGCACTGAGGTGGTGGTTTGCTCACTACATCTTCCATAATACATTGCTAATAGTTTGAGTTAGCAGAAGGATTGAAAAATGATCTATTTTCTATGGACTTGACCTTGAAATTAGGCTAATATGTTGCGGATTGCAAGGGAAAGAGTGCAGACTGCAAACAATAATAAAATAACGCTCTCCATCATAGAGAATGGAGGGAAACAGGAGTTGTTTGAGGTGAAAAGAATGATGGGTGGAGATGTGAAGGAAGAGAAATGGGATAAGGGGCGTGTGCAGACAGGTGGGAAGACAGAGAGGTCTGGTGATGGACAGAGGGCAATCTGTGGGAAGAAACAGACACGGGGGAGACAAAGGGAGAGGGATGAGGAGAAAAGAAAGAGATTGCTGTTTTAAGGAGATTAGCTCTGCGATAGAGTGTGCGAGACAGAGAGCGTGAGAGATGGAGTGATGATGGGGAAGTCACAGCTGGGTAAGAAAAGAGAAAATGTGAGTGTGAAGAGGCTGTAAATGCTTATAGGGTTTGTTTTAGCTGCATCTGATTGATGGAGATGTTTGCTGGCTCTAACGTCCTCGGTGCAGAAAGTACTGATCAATTGAATGTCGCCCAAAGAGGATAAAAAAAGAGGGCATGCACCATAAAACCACTGCTCCGGTTATTTTAAGGCCCCATCTATTCTTCTTGTACACATAGACCTGACACCACCACCACGATGACACTATACTGATCCAACTAATGACGCAAATGTGTTTTCTGACTATTTCATTCACCGTCCTTGATTTATTTTTGGTGCATATACTCAGGTGCTGGTCGGGTGAGACCCGAGCGCTTTATGAGGGACCATAACACAGGATTGATGTTCAGGGATAAACAAAAAGCCAGCAGGAATGAGCCCGAGCTGCAAGATGATGGAGAGACAAATTGATGGAAAGAGATGCCCAGTCATCACGCTGCGTGGCACTTTCAAACAAAATCAAAACTCTTTATTTACTGTGTGTACTGACTGCCTGGCATCAATACAGCTGAGTATAAACAAATGCAGATTTCAATCTGTGTCGGCCTTTCAACACTTATTTCGGAGAGAAATAAAGAGATGGGCGGTGAAATCCATTTTATGACCACTCCCCTTGCAGCTTATTTCATCAATGTTGTTTCAGCATTACTTGGCAAAGCAGCGACTTGTGACATAATTTACTTGTGAGGATATTGGCTGCAGTGTAGCCACAACTCAACACATGAGGCAATGCAGCAAGATGGAGCTAAAATATGACATTGTCTAACATTGTGTAAAGACTCAAGTCCCAAACTCATAACTGCCTTGACATAAAATCACTGCTCTTTTTTTATCTGTTGCATTAAACCATTTTGTTTGGGTCAATATGATACGAGAATATACAATTGAATGGTTAGTTTGCACTGAAATTATTTTTACTTCCATCCATCCATTCATTCTTCTACCGCTTTATCCTCCACATGAAGGTGACTGTGGGAGGAAACCTGGAGTAAACCCAGGCCTTTTTGCTTCCTTATGATTCAAATGGAAAGTAAACCTTGGTGTTGACTCGTAATACTAAAAAAAGTCGTAATATTACGAGAATAAATTCATAATATTACAAGAATAAAGGCGTAACATTATGAGAATAAAGTCATTATTAATCAAGACGATCAACTGCAACCTGTGAGCAAGAGCAGAGCAATTCAATTTTAAAATTAAATAAAACAATGATACAAAATCTCATAATATTACAACTTTTTTCTCGTAATATTGCAACTTAATTCCCAAAAGATTTTTTTTTCTTTGTTGTTTGGCCCTAATACTCTGTGTCATTGTCACCAAATGCACCATAAGATGGTTCCAAATATGGGATGAAACCTGAAAACTGCATGTTATTAATAAACGTAGACAGACTGAATACCTTGTCCCTCCTTCTCCTCTTTAACCTTACTTTGCACTTTGCTCCACTTTTCCTTGTTTTCATCCCTGCATCTTGCCACTTTCCCCCCTGTCATCCTCTATATCTTCTGCTGCCGTTTAGTTTTTTTTTGACCTGGTCTGCTTTGTGCTGTTGCTATAGCTACTGATCTTAGAGAAAAGGGCCACTGGCACAAAAGCAGCAGGAGGCTGTGAGATTGAGAGACTTAAATGAAAGTCAGGCTAGGACCATGCGGTACCTGAATTTAACGCTGAACACAAAGTGCTGCACTGACAATAAAACCTTTGGGAGGAGCATTATTTAAAAAAAAAAATGTAAATTAAAAACTATTTTACATAAAATCAAGTGCGAGGATCAAAAGCAAGTGTCATGAAATAGTGAAATAAGACAAAATCAGCCAAATATCTGTTGGAATAAAACCATTTCTGGTTGTTTAAAGGAAGATTTCTTAGTTTATTGGTCGCTGATGTATCAAGAGAGTCGGCATGATGCAGGATGTCTGATTAAAAACTGAGCTGCTGCATTTTGGACAGACTGAAGGCGATTGAGTGGTTTGATTTAAACGAGCAGAGGGAAGATTACAGATTAAAGATAAAATCATCAATAATCATATCCGTCTCAGTCTTAGTCAACGTAGATATGGATTTTGCCATGTTCGTCAGGTGGGAAAAGCAAAGCTTGGACAGTTTTTTTCTATTTCTTTCTGTGTGACCCTGACCATGTGCTGGTTGATGTAGAAGGAAATGCTTTATTCTGCTGATTCCCTTGTTTTTTTGCCATTGAATTATTCATTCAGGCAACAAAACTCTTTCATCCTTCTCTGCGCCATTCCACCTCCTCTCTGTCTCCACTGCCTTTCACTTTGACTAAACACAACATTTCTTCATGTCCACTCCCCCCCCCCATCTCATCATCTCTCTTGTCTTTGTTTCCTCTGTACATTTGAGACTTTTTTTTACCTTTCATTTACATTTGAATGTCTTTTTTATGACGAAACTCGACGATGTGTCTTGTGTCGCCTCACCAAAAACAGTGGGAGAATTTCTGTGAGAAACCCAGACGTGTCACTGCATGTGAGAGATGACACGGTGAAGGATGAAGAAAGGTAGAAAAGGCACGACTGAACCAGACAATACACGGCTTTTTATTGGAGGAGCACAAACACATTTGGCACAGACGGACTGACCTGGAACGTGTAGAGTAAATAAAGGCTCATTTTCTCTGCTCCCAATAACATAGGCCCTGCTAAGGTGTGCTGTGAGTGTATGAGTGTGTGTTCATTAATGTGGCGTCGGGATAGCCCTAATGATGAGGGGCCTCGTTTATAAAGCTTAATGTACCAGTATTTTTTTTTTTTTTTAACCATTTTCTATATTTATTATTTTTATTACCATTTATTATAATATATTTCTATGCAGAATATATATATATATTTTTTTTTACAAATTTTACTTGCAGTGTCCATACATCTATTGTAAGCTTCACTGTTGACCAGCATACTATGTAGTGTTTTATGACTTGTGTAGGAGGCAGTATTGAGTTCATTTAGTTTAGGGTTATTTTAAAATGATTAATGCAAGATTACTTGTCACAGTGTCATTTGTGAACGGTTGAAGTAGTTCACCGTTGGCCTGTACGGCAAGAGGAAATACAAGTGCAAACCCTTTAATGACCCTTGCACTGGTGATTGAGAAAGACACGAGTCCGGCCCATAGGAACCTGCCTACAGCAAACCCCTTTGGGTGGCTTTGGAATTTAGTTTGTGTTTGCCACTTTAACTTGTTTATTCATGTGTTAGTCTCATTGTCTGATATTCTTACACATATTTCAGTTTTGCATGGAAAACTAGCTTTGTTTGTCTGAGGGGTGATTTCAAATTTTGTTTCTAGAAACCGGGGTGTGCACATGAGCGCGTGACCTTTTTGCGTTCTTGCAATTACGGACATTAGTTTACAAAATGTTTGGTATATATGAAAAATATGCAAGGCACTTTATCTCTTGGTCATTTAAGCATTTAATTAAGCAAATCAATACAAATAAAGCAATTACTGTTTCCAACCTTTCACGTTAAAAAAAAAGCTTTGGAGCCTTTTTCTGCTCCATATTCTGGTGAAGTGAGTTTGTACATCAATTAAAAAGCAATCAATCAGTCAATACATAATGTACAAAAACCCCGAGTGGTAGTACATTTACTATACTGTGCAGGAACGCATGCCTTTATCCACTTACCTCGTCAATGCTCGTCACCGGCGCATGCAAGTGCACAAGGTGCTGTCAGTGTTTTGTCATTATAGTTGCCGTAATGGTACAGAATGAGTACGAATAATGACTGTTTTCCTCTTGGTGTTTTTTTTAACCCACTGATAGCTGGCACTTCTAACCCTGAACAGTCCTGTCATCTCGTTGGGGGTTTTCATGAAACGCACAAGCAGCCGTGAATATGAAATGCATGTATTATTCACTGTGACTGTGAGCTCATCCTGTACTTGATTTGAACCTCACGTCTGTCTCTCTAGGAAAACACTGGTGGCAGACTCGCTTCTTTTTTCATCTGCTTGTAAATAGCATCTGTGTAGTACTTGAGAGAGAGAGGAGGTCCAAGGGAGATTCTAACTCTTTTTTTTCCCTCTGCTTTACTCATGGACATGCACTCATACAGTACTGTACATCATGTACATACAGTACATACAGTACTGCATGCAGCTGTCTTATGTGTATGTGTAAACTCTCAAAATCATACAAGGAGTCTCTCTCTCTCTCTGTCTTTGTCTCACTCTGTCTCTCACCAACAAAGTTAAGTTAGGGTGTGTGTCCTGTGACAAAACTCAAGGGCACAATTTAGTGATGGAGTGAGGAAGATAATGAGAGAGAGGAATGAAGGTGGGTGATGAAAGGGTGAGAGAGAGAGGGAGAGAGGGAGGAAGGACTAAAAACACAGGACATAAAAGCAGAGCATCATCTCCCCTGGGGCAGAAAGATCACTCGGTCTTTGTATGCGATACTTGAGAGACTCAACCAAGCGAGTCCTTCACAAATGCCGCATGATGTGCACATAAATATGCACAAAACACAAACACCACCCGGCCGCGTGGACAGACAACCATCAGCCAGTCTGTCATAACAGCCACACGAGAGGCTTTCCAAACCAAACGCTGTAGTGATGTCACATATTTTGAATGCGGCGTATCTTCACAGGGCTTTAATCCAAGCGAGGAGTTTTACAAGATGGTAAAAGAGAGAAAAAACAATGAGGCGGTTGGTGTTTGTCCTGAGATATGGTTACCCTGCTCCTTATGACAGCGATCACACAAATGTGTGCCCACACATCACACACACACACACACAGTGACCTTCAGTGGGTAACTTAGTAGACAGGTGGTGGTGCCATTGCCTGTTGCTAAGCAATTACCAAGTCCATTACCCCTGCAACATGCCCATAATGTGTTTTCTTTTTTCCCCCCTCCATATGTGTTTGTGCACTCTCTGTGTGTGTGTGTGTGTGTGAGAGAGAGAGAGAGCTTTCATTAAGCCAGATATAGTGAGTACAAGACTCGCTGCAATCCTTAACCTTGTGAGAAATAAGGAGTTTTTGTCTCACACCAAACAGATTCAGGTCGGTTAATGTGTCCCTCTGTGCTGGACCAGGACATGATTGATTTGCCTGCAACTGGGCAAAGATGTGAGAGGGATTTATTCTGATCTGGCCAGTGGAAACTCGTAGGAAATAATACATTTTAACCCGGACCTCAGAGTTCTGGAACATTGCCACAACATATTTCTGAAAGTGACCCTCACCACATGGTAAATTCTTAACTACAACTACCCAGAATGAGTGAATTATATCCCTAATTAAGTGTAACTTTTTTAATCCTGCCAGATTTAATGGTGTTGATCCATCTAGAACAACTCCCCTCTGGCTCTGATCCTCCCTGACTTAATCGCCCAAGTAGTGAATCCACTTCTGATGGAAAGAAAAGAAAAGAAAAACCTTTTTCCCGCCGCTCCATCCTGAATCCCTTGTTGTGTTTTTGTCATTTATGACATGTCATAAAATCTCATGTTTGAGATGTGTCTGTGCTGTTAGCATGATCCCAATATGGAGGCTTTTAATTTAATCTGCGTAAGATTACTGTCATTCCGAATAATCCAGAAAACATCCTCCTACAAATAGAAGACAGTCACATCATGTTTCAGCCTCTCTCGACTGCGTCGCTAACAACTTGAAGGGTTCATTTTAAGGTTTTACAGATTGCTTTTTTTAAATGAGTGTATTTCTAAGGGCTCTTAATAATAATAATAATAAATAGCCATTTTATTGCATGATGCCACGTCTGTCCACTTCTTAAAGTTTACATTTCTATTATTAATACTGAGCCGAGGGGAACTGCAGAGTCGGGTGATGAATCATGCTCAGTGTGAAACCTTTTACTTTACACAAAATCATTTCAAACTGTAATAATTCAAAAACTGATCAAGTTCCACATTATTTTTGATACACTTTTATAGTTTGCAAGAGCGAGGAGAATCATGAGGCCAGATTTATTGTTGGATGCCCGCATCCATGTCCAGGGCATTACTTCATTGTGCTGGCTGGTGTTTGTGTGTATGGTCATGTGCCCGTTCTTGACACGCAGCGTGATGTACGACGTGCCGGTTAAATGCGGCAGTGTGTGTGTGTGTGTGTGTGTGTGTGTGTGTGTGTGTGTGCCGGCTGTAAATAACTGGAAAGCTATTAGAAAAGGTTGGACAGCTTTAGCTGGTGAAACATATTCTCAGCTCAGGCACGTGGATGTAGGCATGAACCACCTTGATCTTGTGCATTTTCACTTACAGGTACATAGACAGATGGTCATTTAAACAGGCACAAGCTGTTGAACACCCGCATCCCCTCCTCCTGGACCCGCGGGGAGGAGAGTGGATGTGGTTTGATAGCCACTTGGATAAGATAGATGCATGCATGCATACATGCATTTTCACATTCAAGTGTACAATATTGAAAAATACGGACCGTTAGACTCAAAATAAAAATGGAATATGCAGTGGGTCCTCACGGCGGAGTAGCGGCTTGCACTGTTGCCTCACAACAAGGCCGCGTTTGCATATTCTCCCTGTGTGTGTGTGTGTGTGTGTGCATCAGTTTACTCCTGGTAGTCTGGTTTCCTCCAACAGAGGTTAAATGTTGGACGACCTGTCCAGGGCGTACCGTCACCTTTCGCCCTATGTCAGCTGGGATCATTCTCCTCTCTCCCACCACCTCCACTAGGCATCCCAGCATGCATCTGACAGATGCCACTGCCCCAGCAAAGCACTCCAAAAAAAGACCTTATTCTCCTTAACAGGCAGAGTCTTCCTGTAGAGAGCAGAAGCGTGCTCAGTCCAGTCCAGTTTATTGTTTCGGTAAACCCTCCCCTTTGACCCCTAATGCAGGAATGATTGGTGGGATTAAATGGGAAGGTTGTCAGAAATGTGCCTTGAAGACGTGCAAGTGAAAGACAAACACATCAAGAACAATTCAACATAGAGTATATACACAGTAGCACAGTAGTAGTATTTACATTTACACAAACGGTTCCATTTCCATTTTTCAGTAATCATGTCTGGGATTTGCTTGAGATTTATAGTAGTTTTGATATAACTCCAACAACTCTAACGACATCCCTCATTTCATTCTGCTCGGTATATTTTTTTGTTGTCGTTATTGATCTTACATTTCAAGCAAGGAGAAGGTGCTCATTTACAATCCCTAACACAAGATAATGTGTTGTCTGATCATCCTCAATAAATCCCAGTTATTGTGGCCGAAAACATAAAAAAGACCGTTTTGGGATTCGCAACAACAGCAATTTGGAAATGACTTATACTGAAGAGCATTAAATCCAGTCCACGCTCATCGATCCATTTTCTACAGCTTTATCCTCCACATGAGGGCTGCGGGGGGGGGGCTGGAGCCAATCCCAGTTGACATAAGGCGAAAGATGAAGTTCACCCTGGACAGGTCACCATTCCATCACAAGGCGAACCCACACACTCCTAATAATATTAATATTAATAATCCTACTATTTTGAGTGTGTGGTTATTATGTTTTCTCCGATCAACACTCAGAACCTTATATAAATTGAAGAGCATTACATTTGTATATTGGAGTTAATAGTTATTTTTTTGTATTCTTAAGGTGCTGCTTCCTCATTTGTCCTTTGACAGCACAAATACATATTTCCCAGAATCTAACATCAGTTTTTATCTCCGATTACTTCTGAAGACCCAGTCTGGATGGTGAAATGTAAAAGCACCTCATATTTTTTTGTGGATATTCGGCGAGAACATTCACACGGCTCACAAGTTTTATTTTACGTTTCTGCTTCGGGTGCTTTAGGTTCCGTTCAAGCATCTGTATCGGTCCAAATGTTGCCTCGCTGCTCCTCTTTATTATCACCTGCTTCCCTTGTGATTCCTCTCTCACACACACACACACACGTCTTGTGTCCCCGTGTCTAACTCTCTCCTCCTCTCTCAGAGTAGTGACCCAGCAGTGGTGGTGAGGTGATTTATGGTGTATGGCTGTTGGCTCTAAATGGAATGTTTTATTCAGTGGTGAGAGGAAGTTGGTTTCTTCCCCACTGCTCTCCACGAGCCTCGCTTTAGAACACGTCACATAAGCACATGCACAAGCATGCGCGCAATTCCAAAGAGTGATTTAGAGACACAGCGCTGACATCTCCGCTTACATTTAGCTGCGGCGTTAAAACCAGGAGAGACGGACTGACTGGAATGGATGGACAGAGTGACACACACACACAGCTGACAGTCAATTGCAGAGGGAAGAATAATGACAACGGCAGTTAAAACTGTTGTGTGTGTGTGTGATGGTGCGTTTAAAGTCGAGGTATCTCCGGTGGGCTGCATTTGAGGCTGCACGTGAAGTTGGGAGACGTATCTGTCTGTGTGCCTGTCTCTGTGTTTGTCCTCCTTTGTCTTGACTTTGCCTGTGTGTTGCTAAAATGCTAACTTTGCAGATGTGCAAAGTCTGTGCATGCCAAGAAGGAATACTGTGTGTGTGTGTGTGTGTGTGTGTGAAGTCACGCTGATGTGAATAATACAGTGAGAATAACACTGTGAATATTCATCAGCCGTGAACCAGAGACAGTTACGCATGTAGCTGTCACTCAGCGTCTCTGGTGTTTAGTGAACGCACACACACACACACACACACACACACACACACACACACACACACACACACACACAGAGGGTATTTTTGTTTGTTTTTATTGTTTTCATGAGCATGTTCTTCATATTACTGCAGTGTATTTACTTGAGGGCGGGGGGGTCGTACTGTTTTATTTATTGCATGCGTCCCAAAGAGTCCTCCTGTAAGCGGGATAGTCCTCCAGCTTGTCTCCTCTCGGTGTGTTTATGACCTCCAGTTGATGTTCTTGTGGCAGGACTCCCAAAATCTCTGCTTTAATTTCCCGCACGTCCTGCTGGAGAGACAGGTGTGCTAAACCTGACTTATATTCCTCACCTGATTCCCCGAGGATTGGACACTAATTGAACCTGTGCTTTTGTGTATTTGCATGCCGAGTTGTGAGTGTGTCTATGCACATTCACACACACACACACACACACATACTGTATGCTGTATATATATATCCCCGGAACTAATTTCAACTTCATTCTCCCTCTGCGATCAGGAGAGTAAAGAGAAGTCACGCCGTAGCTCAGTGTGGAGCCGTAAACACTGCAGGTGAAATGATGCTCGGAGAGCACACAACTCTCCCTGAGCTCCCTGAGAATATTCAAATACCTTTTCATTTTCCACAAGATTAGCTTTTGGTGATGGCCACTCACTAGAATAAGACACGGGGAGACAGGGAAGTATGAAATTAGAGCTCCCGTACTGGGAAGTGTAAAGTATAGTATATGTGTTTGTGTTCAGTGTCATCATTCCCTGGTCTGTTATTGAGGCACAGAATAAGTAAGATGGTTCTCGAGAGGAAGACCTGTATGTATGTGTTTCCTTTGCCGTCTTTAATGGACAATATAACTTGTTTTTGCATCGCCTGTTGTTGCATACATCCCAGCGTTGCTCATGTCTCCATAGACCGTCAAGGACAGAACAGCACAGCTCACGTTTGAAAAGAAATACAAATCAGGGTCAAGAAATTAGACGAGGATATATCATGGCTCTGTTAAACAACGTGGGACAAAGTCATCGTGGACACCGAGAGAACGTCTGTATGAAGCTGAGGAGAGAATATAGAGAAAGGATAATTGGATGTTTTGAAAGCAGAGGTATAGGAAAGCTCGGGCTTTCCTTCTAATCTGTGATTCGACCTTTAGTAAAGGAATGACATTTTATGCTCCGACTCGTGTAAGACTGTACAGCTACATAGTTTTAAATCCCTGCGTCCTTCAGTTTTCCCATATGTCCTCTATCACCAGTAAACCCTACAGCTAAAGCCTGCTATGGATATGGGTGACGAACATGTTCAGTCACTTGTTGTGTCTTTGTTACAGCGTGTCCTGTAGTAGATAGATACACTGTTTCTGGCTCAGTGTGTGTGTGGGGCCAAATAGAGACAATCCCATTTTTTTAAAAAGCCACTAGCAGCTTACTATTCTTAGCTCCGGCAATCATACCACTCTCATTATTACACAATGGGGTGGAGGCATGCAACTCATCATCTCCCATCATCTGCACAGCCCCTGGCAATAAATGCACTCTTGCACGTGCACAATTGCTTATTATCTTCTGTTTGCAACGTGGAGTTTTTTTGCATGTGTTTTAAGTGGGAGAGGAGAGGAGAGGAGAGGAGAGGAGAGGAGAGGAGAGGAGAGGAGAGGAAAGGAGAGGAGAGGAGAGGCTAATCAATACTTAATGTACATGGATATCAGTGTCAATAAAGCTCCTTGTTTCTTATACTCAGGAGTTGGAAATGAGTTGAGGTTTTTAGAGACAGGGATTTTCCCATTGTGTTGCAATAAGGATTAGTGAAAATGATTTCAAAAATACAAGAACTAAGACAAAAACTAAAATAATGAGAAAACAAAACAAATGTTGTGGTATTATATTAATCCAGGTGCACACACATACTCAGGCAGATCCCCTTTTCCAGGCAGAAAGGGCCTTTAATTCATAGTTCTAGAGACATTAAAAGTATCATATTGTTGGGGTATTTTTAATGTCTCATGCTTATGACAAGCATGTGCCAAGAGTGTTTGGCAAAGGTTTGAATTATGATATCTTGTCACTTATTTTCTGTGCTTTAAGCAGTAGTTGGCAAAATGCAATGACTTGTTAGGGCCATCTCGATATAAAAGGTCTAAATTTCATGAATATTTTCCAACATAATTGCTGCACATCAATCATTTTGAATGTAAATCAAAGCATTTCCCGATGCAAAATTGTAACCAGACCTCTCAGGTGACATCACCCACCTTATTCTGGCTGCCGCAGCTGAGCTCAGTCTGGTGAAGTGTGCTTTTTATTATTGTGCTCTACAGCTGTAAGCACACACAGGATTTAGATCACTTTTTAAAAAACAACAACTTAAGATCTTTTGATTTATCCGAGTAGTTGAGAGAAACAAAATCAGACACAGAGATAATGAAAGAGGAGGCTGGGAGGAACAAGAGTTACAGCTACCCCTCCTCTCCTCCTCTCCTCCTCTCCTCCTCTCCTCCTCTCTGCTCTCACTGTCATGCCTGTGTGTTGTAGGTGTGTTGGACAGGCAGAATGGCTTGTTTATGAGCAGATTAATTGCTTTTATAGCCTTGTTTCTCCCTGTGAATTCGGGGTGTTATGTGCTGGCTGTAATGAACACCCACACTGCCTGTCTGTCTCTACAGCCTGCCGTTCCTCTCCTGCTGCTGCTGCTGCTGCTGCTGCTGCTGCTGCTTTTCAGAGCATAGCCAAGCTTTAGCTAGAACCTGCCACAGCCAATACCTAATGCTCACTGCATGCCCCCACACAGGTGACTGATTTCATTGTGTGTGTGTGTGTGTGTGTGTGTGTGTGTGTGTGTGTGCACTTTGAGACTAAGAGGCCCAGCCCAGGTGGGTGGTTCCACCCAAAGCCCATAGGGCAGAGGGCGGCCAGCAGTTAACTGGACCATGACTTTAATCATTTCCTGCTGAGCTGAGGAGAGGTAAGCCAGGCTCTCCACACAGCCAAAGTCACAGATTCTTCAAAAGAGTTTCAAAGAAGGAAATTGAGAGGAGACCATTTAGTAGAGCAGTTCAAGGAATTCAGGCTAAGTAAGCGCTTTATATGGATCAATTAAAACTCCGGTGCAACACTCCCCGCCCCTCGTTTGTTACTTCATTACCTGTAATCATGCATTTCTTGTCTCTTTCTCTCCATTTGACCTCTTTTCTTTCCTTCTGTCTTTATCACTCTCCCCCTCCTCTGGTTCCCTCTCTCCCGCTCTCATTAATCAGGTCTTCAGGCTGCCTCTTTCCTCTAGTTTTCCACTTCATTAGTCCTGAAACAGCGACGGACTGCTGCTAATGGACAGTCTCGGCTCTAACTCACAGCTCAAGCCTGGTTGTAATTGTTTTTCTGTTGTGTTTGGGAGACTGTCTGTGAACCTGGGCGCGCACAGTTTTATTATCACAGGTTTCCTGTGTCGTTGGTCATTTATGATTAGGGTTTTATAAGAAAACAAGCAGCCATGAACCGTTATGGCCTTCACTCCACTTATCAAACGCCTAAAAATGCTGCAAATGTGTCTCATGAAATTTCACTAACCGTATCATGACTATTATACTGTAATCGTGTAAAACAATTGTAATGTAGTTAACTAATCGTTAACATTGTCCAGTCAAATAAATAAATACAACAATAGAACAAATATGGAATCACATTTAAGAGCCATTAATATGGCTTATTAGTGCAGGGGTAAATTACATTTTAGCGTAGAGTTTGCCTTTTTTAAGCACCTGACCTGATACAGTTCATGGAGGTCATTCAGTGACGTTCCAGCGATTTTGCTGCTCAACCTTCATAATATGCTGCAAGCGTTTTGTTTTTATTTGTATTTGTCCTTTTGTTGTTAAGAGTCAGCATTGCTGACATGACTGAGCATCTTGTGACGTGTTTCCACTGAGTGGATTTTTTTTTTGCATTTCCATTAGTACTAGCACCAAAATACCCGTCCCAAACCTTTCCATTTGTCAGTACCCTTCCCTTGGGCTACCAGAGTAATGGTACGGTACGGTATGGGCGGCGCTAGACTCACAACAGTCAGCTGATTGGGCGACAAACTGATATTGAATTATTTGGAAAAAAACATAATTGGATCACGTCACCTTAACTGAAGATCACCCAAGGAGCATGTATTCCTTACTCGGCTCCTTTTTTATTAATCTTTCCACAAACTGCATTTACACTCTTATTAAGCAACAACATCAATGCCTCCATTCGACTCTAATGCCCAATAAAAGAAGTTTTATAGTTGCACACATTTACCTGCAGTTTCTTTGCGGTCGTTAGTATGGTGCTGTTCTGCTCGGCTGTGATGGAGGACAGGTAGTAGTGAGTGGTGTGATAAAAGGAGTTTTATGGTGTGTTTGTTCTGGCATGTTAACCGTCGGCTTTCCAGTTGTGATTATAGCCCACCAGGGGAGAAGGAAATGACACAGAGGTGAAATACTGTAGGCAAAAAGGGACAGGAAGGAGCAGTGGTGCACGGTTCCTCAGGGTGTGCATAACCTCTGTGCTGAAAAGCAAAAAAAGATCTCCAAATCATGAGTTATTCTCTCCTCATTTATGCAGGGAATCACACATAATAATGAAATCATGCACATAATTAAGGGACTTCATCTTTTATTTTGGAATGATTTGCTTTAATGGCTGCACTACCTTGTTACTCTGAAAATCCTGCTCTCAGCTGCCTGTAATCACAGTTACTTTACAAATGCATTGATTTATTTTTTATTTTTGGTGCAGCAAATAAAACACTGAAAAAAAGACAAGTGACTACAGGGGTCAGTGCAAAGCGTTAGAAACCAGGACAGCAGATGGCTGATGTATGACAGTGACATTTTGGGAACAAAGGTTTAATAATAACAATACACACAATTGCTTAACTTAAATAAGTTATAATAACAAGTTTTGTGTCTGCACTGCATTGTGGTGCCCTAATATATTATCTATATTTATATTTAAAATAAAGATAATTTGCGGGTTAGTTGCTAAATATTAAATGCATGACACAGGTACTTTTAGCTTAGTGTGCATGCTTGTGTGTGTGTGTGTGAGTCATGTTTCAGTAATTTTTAAGGTAAAACATTTTTTTTTATGAAAAATAGTCATTATGATTAACCTTTACTACATCAGAAACCAGGTTTTAGTCCAGGTTTTGCTCTCCATGAAGACTACTGGTCCTGACAAGATCAGTGTTTGTGTTAACAAATACAAAAAAACACACATACAGACTGGTTTCCATGACTTCAGAGGACATTACATTGACTTGCATTCATTTCTTGGAGACTTCTCTAACCTTAACCATAACTACTACTGGCCTAACCTTAACCTAACCCTAAACTCATCCTAACCATGCAATAATATATGTTATAGGGACTTGCTTTTTCGTCCCCATAAGAAGAAATGTCCCCAAAATGTGACTGTGTAAACAGATTTAGGTCCCCACAGCATTAGTAATACCTGGAACACACACACACATACACAGTGTCTGGCCAGGAGTGGCTACAAATGACAGTAACTGTCTTCATTATTTGCTGTCACACAGTGAGACACAAGAAGACATGGTGCACTTGTCTCTGTCTCTGTGGCAGAGGAGAGCCGTGATGATGTGAGTGTGATGACAGCGATGGCGTCGGCCACCGGCTCAGCCAAAGATCTCAGGGGAGGCTCGGCTGAAAGAGCCTGTACTGTGGCAGCTGCCATAATGGTTTTTAAACCAGCAGTTTGAAGACCAGGCCATGACATATTTTTGGCTGAAATTTGAGTGATAATGAAATAAATTACAGCCAGTTACATCATTGTTAGGTCAGCAGCACCTACAGCCACTGTTCAAACAGAGTGAGCCAAAATGAACATTTATTCAGCTAATTGTCTTTGTTTGCTATGGCTGACGAGTTGTTGCACTGAAAAGACAGAGTTATATCGGCACATTTCTTGTTTCATTATTCAGTACAAATCCTTCTATTGTGATAGTCAAAACATGTTATAATACACGTTAAGTAACATTTTCAGTGGATTTGGTTTTTATTTCTATAATATTCTTATATATTTTTTGTTTTCTTTATCACTCAGGAGCAAAATGTGTATCATCAAGATGTTTCCCCCTGTGTACTGTAGACATCAATTCTGCAGGATTGTGTGTGTGTGCATGTGTGTGGAAAGTGTATCTTATTAGAGACTCAGAGTTAATTGAGTTCATCAGGAAAACAAACACAGCTGGCCACTGTTCTATAGTATATCGGCGGAAGACGACCGCAAATCTGTTGACAGCACTTCACGTCAGGAAGCTCATCAAGTATTAAAGAGGAAAAACCGACTCGTACTGAGAGGCTGAGGAAAGAATACGAGAGGGACATGAAGTAATGAGACTTAAGAAGTAGTAGAAGAAGAACAGAAACCATCTGTCTTATATTGACGGAAGATGAGGAGAAGATCATTTTTAAAGAGCAACAGAAATGTGCGATTTATAGATGATGAATAGATTATGACTTTGTTTATAGGCCCGAGTTACCCCCACTCCGATGATCTCTTGTTTTTAGTGACAATCACAGCTCAACAAAGTTCCCTTGTTCAGGTTGTAGTGTCGTCATCAGCTTTGGGATATGCTTCTCTCTGGGAAATTGAATTCAAGTTTGTGGAGTATAATTTAAGATCAGGGGAGTCAAACTCAATGAGCATCTAGTCTGGTCAAGCGGGGGCCGGTCTAGACACTATTCACTCATCATAACATTATTCTATCATGATAGGGCAACAACAATATTCATGATGGTATTCCATAGGATATAGCTGTTGAATTTAATACATTTAATAATGCAATAACTACAACTTAATGTCTTGTTTTTACCATTATAAAAACATTATACTCGCAGATATTCTAGTATAGTGGTGGGCCACATGTGGTCAATTAGTGGGCCGCATGTGGCCCACGGGCCACAAGTTTGACACTTTAGATTTAGATTAAACAGCCCATGTCAATGAACAAGGACTGCCAGAAATGTATTGTTAAGAAATGTCAAGTGGACGTGTTTGCATATAAGTTCCTTTTCACAGAAGAAACATAAAAAAAATAACCATGAATAATAATATTAATTTGAAACATAAGTGGACTTCATTAATTAATTAATTAATTTAATTTTACACATGTTCTGTTTTTCTGGACTATAGACTATCATTCACAACTTACTGATCGTCGTTGATGTCTGTATGACTATATTCAATAGGAAAGGTTAATGTTTGTATGGACAAAAGACAACTCTGCACATGGTGAATCAGCATCAACATAGACTCACTGTTGGAGGGTTTTATGAGCCACTTGCACTCATCGCTAATTGGTTTGAGATGGCACTAATGTGGTGGATCCTTTCGCCCGTCCCTGTAAACTGAGTGTAAGTGGGTAGAGAGAGGGTGTTGTATGTTGGGTTGGGGAAGGCCATAGGTGTGTGTGTGTGTGTGTTTGTGTGTGTTTGTGCACATATCTCCTTGTTTGTCAGTCTGCTTCCAGAACTGAGTTAAAGGGGCATTTAGAAGAGCAAGAGAGCTATGTAAATCAAGAGTGTGAGTGTTAATATGTGCTTGTGGATCAGCTGGAGGTGCAGGCGACAGATTTACAGCCCAATGTGCAGAAGAAATGAAGGCCATTTCACCGGCAGGCCATTTCTCTCCTTTTCTGTGTTTCTCAAGCCGACACACTGGCACGGGTCCAGTTTAATCTCAACAAAGCCCACAGGCTCGTTCTTTCACCTCCACATTCCCACTTACTAACCACCAATGAAAAACTCACTCTCATATTCTCTTCTTATTTTACCCAATCTCAAGCCGACCACTTTCTGTTTCTGCAGAATGTCAATCCCTCAGTCCCCCGTTGATCTTTTAACTAAATATTTTTTCTGTATTGACACTGCGAGTGAAGAGTGAAAACTAGATCCTTTAAAATCTCTTGTTTCTGCATTTCCCAGCCCCAATGCTCGAATAAAAAAGCAGAACAAATCTCATCAACAATAAAAAAATAAATTTTCCCTACTCAAGCCAGGTTCGGTCATTTGTTTTAGTACCGCAGTCCATGGAAAATGTAATGTGCCTGCACGTTATAAAACATGATATGAACAAGAAAATGACATGGCACGCTCACGATAAAAACGATGGGGCAGTGAAAACAATGACATTGTTACAAAAAATATCAAAGCAGGATAAAAACTATAAGATCATATTAGATCTCATGGCAAATAAAAGGCAGAGATAGTGGTTTCACATCCCAGAACAGGTGATGTATTGCTGCAGCCGCTCAGAAAGTGGTCAGTGTGGAATGGCTTTGGCCTTCCTAAAGACATGTCTGTTGTAAATATCTGTAATCTGGGCTTATATCAAGCCCGGTGTCCTGCTGCCACATCAACAACAGGCCTGTCAATCTTGTTTTGACCGTCGATGGAAAGGAATAAAACTCATTTAGCATTAAAACAAACAAAAAAAAAAACGATATAGAAGATATAGTGATGTCGCTTTACTGTACTGGAGCACTGGGTGAATAATGAACAATTTAAATATATAAACAGATTTAAAAGATTAAAAAAATTCTTATACAGTATGTGGCATCAGAATAAGAGAATAAGGTTAAAATAAAGAGTTTAATGGCCCCTGAAATACCACAAATGTCCAAATAAAGATGTCATCTAATACAGCAGCAGCCGAAAGTCATGAAGGAGGAAATGTGTGGCGTCATGTTGATGTTATTTAAGTGGTGTGTGTTGTGTGTATGTACATGGGTCTGTGAGGCTGCACTGTGTGCCATTTACAGTGTAACCTTTAGTGGAAACTTCAATTGATTCCTGATATAGAGTTGTGTGTGAGCGCGAGGGCAGCCCACAGGAGCCTGGTGATTTGTCTTGCAGGCCCTGCTGCCGCTTCTTTTCCCTTAGATAATGCCAAAAACCCTCCGAATAATTATTGATCCATCGTGCTCCATTATAACCCCTTCCCTTTTTCCCCGTCATATTCTCCAAGACGGAGACTTGCACATTTCTCACAGTGCGATCAAATCGTCATCTCTCTTCATTCCCTGCGTGCCGCTCCTGTTTCATTTCCATTCATCTTTTTGTGAAAATGAAGTTGAAAACTAAAGCTTGATGAAGGAGTGCAGAGAGATGAGGTCGGTGGAGGAGGATAACAAGAGAATTAAGGTGCAAATGATGTCTGTCAGGGGCTGTATTTCCTCTGCTGTTGCATGGTCTCCTGTGGGTTCAAGGTCCTCTTTCCTCCTGGTTCCCTCACTCTTTCCTCTTTCCTCTTCCCTCTGCCCTGACTGACTCGACCATAAATCCACCGACGCACATATTTGCGAGCACACACACACACACACACACACACATTATGTGCACACGCTAATCAATACAGGCCTGCTTGGCACTGCCAAAGCCCTAAATGACTATAGATTTCCTGTCAACTCTGCCACTAAACTATGCAAACCTCTGGTTTATGTTCAGGTTTTTTGGCAAAGGATGGGAGTTTTCCTTGAAATCGGGGAGGCGGTGATATGGGTTTGGATATTTGCAGAAAAAAGCTTTTTAACAGGATCAATTACCTTTGTCTTGACCAACATAGAGCCCTTGGTTTGGTATTCAATACTTGCAAAATGTATCCTGCGATAGATTTTGAAATCAATAGCGTGTATTAAGAATGTCATAAATGTCCTTCTGAGGTTGTTTGAGTGGTAAATAATGAGGTCTGTTTTGCAAGCATGAAGGCATGCATCACACGGTGCTGGGTCTGTGAATGATAATTTTTTTTTATAATGCGTGCAAAGATGAGATAAACTCTGCGGTGTTGTACTCAACTAAAGAGTATACTATGGAATTAGATGTGTGTCAATATTTACCAACAACACTTTTTAAGAAGCAAAAAAATATCGATTTAATCATTCAAAAATATTGTATTTTATTGTTTATTGTTTTTTGCGCCGTGGTTTTTTGTTTGCGATTCTGACCGTGGGCGGGCCTTAGGAAGCTGCCTGCTGATTGGCTACTAAGTTTTGGAGCGACAAAAGTCAACAGCTGACAAAATAATTGCAGGTATCTGACGTTTATAATCGCACAAACGTTAGATACTTATAATTATAAGTTCATCAAAGTCAATCAGATGTCATCTATTGTTTTAGTTTGTACCACTGATTACTTATTACAAGTAGTTAAGAACAACACGCCAGGTTAAATGTTAAATGGATGTGCTTGTGTTTGTAATGTCGTGCTCGAGCGTGCGTGTGCGGCGCCTGTGCGGCGCCTGTGCGGCGCGTGTGCGGCGCGTGTGCGGGTGCTGTGAGACTTTAAAACACCAATGCAAACATACACTGGACACGTGCAAATGTGTGTTAGTGCCTGTTTGAAAGTGTGTTTATGCTTCTGAGACAGGCTTATACTCTGTCTGGCCGGACCTGTGACAGAGTCATCCGTTACTCTGAGGGGGAAATTGAAATCATCGGCTCATTCAGTCTCCCAGCAACTCCATTACCTAGACGCTCACAGTCTCACACACACACACACACACACACATCATCTCTCCCTGTTTATATGTGGTTTCTCTCTCCATCAATGTCACTTGTGCCTTTTTTCCGTCTGTTGTCTCTCTCACTACCTATCACTAGTTATTGTAGTGTCTTTAATGGTTGCCCTTCTCTCTCTCTCTCTCTCTTTCTCGATGCCTTTCTTACCTTTTCTTTTCATCCCATCTGCTTTGTTCCTTTTAGTCTCAAAGTGGCACTTTTTTAAAGTCTGTAACAGAGTGTCTGGCTGATGAGTGGACAGTGTAAGGCAGTCTGTCCAGGATATAGCATTAGGCCACTGAGGTGACACTGAAAGGTTGTACAGAATCGACAGGCGGACTCCAGCTACGCTTTCACGGATCCTCTTTATGACAGAGAGAGAAACTGAGAGGAAAGACTAACAGACAGAAAGAGATGAAGCACAGTTCTTTGCAGCAGCCATTGATCACCAGTCAAAGTACTTGATTCTGTTTAATGAGCTGCTCGTTCCTTCTGGGAGGCAGAGCAATGAGGGGAAAAAAACACAACACCGTGTGAAACAGAGAAAATAGGCAAACAACATCACAAACATGATACCATCCCAGTGTGATATTCTGTTTCAATGAGATTTCAGTCTGTCCCTGTTTGAAGAGTTACATGTAGTTACAGTACACTCCACCCAACCTAGAGATTTAAACAAGGAAGTGAATATTACCCAGCGTACATTTCATAATTTCACAAAAGACCAATTACAGTTAAATAGATGCTGGACAATCACACAAAAAAGTCACATTAAAGTATGGAGTTCTTGCAGGTTTCACTGTAAACACACACACACACACACACACACACACACACACACACACACACACACAGAGTGTTGCTGCCCCGATGTGACCCTCTTGGCTCATCTGCAAGAACTGCTCCACTTAAACTTTGTTGCTCCCCTGTAATTGAATTAGTTTGCTCAATTATGTAGGAGCAAGCCTGTCCTCATTACGAAGCACTATTAAAGCACAAGGATGGAACTGAGGGGAGGAAGGAGAGCAGCAGTGAGGGAAAAATGGAGATGAAAGTCCATTTAAGTGAGTTTTTAAAGTTTCACTGCCCTCGTTGTCCGTGCGTCAGCCACATCTGTATAACACCTGGGCCACACTTTATGAATTATGTCTCGCTGCATCTGCCCCTGCTTTCCTTGTCTCATTCTGTTTGATTCTCCTCTTTCACCCTCACCGTACTCCTGGGCCGGATGCTTGGGAAAAACGCTGAGGCAGCAATTTGGCCCAGATCCTTTAAAGTTTATTCCACTGACTTCACAAGAAAACATCTATCTGAGCCAAAATGCTGTCAGCCCACTTGCTGCAGGGGTTCCTGAGCTCAGCACAACGATAACACCCAGCCACACACACATACACACAAACATTAGGGCTTTTCTTTTGATGCAAAAGCTTGTTCCTGTCTAATGCTACATATCAAATAACTGTTTTCTGTTTTTCTCACACACAGGAGCAGCTAAAGAGCCTCGAGAGCGACTGCAAACACGTTAGCGATGGAGGCTTCCAGCTGCAGAGGTGGGTTACATGCACATGAACACACCTATAACACACAGCACTGAGACAGGGAATGAGCAGCCTGCGTTTGTGCTGATACAGAAGATGATTTCCCTGCAGATGAGACCGCGCTATTGCTGTTTAATTACTGATGACCCTGACTGAGATTGGACCTGTGTGTGTGTGTGTGTGTCCTCTGAATGTCCCTGACACCCCTTCTCTTTCTCTCCTTGGTCAGTAATAATCTCACCATGGACCTAGATAACAACATCAATATCAACATGCCATCCATTGAGAACAAGGTGTTCATGTGAGTACATCATTTATCTCCGGCTACGATCAGGCAATTACACGTGTGGATACTGATAAAATAAATTATGTCTCGTTAATTACCTCCCTGGATTCCTTTTTTTTTTTAATTATTAGGGCCCGAGCCACGAATGGCTATTTTTGTCCTTCAGATTATTATTGTTATTTGTATTATTATATCTGTGGCATGCAGACATTTTTGTGGGGTTAACATGCATAAAAATATTGGCATAGTTTACGGACCTGTGCGTTGCTCAAGGGCTCTATAGCGCCCCCCTAAGGTGAAAATGGAGGCAAAATTGAGTTCCACCGAATTTCCCGAAAGTTGGTGGGAAGATGTTATAGACCAAGACGAACAAAAAGGTCAAGTGTAACCATGGCTTCAGCTTAACGGGAAGATGGACATTTTGAATTTTGGCGTCCATTTTGGCGATTTGCGGTTAGGGAACTGTGTAAGGGACACTTGCACGGGGACGCCAGGGCCCTATTATGACTAATTATTATTTACTCTTCTTCCACATTAAGTACCTAAACATCTCTTAATTGCAAGATAATCTGGCATGTTTTGTTTTTTTTACTAACATGTTCTAAAATATCTAATGATGTAAAGTCACAAATGCAGGATACATTGGCAACTTTTGTTGCAATTTGAGGGTTGACAAATTAAAAATGAAAGTCAGTCTCCTCCTGATGCTGCCATCACCATCCCGTCATCACCGACAGAATTGGGCGTGCACACTTCTCATTACCATAACTAGACTGTTTGTGATATATAGAAAATTCAAAAACTACCAGAATGCAGAGAAACAGAGTCCATAATACTTGTCATCTTGTGTTGGTTGTCTTTGTCACACTCCCTGTAGTATTCAGCGGGCCTGGCGTGACTTCCTCCAGAGACAGGAAGCGGAGAAACGGAGCCCCTCCCCACCCTCCCTCGCCTCCTCTGACAAGATGAGCATGTCGGTCAGCATGACAACTCTGTCCGACGGCAGCACCCCAGTAAGTCACACCTATCTATCTTTATACAGTGCAGTGCAGTGCAAAGTTTCAGAGGCTGGAGAAGGGATTATTGTGAGTCACATCCATCCAGAAAATACAGGAAACGGTTTTAAAATAACAAAATTATTAGTGTTTTTGCCTCGGCAGCTGAAAAAAAATGACTGTTGTTGGACTTTTGAGCTTCGGCTGTTTCCATAAGGCTTTACATTCACACACTTGCATGATACATACAGTATGTGATGCTTTCAAGTGAGTGTGGGCTATTCTAATTCCTGCCAGAAGGGGGCAGTATCTCCCAGCTAATGTCTTTAGGATGCTTCTTTGGAGCGTAAAGAGTGAATGTAAAAGGATTTGGTCTGATATACACACTCCCTCGCTCTCTCAAAGCAGCAGCAGCAGCAGCGATGGAACAGCCATCCTCATTTAGCACATCTCCCCGTCTTTTAACCAGAACAGAGTAAATCCCCGGGATTTTCTCTGCTGCATCCTCCGGTCATTATAATTCTATACTGACGTCGGCTGCAGCCCTCTGGCTGAATAGCAAGTGTGTGTGTACACTTCTCTCCTAATCTGGGAGCCCGAAGTCAACAGGCAGGTTAAATCTCAGAGACGGCCAGGAGAGTTTGATGTATGAGTACACTTAGGTGGTACTTGTCCACTCAATCAGCTCAGAGAGAAGCTTTTACACTGAAGAACCCACTTTGATTTGGATTCCTGTGGGTGAAACAGGGGATGGGCCATAATAGTGAAGAGAACCAGAATAAATGTTTGCACTTTGTGAGGTTTACAGTGCCGATCGGTGTCCAGACAAAGAATATTGTTGGATTTTTAATACATTTATATGAATATAATCGAATTCTTCATTCTATGCCCACACATGCACACAAATATACCCAGACACAAGGATGAGCAACAGCCAAACGGGGAAAAACTAAGAGAGAGACAGAGAAAAAGGCCTGAGAGAACAAGTAGGTGTTTGTTGCTTGCTTTTAAAAGACAACACAGTCATGGTATATCTTATATCATCAGGCTGTTAACAGTGGTTGTGTTTGAAATCCTTTGGGTCAAACAGGAAATGTTTAGCTCAGTGACTCAGAGCTGCTGACAAGGGCATATCATCAGTGAGAGGATAGCCTGTGTGTGTGTGGTTGCATGTAAGGTCAACAGAGATAGAGGAGAGTGGCAGAGAGGAAAGGAAGATGAAAAACATGTTGTTTCACGGGCTAAATGTGCTGATGCTTCACTCCGTTGGAAGCAGAGGCTCGGCGTCTCCTCTCGTGTGATTCCGCACCTTTGTTTTGATTGATAGCATCTGTTTTACCATCTTTACTCTGTGTCATGTCACACACTTGCTGTTCATGCCCTCCTTTTCTCACTTTAGTCAACTGACCTTTCTCCGCTATAATTTATATTGCTGGATGTGGCAGCTCGCCCCCCCCACCCCCACTAACCCCCCACCCCCCCGTTTGAATTTCTAACTGTTTCATTTCTGTTGACCCAGCGACTCGCTCTCACTCTGCACCGGAGTCCGTGACATTCTGTGTTGCGTACGCATGCACACACATGCACGCGCAAACATACAAGGATGGAGTCATATTTTCCTCAGATGTAGTGATGTGGCAGTCAACGCTAAAGTGATTGAATTTGTAACCTTTGTGCCTGTAACATCAGTCTTTGACAAATCCTTTCTGAACGGCATACGTGTGTGTAACCATGCATGTGCGGAGTGTATAGTGAATTTCAAAATAGCTCATTTTCTACAGCGAGGCGCACGTTTTCAAGACGGTTGACTGTAATGCTTTCCGTATGTGACTGAGAAATGCAACTCTTAACTGTGTTAATGATCTTTCGCGCTGTAATTAACATGCTCATTGCCATGGCAATCCTGCTTAACAGCGCACCAGCTCTGGATGTCTCTATTTATGATCGATCCCCCTGCTCCATAGCAACAACTTGGACGGAGGCAGAAATTATGGGTTTCATTAAAGTGGAACCCTAACAAAACTCTGACTTTTATGCCCGGATATGAATCAGCTGTCTAAAATTTTATTGTTTCATAATACTGTACCGTGTCAACACCAACGCCCCGCCCCTCCTGCTGCCGACCACCTACAAACACACACACACACACACGCACTGACACAGAGGAAGAGAGAGAGAGAGAGAGAGAGAGAGCACAGAGAGACACAGACAAAGGCACATGGTCGCCCTGGACCCCCACAGCCTCAATTTCAGACTGTCTAGATGATTGATGTCTTTCCATAAACAGACATCCATCAGCTGGCCACTGGCTGAATGTCTCTCTTTCTAATTTACTTGAGAAATAAGGACAAAAAGCTAACACTCAGGAAAGATGTCACGGTGCACGATATAGTTTCTTTAATGTCAAAAAATGTAGGTTTTTATTCTGGTTTTCAGGATGTACTCATATACATATATACACATGTATATGTATATATATATATATATATATGTGTATATGCACATGTATATATGTATGCACTTATCAATGTCCTGCCATTTAACAGGCATTGCCATTATTATTATACCTTCTGGCTTTTGGAGCTGTCCATTGCTGTGGTGCTGATTTATAATCTGTTGTGTAGTTGCTAAAGTGTGACACTAGGGGGAGATCCTGCAACACTGTCACCTTATTTTCATCCTGGTGAGTGATCAGAGCTATTCTGTCTGCATAGATGTATATATATGTATATATATATATATATATATGTATATATATATATATATGTATATATATATATATATATATATATATATATATATATATATATATGTATATGTATATATATATATATATATATATATATATATATATATATGTGTGTGTGTGTAGAACGTGGGGGCAGAGGTGAGCGAGCACACAGGCTGCACCGAGCCGCACAGCTGCTGGGCCTCTCCATCTCTCAATCAACGCTCTATTAACGTTCCCCTACCACTGTTTTCTGTCATGTCACTGTTTTATTTATTTATTTATTTATCTATTTTTTTCGCCTTTGGGTTTCATATTTTAATGTCTTTCTCACTCTCTGTGTCTCTCTCTTTCTCTTTATCACTTCCTCGCTCGCTCGACTTCTGTTCTCCTGACTTTATCGGGTCATGCAGCTGCAAGAAGAGCTATGGAAGCCTGGCAGGAGAGATAAAAAAAAAAAAAAAAACACAGCTCAGCAAAGGACATTTCTTCTTAATTTATGACCTAATGTACTTGTACAAATACTAAAAACATTAGTTTACTCCATTTCCCTACCAGGGCTATGTGATAACATCTGGATCTGATCACACTTGTCCTGAAATAACCCAAATAAACGAGTCAATAAGTCAAATTCGTCGTGACTCAAAGTGTTAGCACTTCGGCAGGTTATCAACAGAAAAAAAAAAGGGTTCACAGATGGTGCAACATTTAACCCTCACTCTTTCATGCTTTCAACGCAGTGCAGGCTACAAATTATTGGCACCACTGAACTTTTGTTTTAATCCCAACAGTCTTTTCTATGCACCATGCAAGTCAGCATTTCATTATTAGAGATGGAAGAAAGTAGAAAAGGTCACATGCCAGTACAATGGTTATTAAACTTAATTATACTCTGCCTCCGGCTTATCAAGCCTCCTCTCTGCTGTATTTACTCTGCATTAGATACACAAACATCAGCTCACAAATCTTCAGCAAGTCAGTCTCTGGAAAGGAAAGTGGTGCCAATTTCTCTGTGTTTATTTTTAGTTCAGCTTTTGTCGAGGGGAAAATGACACTGTAAATTAACTGTGGTGACACACAGTCACTTCTGTGATGTTTATGCAGTCCAAAATGCCAATTTCCAAATTTGCCTGAAAGAGCACTTCAATCTGAGCAGCAAAATCACAGCCGCAAAACTTTCAAACGGAGGTAAATGGAAACAATGCAAATCTAGTATGAAATAGTAACCAGCTTTAATACACTAATCCAAAAAGACCATGATTATCAAAACACTTTTAGTCTCATTTTCTAGCATGACAGATCAGTGATCAATACGTGGTACTTGTGATGTTGAGCACAGACTTAATATAAACCCTTTTGTTTCCTATGACTTTGTGGCTGACTAATCGCTGTATCAGCACAAACACTCGCTTATTCTTAATCATCACAACACGCCCGATCAAGTCATCTCTCGCCTGCTGTACCTCGTACAAGCGTTGGCTTTTCTAATAGCCTTTTACACCTCTTCTCAATGTAGACCAGAACATCCCAGAGATGATTTATGGTAATTATGCAAATGTGAAAAAAATGCTTTGGAAATTAATACTATTCCCTCTCGTCTCTTCATCACTGGAGGTTGGTTGTAACTGGAGCCAATGCTTCTACAATCCTGTTACTGTAATACCATGGATGATACAAAAATCCTAGGTCAGGGAATTAAGAATCCCCTTGAATTAGTTTAGGTTTATAGAAGCTGCGTGCAATTCATCTGTTCAATCATTTTTTTTTTTTTTTTTTTTTTCCTGCCTGGGGATTGAAAAGGCTGTCTGGCACATGGGTTTATACTCTTTCTCAGGAGTTATTCAGCGTCGGCCGCAGATT
The DNA here is from genome assembly GCF_958295425.1 of Solea solea. Lineage (NCBI taxonomy): Eukaryota > Metazoa > Chordata > Actinopteri > Pleuronectiformes > Soleidae > Solea > Solea solea. The sequence goes on along the minus strand of NC_081140.1, from coordinate 18,229,033 downwards.
CAATCACCAAAATCCAAAACTCTCACTAAAATAAGATGTACAGCCAGTGTATGGTAGCAGTGGTGTGTTAACTATCCCGGGTCTTCTTTGTGTCTGAGGGTGAGTGGCAGCCCTGGCAGGATGTAAGAGAGCTGCTGTGACACACCAGCCACGATATTGATTGACAGAATCGTTTGTGAACCCTCTCGTCTCCATCAGCACCCTATGAGGAAAGAGAGTCTTCATGGCTCCAGATGGGGAAGCGACAGAAATCACATCCTTTTCAGACTGTACTGTATGTGCACGTCAGTGCTCGGTTTCTTTGTAAATGCTTCCACTGCCCTGCAGATATGTGAAGGACGTTCATACGACTCTTATAATTATACGTTACCGAAGTGAAGCCTTCAGTGTAATAATGTCTGACGGGGGGCAGGAACGTGTCACTCCCAGCTAATCACCTGCCAGTGACATGTCAAGCCAAGCATGGGCCCTTTCTCACCTGGGACATGTCATGTCATACGCTCCTTACACGTCACAGCCCTGTTTAACGCGCTGGCCGTGATGTGTGTGAATGTGATGAAGAGGATGGGGGTGGAACTAAATGCACGCTGAGTCTTAATTAGTCAGGCTCTGGAGCTTTCGTATATTAACTTCCTTGTAAAGACGGCGTCATTTCAAAGCTTTTGCTTTGCTTCGTCTGCATTATAGGTTGATGTTTGTTGGGCAGTTGTTTACAAATGATAGCAGCTTTTTTTTTTTTTTGCTTCAGTGTGACGTCATGTTGCATTTGTATCATCTGGTAAAATCCACAGGGGGTCACTGTTCTGCTGAGCTGGGACAGAGCAGTCAAATACTGGGAGCAGGGAGTAGTCCATGTCGAAAAATTCCCTTAGTCAAAAAATCAAAGCTTTTACTTTGGAGGGTTTTCCTTTACTTATTTATTGGATACAAATGACATCATCAGGACTATCAGGTGATGTTGTTGTGTGGATGATACTGTCAGGAAACACCCGCCTCTCTTCCTCTATAGTCAAGGACCTCTTCTTTCACAGATAATAACCCATTATCGACATATTTGTAATTAAAAAGGGAGACAGGGCTGTTATTTGGTGTTTCCGTGGTTTATTTGTCATCCTCTGTATCCCCCGCTCTCTTATTTCTCCTCCGTGTTTCATCCACTGTCTCGCTTCTCTTTGAGCCTTTTAATTTCACGACACTTCAATTAAATATTAAAGTGTTTCAGGATGACGTCAGACTTGCTGCTCTATCTATAGCGACGCTGCTTCTGTGTCGTTGTTGCTGTTTGTTTTTCAAATGCATTTGTTCTGCAAGAATATACAGTAATGAAGACAGTAGATTAAGGCAGCCATGATGAAAATGATGCCGCAATAGGACTTTGCACTCACTATTGACAGCACAGAATCTACAACATGCAGCGCCTTATTAATGGACTTTCAACAGTCATTCAGCAAGTCATCTTGTGAATTCAAAAGTCTTGTAGTCTGTGTTGAACAAACATCCACGATGGATGTCTGTTTTTGTTTTGCTTACCTTTTGTATTTGTGTTTGTGCATCAAAACAACATTGAAAAATCACAATTGAAGTTGTAAAAAAATCTTCTTGTTCCTGTGAAACAAGCGCTGCCTTCCTGCATTACTGTACACCTGGTACTGGTGGTGACGATGTTTTATTAATACGCCGATAGTCACGCTCAGCCACACACACACACACACACACACACACAAACACATGCATACATGTATGCACACTCACATTCATACAAACACATGGGAAGGACGGTGATTATGGAAATTGCTTTGCCACTGATGTGAATGTGAAGAGATTGTGTATGTACTCTCTACACAGCACCTCTGGAGCCGCATGTGTGCATGCATGCTTGCATGTATGAGTGCCTGCCTGCGTGTGTGTGTGTGTGTGTGTGTGTTAGACACTGAGAGCAAATGAAGAGCCTGCAGCACTGTACTGTACACATTCAGCCTCATTTACCAGATTCTGCTCCTCCCTGATCAGCAGGATCATTATCTCCTCTCCTCTCTACTCAGGGCGGCACACAAAACACCCACATATCCCTCACCACCTCATCCAGAATACACATTATTCTTCACTCTTTGTACACATGAACCAAAAGATCCTAAAATAGTGAGCCTGGGCACAGAGAGGTGTGAAGTGTTGGCCTTGTATTGTCACAGGGTCCCATCCCAAAATGAGGTTATAGAGTTTGTGGTTATGTTTGTCTTCACTCCTGACTTTGGGGCTCTGAGGCCACGGTTGATGGTTGTATCAGTATGCGCAGCGTAGAGGGGCTGATGGAGATGGAGAGATAGAAATCGCAAATGAGTTTCAGCCATGCTTCTACTTGGATACCCCTCCTCCCTTGTCATGCATGTCTTTACAGCGTCCATTGCACAACAAGGTCATGAATGTATGTGAAATAATGCATGTATGTACACAGTGAGGGATGACAGAGACCACTCCTTGGGTAGCGGGCTTCCCATTCTAATCATGTCCTGAAAACATAATTGAAGGGAGAGAGTGAGTCTCCTCAATGATTTCACTTCTGCTTTTGCAGTGTTTCATTCATAAAGCACTTCTTTTTTTCCCCTTTATACCATTTTTTTTTCCCCGTCTTGTCAAACTGACAGTTTTTTCCCACTCAGTTCCTTTGATTTCCATTGCCTGCCTGTATTTCCGAGAAGACCGCTATGTTGTTATTCAACTTGAACAATCCCACTGCTTATTCGGCCCTGTGAGATCCCTCTAATAGTCACAGTGACTGCCGAGGTGTGGAACTGTAGGTTACACTGAGCCGACTCTGGAAGTATTAAAGACGGCACCCACACGAGCTGGCTGTCGATCGTGTGTTTGAGTGTGTGTGTGTGTGTGTGTCTGCTTATTCAGATGTGACCATCTAAGCTATGGTTTTTATTAAAAGACTCAACATGCAGTCTGTTGCAGAAGAAGAGAGGGAGGAAGCGGATTTTGTTTCTCGGTTTATTGGTTTGGCATTTAGAGAGTGGAGAAATCCTGGGAAGAAGATTGGATGGAAGTGTATTGAACAGAAGGGAGATAAAAAAAAAAAAATGTGGGCAGAAAGGGGCCTTTTCTTCTTCTCATTGAGTGGTCTGGTCTCTTGAGAGAAATAGACTGATTTGTGATTAATGAAAAGACGAGGCTGCCTCTCGGTCTCCTTCTTCCTCGCCTCCTCCCGTCCCTCCTCGTGCCTAACTTCCTCACCTAGATATCCATCTCAGTAATGGCGTCTGTGTGTAGCAAATGATTAGCAGATAAAGCGAGAAATCAGACACAAAGAAATTTGATTGTTTTGACTGCATTATCATCAAACAACCACTCTGCCGGCATGTGGAGATAACGTGTTATCGCCACGTGTTAACTCTTTTCCTGTCTAACATTAATGATGATAATAATAATAATAATAATAATGTCTGCTACAAATTTAGTAAAGTAATAACCATGTGAAAAGAGGAGGGTCTTAAAGGAGACCTTTAGGTTGAGGAGATGAAGACCAGCTAACAATTTCTGGTTTCCTGAACGTTCTGGGAAAGTTACCTTTTGGTTGTAGGAACATTCCCTGAAGTTTCCCCCCTAGGGTTCTCCAATGGTTGATATGGAAAGTTTTCCTAGGGTTCTCCTAATGTTAGTTTTTGGTTGCACATTTGGTTTCGCAGAAAGTTCCCCTAACCTTACTTTGTCACAACCTTCATGCAACATTTATAGAACACTATTTTGGTTACATTAACATGACAACATCTGGTGCATATTATACTCATTTTAATAGTATAAGCATGAAGGAGTTCCACACAACTGAGAGTCACACGTCATCACGGAGACACTCAGTTGTGTGGAGCTCCTTCATCCCTTACTCGTCACCAGCCGTTGTGCCCTCATCGTCACCTCTACCATGATGTCCCATGGCACAGCGCTCGTCTCCGCATACACTCATATCACAGGGCTTCACTTTGGCCTCCTTTCGTAGACAGCGAAACACAAAAAGAGCTGACACTCCAGCAAGGAGGGATATTTTTAACTGCACTTAAAAGGAATGAGTGTGTCTGAGAGCAGAAGTTGGAAAATAACAGAAATAGAAAACTTGTAAGGTGAACCCGTAAGTCCCCGACAACGGCGTCTCGTTGTTCACATCAGAAGTAAACGCTTCATGCAGGATTTGCCTGCAGCAAACGGAGAATGCCTGACACTTTTGATATGACACCACCTTTCCCTCGCGTTGAGCTCCAACACGTCGCTCACCGAGTTCATGAACTCTGCAAAAGGTGAGAAAGAAAGCAAAGCAGCGATGTATGTGAGTGAAAGGACATGGTCATAATTCTCCAAAGGTCGTCGAGTCGGTCGCCAGTGGACTTGTAGGTTTCTTAAAAGAAACCAAGGAATTCAAGAAACCAAGTCCAGTTGTCAGTGATTCAGGAGACGTCCTCCCAAGAACTTTTCTTCAGTGGCATCACTGCATTACTTTTATCCGGGTGTACATAATAAACAGGCAGGTTAGTGTAGAGTGTCAAGTGTTCAGTTTGTGTTTGTTTGTGTGTGTGGAATGACAGCAGACAAACCGTTCTAGACAACAGAGTCTGCATATTGACATCAAGAGTAAATGCTTCAAGCAGGATTCCTACAGCAGACAGACAATTCCTGACGCCTTTTGATATGACAGCGCTTTTCCCTCGTGTCGAGTTCCAATATCGTTCACCGAGTTCACGAACTCTGCAAACGCTAGAAAGAAGGAGCGAGAGGAAGAAAAAGAGAAAGTGAAACAGTTAGTAGTATGTGAGGGAGAAAAGTGCTTCCAAGAAACCTTCTCATTCCTATTGAAATCATCAGTGGCCTCCATCGACTTTGGGCCAAACAGTTTTGCTGAGAAAGGAGATCACTTCACTGGTAGACGAAGGCTTTTTAAACTGCTTTTTAGGAAGCAGAGCTCACATGGGACAGACGTGCTTAGGAAGGTAGACAGTTCAACAGTTCCAAGCAAAGTAGAATCGAAGTAGATTCAAGAAGGCGGGAAGTTTTTCCAGCTCCACTTGTGTTTTATTGATTGCAGTCTTGTTAGGCGTCATTACTTCAGGTTCCCTTCTTCAGTCTAACATTTGTGTTATTCATTTATCATCTTTTTTTTCTTTTTTTTTCTCGCCAGCTGTTTTCCTTTCAAATTGGATGAATATTGCATCAGATGTTTTACATTCTCCAGCAGGCAGCCGTCTCTCTACCATAAAGACTGGAATATGGATTTGAGTGTGTGTGTGTGTGAGCACAGACTTAGTACCGTAGTGCCATTCATCATTTGCATATGTTTGAAAGTCTTTTACAAATTCAATATTGTGCTCTTACAACTGCTATTTTGAATGGAGGAATCCTGTCTGCATGAATAATACAGTGCAGAAACAAAATCAAAAGAACTGTATTGAGTTTTGAGTGCCTAGTAAGCGACACAGTTACATATTTTAACCAACTGCCGTAATCAAGCGACAAATGAGTAAGTAGACAGTAATTAGCAGAACAGGTAACTGCAGTTGAGTGTCTGCTGGCAGCTGTACATACTGTAAAGTAAATTATAATCCTTTAATATCAACATTTATTTCTTTTCACTTAGTTCTGTTTCACAACATTGTGTCATATTCATATTTTGACAAAACCTTGTACATATAAGGTGTAAATGTTCTGTATTTATATAGCACTTTTCTAGTCTTGATCATCACTCAAAGCTGCATTACACTACAGTCTACATTTACCCATTCACCCATGCAGAGTGTTATCTATCGCTCATTTTTCATACCCAATCACACGCTTCCGTCAGGAGCAACGTGGGGTTGCCCAAGTTCGGGAATCTATCCCACGACCTTTGAGTTGAAAGACGACTTACTCGACCGTCATCTTTTTTCCATTACTATGCTTAAATGTACAGTATATACAGAGACTAGAATGTGCAATATAGAGTGTCTTATATACTTTCTATAGACAATCTGATGAAAAAAAATTTAAAATGGGATTTAATTTGTGAAATTTGGAAATACGTCATAGTTCAACGTTCACTTGTTTTTATAAACAAGACATTTTTTTTCTAAAAATCTATTTTGTGACTTTTGCGCAATTATTTCTACTTTATATCACTACTAAAAATGCGATTTAAAATGAGTCTTACCTTTGATTCAACAACACATAAGACGACAAAACCCCTCCACAATTTTTAAAGCATGAATGTGCAACCTTTAAACACACACCCCCAGGATGTCCATATAAGGAGTTGGGTATTATTCCCATGCCAATTTACCATGGGTGCACCTGCGGCGCTGATTTTTGCCACGTGAGCAATAAGGGTCAAGAATGTAACAATCTGATTAGCATTTACTTCTATGGGGTAAATGTAGCTGTATCACAGTCCTCAGATACAGACATCATTATCAACGATGACTGACGACGCAACATCTTAAAAACAAAAAACTTCAACCATCAAAAAGGAAAACAACAAATAGTCCGGCAGAGTTCGAGTCCTACCCGCTTACTGTTCTCTTCCTCATGGACGAGAGTCGGCAGGGCGCATATGTGGAACAGCCTATAGTATATTACGACGTTAAATTACGCCAACAGCCGCATGACTGTACAGAGAACAGAGATCTGCGATATGTCATCAAACATGTCAATTCTCCACCATCTGATAATAACATAGAAGTCCCAAACAGCTGCGAGAGAACTGGCGCTTATCTCTACACAGCTACTTATCCTATAGGAGAGAACACATAGCGTGGTTGTTTGGATTAGTTTCAGTGAGCAGACCACATGTGTTAAACCCGCCGCTGTGGGCAGTGGAAATCCCTTAAGAATGCAGAGAAATCTTTTTTTTTTTCTCCACACAAGAATACAGGGATTAGTGGTAATGGGTTTACCTTACTCTAAACAGACTAAGCACTAATGCTGTTGTTTTAAAAGTTGGCTTTTTGCGATATCATGATGTGTGGGTGTGTGTTTCTCTATCCCAGCCCCATCACCATTTGGTCCCAGGCTCACACACTTCAGTTTAATTACAATAAACAAGATAAGGCCGTGTCCTCCATCTGAACTGTTACTGCATTGTCTCCCATTTATCGCCAATAGAGACAACAAGGCACTGGGCAGCACAACAAGAAAAGGCTCACTATCATAGCGCCTGGTTGAATTTCTTTGCTCTTAAGTAGAGGCTGATGTGCTCTGCCGTTGCCCTGCCAAGACTGCTTTACATGGAGCGTGGAGTGCATGTGGATACATTTTTAAAATACCATGCTTCATGAATAAATGAATGAATTCTTTATGTAACACTTAAACATATATAAATTAAAATATGTATACAAATAAAACATGAAAAATGTAACTCAGTGAGACAAAAGAAACATTGCGTAGTACAGTAAATGTTCAAGAAGTTAGTTCCTGTCCTCTTTTACCTACTCACTTAATAATCATAATCATCAGATAATAATCACTATGTACAACCAAATCCAACATAATGCAGCAATAATCCTTTTTTATATACATTTTAGTAGCATATAAACTATGCCAATATTGTCGTTAACATATCCAAGAAATGTTGCAGACAGAAAGGTAAGAAAGACAAAGGTCAAACTTCCGTACAGTGTATGAAACAGTAAATGAAAACACTAATGAGGAGGGGAGGATCTTCAACACAGTCTGCATGCTTTCCAACCCAACCCAGATCCATTCTGCATAGCAGCTACAGCAGAAATTGGAAGGGTGTGGAAAAAAAAAGTTATGAAATCTGTAACGAATGCTCTCAATGACACCACGAGCTGCCACATCACATTGTTCAGCTCAATCCATCACTGGGAGAACACTTTAGATTCTTTCCCTGCAGCTGAGACATGAAAGTCACAGCCACACCGTCCGGTTTTAATACTGAAGCCATCAATTCACTGCCCTCGTCTCACTGTAGCCTTAATCATGTGGTATCTCGTGTCCTATCTGATCATCATTCAGCACGAGACGAGCGAGATGAGACCATTCTAATTAAATAAGAAGGAGGAGAGACACAGAGAGAGATTACAATGCCAGAGTGTGCAATATGAGCTGAGTGGAATAATGTCTACATTTGGCTGCCATAAGGGTTTATGAACTGTGTGGATGTGAAGTCACACTGCAGTAATATAAGATGACTGACACCAGATATGAAGCCAGCCTCAACAGACACATCCGCAGCTGTTTGCTCAGCTATTAAAAAACCCTGAAATGATGCAATATCTCATGCTTCAGAATAACTTAAGCGAGTGAATGCATCCAGATAGCGTTCAAATGAATACAAAGTGTGGTTCAACATGTATGAACAGCAGTGTGGTTTTCACTCCCCACTTCTTTCCACTTGGTCACACTGGGAGAAACGAGAGGCTCAACCATTTCTGTTTCCCTTTCTTTCTTTTTTCTTTTGCCAAGGTCACTTTTAATTGGTGGGATTGATCAAATAAAATTAATGCTCAAAACTGAGGCCGTGCCGAGCAGATCGGACTAAAATTGCATATATAAAGCTGAATGAAATTCATGAGACCTGACATTTACTCTGACTATATCTATATTTGCCATCATCATCATCATCAGCAGCAGCAGCAGCAGCATCTGCAGAGAAACAGCTTTTTTTTGAGTGCATGAATGGAAACGGCTCACTCATGACTTGCACAGTCAATATCTATTATCGCTGGCATGTTCCAGAGCCTCTTTACAAGTATGTGTGTGTGTGTATAGGTACAGTAATCCCTGCTGGAAGGCATAGGTCCTCATTCTTGTGAGGTTATCTCTTTAACAGAGCATGGAGCATCCTGCAGAGTTGATCAGCGAGGCAGCCATCTCTCTCACAGTGCGACACAGTGGGATGCAGTGGGACTCTCACCACACACCAGTCAGAAACTCTCATTGCTTTACTTTTCTCTGATCTCTCAGTGAGGAGCGGCACATATTCTTCTGGGGGAAACCAGGTGGAAAGGAAGTAAAAGTGATGAAAGTGTACGTGTGAGTGTGGCTTTATCGAATGCATTTCTTGTATTGAAAAGTAATGTCACTGTGCCTCCTCCAGTCCACTGCATTACATTCCGCATGCACCTCCAGCCAAGGTTAAATTCTATATAAAGGCTGGTTGTGATTAAATCTGACCTGCAGTTTGTCCCCAGTTCAAACAACATCACCTGACTGAGGCTTGGGTGAGGTCAAGAGTCAAACTACTGAGTCCTTGACCTCAGATCACCTTCCAACACACCCTCATTGATTTAACTTAGCCCACAGTGGATGCTCTTGGAGGGAATCACAGAGAAGATTTAAGAGTGTTTCTTCCCTCCAGGTAATATGGGTTGAAGTGCAGTGTGGCACACAGCACGGTACCTCTACTGGGAATGCTGCATAATATCGTATCAGGTTGAATCTTTTATTCAATTCAGTGCAATTTGATTTGTCGAGTGCCAAACCACGACATACATTACATCAAGGCACTCTACATAGTAATGCAGAAACCTTGCCATATTATAGAGAGAAGAGGAACACACCAGTTCATCTGTGCAACAGAACCAGACTCGAGGATGTGTTGCCATCTGCCTGGACCAGTTTGGGCCAAAGGAATAATGGGGGACAAAGGAGATGTGGGGGAGAGAAAAGGAAAGAGGGAGAGACAGAGAGGGAGATATCAAAAATCTAACACATTTAATCTAACGTTAAATACAGAGAGGGTGTCCACCTCCCAAACTGACAATGGGAGCTGGTTCCACAGAAGAGGTGCCTGGTGACTGAATCTGAAGTACAGAGTCTCTTATAGACCCTCAGAACCACAAGTAGACCTGCATTTTGGGACCAAAGTAATCTGTAATCTGACCAAAGGTAAAACTAGTGATTTAAATGGGGCCTGATCATTAAGTGCTTTGTGTGTAAGCAGGAGGATTTTGAATTGAATTCTAAACTGTACAGGGAGCCAGAGACAGTCACATTAGAGTGATATAGTCTCACTTTCTATTTCCTGTCAGAACTCATGCTGCAGCATTTTGAATTAAAACAGACTTGTTGGATAGTAATACATTGCAGTAATCCAATTTAAATGTAAAAAATGCATGAACTAGTTTTTCAACATCCTTTAATTTAATGTCCATAATGTTCTGCAGGTGGAGGAAAGCTGATCTGTGAGTCAAATGATATATTCTGGCCCAAAAATAACCCAAAAGGTTTTTCTCTAAGGTGTTCAGGGCCGAATATAATGACCTCAGTTTTGTCTGAGTTTAGAAGTAGAAAGTCACAGGTCATCCAGGACTTTGAACAACCTGATTTGTTTCGCACAGCCTCATGTGTCATCATGTTTATTGTGCTTTCTAATATGTTTCCTCAAGGAAGCATGTATGAGGTAAAAAGTATAGGCCCGAGCACTGAGCCCTGTGGAATTCCATAATTAACTTTTGTGTGCAATGAGGCATTATCATTAACATGAACAAACTGGAATCTATCAGATAAATGTCCACATCCCATTTCTCCTCTGCTCCTCCGGGGGTTTGTTCTCTGAGCTGAAGACAGACAACCACCACTGCTTTGCCGTAGATGGCTTCACAGCAAACAGCAACACTGAAATAAATGGATAAGAGGATTATAGGACTCAGCACGGCTGAACAGAACATTTAGTGTTGGTGCCCAGAAACAGCCTGATCAGCAGCTAAGGGTTGTTAGGCATCTCTAGGACTAAAGGACTGGCTCTGTCTCTCATTTACTTTCCTCCACTTATCCCAAATTCTTCTCTTTTTCATGCCACTTTCCCAATTTTGCTTGCCTTATTCCTTCTTCATCTTATTATTTCTGCATTTTTTTTTTTTTTAGTTATTCATTTCATCTCATCTTCCGCTTCCTTTTATTTCAACGTGCCAGTATGGGAGCGATATCACAGCTTGCATTTATTGAAACAGCTGTGTGGTCAGTAGTAATACTGTATGCAAAGATCCTGGATGTTGAATCTTAAATATTGAATATTGGATCTAACAAAAACAAAAATTCAAACGAGAGAGAATTTGAATTTAGGTCTGTGTCTTTTAGCATTTGAGGTGCAATATCAGATAGTTTGCCGTAAACTTAATGCTGCTGCTCTTTATTCTCAATTGCACAATTACTTTTAACACCAGTTGGTCTTAATGTCACAGAGGAAACCAGTGTGATGTTTTTTCCTCAGGGAGTGAGGAGAGTTAATTACCTGCTGCCTTTTCTTGTTATCACTGTTTATAAAATCATCACCACAGAGCATAAGAGCAGTCATGTGTTCTGCAAACCAGAAATATATGGTTACACATTTAATAAAGTGACCTTTTTGCTGCACAAATGTTATCCTGGTGTTAGCAACAATGTCATAACCGACCAAAAAAAAAGCAGGTCATTTACATTTACATTGAAGCATTTAGCAGACGCTTTTATCCAAAGCGACTTACAGAAGAGGAATAAGCTACATAGAAGAGGTCTTGGAAGGAACTCCACTCGATAGGAACAGTGGACTGAACGAGGGAGAGAGTGCAGAAGGTGATCGTGCAGGGGAGGAGGTAAGATAAGTGCGAGGACAGAAGATGCTCTTGGAAGAGCTTCTTGAAGATAGACAGGGACGCCCCTGATCTGTTAGCGCTCGCTAGGTCCTTCCACCAGCATCGACTGACACACGAAAAGAGTCTGGATTGTCTTGTGCGGGGTGTTGGCGCCACCAGACGACAATCCTTTGATAAACGGGGTAGTCGAGGGGTAACATCAGCCATATTGCAACAAATGGACATAGATTACTATTCAAAATCCAGAAGTGTTTCACAAGGCAGCAACAAAGGTCGTCAGCAGAATTATCTGAACTAGATTAAAGGCAAAAGTTACAAAAAAAAAAATCATGTATTAAGACGCTCAGTTAAAGTACCTAATTCCCTTTCCGGCTTGTCCCAACAGATGTGACATTTATTACTTTCTGGTCATAATCTCCCTCTCCACAAGTGTGTCAGGCCTTCAGGCAACTGCTTATTTAGTGCACTGTAGTCGGAGTGGTGTTTGTGCACTTGTCTAAAAACCCTTAAACTTAACTGGCATTTGATGTGATGAGGTGTTACAGATGCGATGCAGAGTTCATCGCATTAGCATATTTGTAAATCACTGCTGTTTGATTGAGCTTACTGTGCAGTCTGAGGAGAGAAAACACAACTCTGTCAGTTTACTTGCCAACTCGACGGCCTCCGCTCCTCTATTATGCTGACGATGGCGACGCATTCACTTAAAGACATTAACGCAAAGAAAAATGTTCAAAGAGGCAGCAAATGGTAAACTGGTTGTTTATTTTGTAAAGAAGAGAACGTTAGACGGATGATGAGGGGGTACAGCTAATTATGGCAAGAAGAGAGAGGACGAAATGGAGTCAAGTTGATCAATAGATGAGAGAATGTCTGGCCCAGTGTTATTAAATGTTAAACAGGGAGACAAATAACCCATTTCATAAATAAATTGTTATAGTTTGCTCTTTCTCTCTCTCTCGCTCAGAGCTTTATCCCCAACTTTAACCGTAAACAGTTAATGACTAACCCTCAGTAATAAGATTCTGCCTCTTTAGGACCAGGTTTTAGTCTATATGAGGACTACTGGTTATGACAAGCTCAGTGCCAGCAAAACTCCTAAAGAGCTAACAAAGACATGTACATGCACACTTGTACAATCCTTCGGTAAGTATTTATCAATCAAAGTCTTAATCTGTTGCCACTGATATTGTACAGTGAGGCATTGTGTGCTGTGCCTGTTCTTTGCTGGTGTTCTCCAGTCATTCCAGGTCTAATTCTCACTCAGTCAGACTTCCACCAGGCTTTTACTGCACAGCAGGGGAACAAAGGTATTCATTTCCCTTTGCAGCGGCATTTTTGACACTGATCATTTTTCATTTGTAGACATTTTTTTTTGTGTAATTAAGACAAGAAATATGGCATTTGAGGGAGCGCATTTTGAGTCCAACAATCTTCGTTTTGTTCAGGTGTCAAAGCGTAAGTGCTGCCATTTGAAGTGCACCGAAGTGGAATGTGGCGTTAAAAATGACGTCATAACTTAAGCATTAATGTCATATTAATGAGAGTGGCTGTAAGGTCTTCTGCTTCATAAAGGCATAGCCTTTCTCTAACTTCCCAGCTCTTTATGAGGAGTGATATTCACTCTAAAGCTTTCTAGACCACAACATCTCCTCAGCCAAAGAAAAACATATTTTATTTAGAGCAAATGAAGTGAGCTTTTTTTGTTCTAATCCTTATTGGTGGGAAAATAATTGAATGAGGGAAAGGTCAATGAAAGCACATACTCAAAGATAGAGGCACCCACACAAACTAGCTTTGTGTGACACGTAGGCTGTTTCCTCTCACTGATAGATACATCGTTTAACTTATAAATAGTCAAATTGGTAACAGTAAACTAGCAATTCATTTTGTAATGAACTAACTCACATTCAAAATGTAAGATAATGTGGAACAACATTTCAAATATACAGCCATTATGGCTCTGCACTGAGGCCGATGATGCTTTGAGCCAACCTTGCTTTGCCTATTTTGGTATGGTTTATCATCATAACATTAGAATGCACATAAGAGTGGAGAGACAAGAGAATAAAGTTTGACCTGATAATGCTGCACAAGGAAAACCATCATACTGCCTAACTAACTGTCCAACTAACTAACTAACTAACTGAATCACTTTCACTTAATTCTGTAATAATCAGTAGGTTAGGTTGTCAATATAGTTGTCGTGTGTAACAGCTACAATGTTTCATTGTATGAAATTGAATATACTACCCACACGTTTGTTTATAAAAGTCTATTATCACTTTGAAATAAAAACATATATATATATTTATTTATATTATAAGTCCAAACTGACTATCAAGGCCACCATAGTGCCCCAGTGCACTTAGGTGAAAGCGGAGTGAGCTGAGGGGTCTGTTTCTTACAATCAGCAGACCTTTAACTACGCTTGCACAAATAAACACAGTTGGCTGATTGTGGTGCCAGGGGAACTCAAGCTGATGCTGCACCCAGCAGGAAGCCTTCTATTCCATTAGCTAAAGTACAGGTAGATCAGCCCCAACTGTGTGGCTCCCACTGTCACATCTACAGAGGCGACTGTGCATGTGTTTCCTTTTAGAAGAGTGTCTGTGTGTGTGTGTGTGTGTGTGTGTGTGTGTGTGTGTGTGCGTGCATGTGTGTTTCCGGCCTGCACACACCTCATATGCAGCCATTAATCATTCAGCAGCCCCTATAAATATCTCCTAAAGGGATTCTCTTGTGTAAGGGTGTCTGGCTGTAATCCGAAACCTTCAGTCTTTCCTTCTTCTTCTTTATGTCTTTTTTATTAAGTTGAAATCAAGGTGTTAACCCATATCTGTCCTTGCTTCATCGTTCTGATGAATACACTCACTGACCTGGAATCATGCACTTTGATTGAGACCGACAACTGTCAAAAGTCATGGATTTTCCTTTTTGTTTGTACACCTGGATGTATATCTGTGTGTGTGTGTGTGTGTGTGTGCGACCGTGCATCTAAACACAATCATGTGCAATTGTGTGCGGGTTTGTTCGCATGAATTCCTCCTGCGCTCGTCCATATGCTTGAATGTGGTTGGTCCATCTGTTGGCCAGGTTTCAGTCATTAGGATTTCATCCAAGTTACACCGAGCTGAACTGCTCATCTCTCATTGAGCCTGATGGACAGTCACTCGGGAGACGACAGAGGGGGAGACTGTGTGGCTGTCCTTCTTACTCACTCTTTCTGTTTGTTTAAGCATGCATGACTTTACGTGCCTGTCCCTGAGTGGCTGAAGGGCACTGAATCCATTAAAATGAATAGAATATTTCAATATCTACATCCGGTATTAGCGGCATACGCCGCAGATATCAAAAAAATGGACAGATTACACTTATTTCAGCTGAGCCAGATTAGTATCATCCTTACTGTCTGGTTTGCGTGTGCCCTGTAGCCCACGTTCCATGACTGTACGGAACAATATTTAACACACTGGGGGGCGTAAATACACAAAGATGAATAGGTCAGATGTGTGTTCCATGTACGCCTCCCCAACCAACATCTCACACCCCTGCTGTCTCAGGGGCATCTTTACGCAACCTATACCTTGGGTCCTGCCTGGTGTGAAAGACCCTAGCCTCTACTGATTTAGAGCTTAGGGCGGGCCATGATCAGCACTTCTGTGTTGTCTATTTTTAGTTCATCCATTGGCATGTTTTTCTTCAATTTAAAGGTGGAATATGCCATGTAGGGGCTTGTCCTTCCATGTTTGCCCCTCTGGCTCCTCCTGTCTGCTGGGTTTCAGCTGCCTGAGGCATTCACTTTCACACAGGTCATCACTGGGGCACATCTTCCTGATGTTTTCTCGGATGTTAGTTGTTTTATCCTGGATATTTGCTTTAGCACTCACTCGTCCTCTGCCTCCTTCCTTTTGTTTAGTGTACAACCTCAGTGTGCTGGAGTTAGGGTGAACCCTCCATTCAGGGTGAGGAGCGTCAGTGGCCTCTATCTCTTCCTTTGGCCAGGCAATTATGCCAGCAGGATATCTTATTACCGGCAGGGCGTAAGTGTTAAGGGCTTAGATCCTGTTCCGGCCATTCAGCGGACTCTTGAGGACCTGTCTTAGTCTGTGCAGGTATATGGTTGTGGCAGATGTCTTTGTGGCCTCTTCATGGTTCCCCAAGGTATCTGTAGATCATCTGCTATGTTGCCTTCAAGTAGTTCCACTCCCTCACTTCTGATAATCTTCCCTCTTTTGATGTAATTCGGCCACATTTATCAATGTCTGAATGACATTCCAATGTCTTCGCTGTAGATCCTGGTGAGGTGGATCAGGGAGTCAATATCCGACTCACTCTTGGCATACTGCTTGAGATCATCCATGTAGAGGAGGTGGCTGATCGTTGTCTCACTTTGGAATCGGTATCCAAAACCACTCTTTGTGATGATCTGGCTAAGGGGGATCAGGCCTGTATGCAGAACAGCAGGAACAGAGCATCCCACTTGTTTATTCCACATTTGATGCTCACTTGTGCAGTGGTCGTCCAAGCCAGTATTGCTCTATCATCTGCATCTACACTCATGTTCGTGGTTTAGGCCTATAATGTGAAGGCTCTTGAGCCTTAAGGCTCAACTGGATGTTGCCATGATACTTATATGTGCATTTCCCTCTGTGTGGCCACTCCATGGCTCCGTAGAGAGTAAAACAATCACTGCTGTGATGTTCTGACACCAACAAAATAAAGCACTGCAGGCATATCAGTGTCAATGCTGTTTTAATTACTAGACAGAGATTATCCACAGGTAATTACTCCTTTTTTATTCATTTCCATTTTTAATGTCTCCATATCCATTTGTTTATTTTACACGGCTCCCCAGGGGCTGTGGTGAAGGATGTATGGATGTATGTAGCCTGTTTAGAGGGGGTTTCCAATGTAGTGTTTTCCAGTTGCATGTAGAGGAGATATTACACTGATGTCATAGGGTTATGTGGCACGGCGTCAAACTCAAATACAATCTATATCCAAATGCAATATTGCTGGATCTGTGCCTCAAGCAATTATGTATCACTGCATACTGTTAAGGGTTTGTTATACAAAGGAAAATGGCTTTCTTCCTTCACCTTCTGATGCCTTACTCTGTCTGTTTGTCAAGAATTCTAGTCTGTCAGAAGTGAATTTTTGGGGGCTTGACCTTTCTGTTCTTCAGCAGGGATCATTATGATTACGTATAATCTTTTACCAAGATTGTTTTTATTTCCTGTCAGGCCACACAGTGGAAGGAAGACTGTAAGTAAGGGCAAAGAGCAGAACACTGTAGGGACGAGACAATGGGAGACTGGCACAGAATCAAAGACAGTGAGGAAACATGATGACAACAAAGAGAGAGAAGGTTGCAGAGAAGAGAGCGTGTGCAGGGTCATTATCTTCCACCACAGAGCGCTTCCTTCGGACAGAATTCTCCTTTCTCCAATTAAGCACTCCAAAAACAGATCCCTGCAGATGAGAAGGAGGCACTCAGCTAAGACCCCGAATGTCTCCCACTGGTCCAGTTTCCCAGGATGAGCAGTGGATCAGTGGAAGTGCAGCGCTGCTGAGACCTGCTTTGTCAAGTTGAGGGAGCTCCAGCTGTTCTGTTGCTATAAGGAACAGAGGATGCATCCTCTGCCAGGATAAAATGAGCTCGCCTGGAGAGAACAAGAGTTTGTGGATTTATAGCAGGTACTTACAGCACAGGCCAAATGGTTCTCTGATTTAATCAGGCCTACCAAGATGAGAGGAAGAGCTTGTCCATGACCCATGAGAGATGCTTGCCTTAGTTGCACATACACTTCAAGACCCTTCCTTGTTGTTGCACATAGTTGCACATACGCTCCCTGACCTGTATCATAAAGAAGTCTTTAAATGGCTTCCAAAAACTCAGCCATGTCTTGGCTCTTTGTTGATGTCTCATCACCCTAATCATCCACATTGTCCAACCTTTTTTTTTAATCCCAGAATGATCCCATCACCTAATGGATCTGGATTTATCTCAGTCATTATAATATCCTAATCACTTTTGCTGGAGTTTAAAATTCATTTTAACACGTGATCAGCAGAGATTCAGTTCATTTGGATGACTGTCAGGTTCTGAGCTATTGTCGAGAGGAGAGAGGGTGTGTTTGTGAGACTGTGTGTGTGTGTGTGTGTGTGTGTGTGTGTGTGAGAGAGCATTAGAGGCAGAGAAGGTGCTCAAATCAAGCAACGCTGGCGTGTGTGAAGAGTGGAGACACTAAGTTTGTTGCTAGGTTGCACATGTCTCTCAGACGGAAATGAATTCTGGATGACGGCACAGCAGCGATCAATTAATCGCCCATGAAGTCTGGACAGTCATACACACACACACACACACACACACACACACACACACACACACACACAGATCCATGGTTGTGATACGGCAGTTCTTCAAGCTGTCCTTGAAGGTAACTAAGAACTGTTTCTATTTATAGCCGTGAACTTTGCTGTTGGAAATCCGCAGGTGTTTCTGTCAGACTGTGTGCATTTTCATTCATATAAAGGAGCTTCATCAAGCTAGAAAAACTGCATATATATCTGACGTGGGTCTGTAGGAGAGAACACCCACACAGTAACACAATTAGTGTTGAGTTTATGCAGTAAGTTATTGGCCTTATTGAACCACAAAACCGAATTAATCTAAAAGCCAGATAGCTCTACTGGCTTGTGAATAATGATTTCTCAGCAGGTAATTGGATTTATCATTGCATACTTTTAGCTGCAGTCTACTTTTTCTTCATTCGTGAATTGATTCCCAAGGTTGGGAGACAGTAGGATGACGGCACACTGTGGTTGGTTTGAAATCTTTTTTTCTTTATTACAGAGATTAGAGATTATGATGAAGTAGCCTGACATAAACACGCTGTAAGATCAGAGCCATCAATATCACAGAGGTGATAATTGTTTAAACATCTCGCCCACTACTCGGCTCAACTCGACTGCAGCTATTTCTTTTCATTAGTAGTTGAACTGTTTTTACTGTTTATTATACATGACAACTGAAGAAAATAAATAAGTATATACACCTGCACCTATGTTTACGCATGTACATACATGTATGAGAACATCCAGGGAGTTCAGTTATTGCTCAGTGGTGACTGTTCCACTCCTGATGTCTATCGTTCATGTAAGATAAGAGTGTGACCAGTGATCAAACCCAGAACAAGAAAAAGGAAGAAGAGGGACACAGAAATAGTTTCAGTGGCTCCTCCTGTGTTGAACCACTGGTTGCTACTGCCTGGGAAGTTTAAATAGGAAGCCGTAATTCCTGTGAAATGCACAGAGAGACACAATAAAAGCACAAAGGCCATATTCAATGGGGAAAGAATTGTGCACCGTGTATTTGGAGCTGATTTCACGGAAGTGTATATATACATATACAGAGCATAGGATAGACAGTGAATTTAAGACAAGCTTGTTCACCAGCCTATCCTCCCAAGAGTATGGTTTTCCTTCTACATGACAGAAATATCAAAGGCCTGTTTGATCTCACTGTCGGTTTTTCACCCTCCGAAACAAATCGACACAGTTCAGTGCTTTTTTTCCCCCCTGAATCACTGCTTGTTGGAGTTCAGAGATGATGAAATATTGCCGTCTGTTCAATCCCTCATGAAATTCTCAGCTCCTCTCTTTGCTGTTTGTTCTTTTACCAGTTTTTTTTTGTTTTAGTTTTTTTTATCCAAACCTGGCTTACGTTTTATTTACAATGCAACATTTGTCTTCATGTAGTTGTTTGGCTCTTTGCATCCTGACATGTTTCACTCGAGCTGTGGGAAAAGAAAAGGGAAGAGCACAGGGGAAACGGATATTAAAGATATGATTATATAGGTGAATATAGAGCCGCTTAGTTAGTTGTAAATTCTTGGCATCACCCTTCCATCCAATCTTATTGCCACACACTCACACTTTTACGGGCTCTTAACCGTTCCGTCTGGTCCAAGTTACTCTCAGTGCTTAATGTCCACCAATTAAGCCCAAACTCATTCTGGACTCAGCATGTCTGATTATTTGTCATTTTTCCCATCAGAGCTGTGTTGCTGAACTCGTAACTGCTACTTAATTGGCTAGGAGACAGAACCCTGGGTGTGGATGGGTACTTAGGCTTGCTACTGACTGATGATGATGGCTAGTATGGGACTAAAAAAGCCTTTCTATGGGCTAATGGAGACCAAATGGATGGTGCCCTGCAGATGTGTAATGTTTTCTTTTTAGCCCACCTTCATGTCTAGACAGGAGGTGCCTATTAGCGGTGTGCTCTGGTGGTGTTAGCACTCCATGATCAGGTCTAAATATGGCAACCACAGTCCCCTGCATGCCTGGCTTTGCCAGAGACATCTACATTGGCCTCACCAAAACTCTCAAGTCAGTTTCGATCTTAACTTCACTGACCAAACTCGCTTAATAGCATAGGATAAATCCCATTGTTCAGCACTGCTGCTGTCAATCATCTATTATGCCCGCTTTAAAGTGGAAGCACTCAGAGACCACAGTCACCAGCCAAAGCTTTTTCACATTATCAATACAACTCTCGCTCAAGGTTGAAATTGCTTGAAGCAAGATTCTGATCCAGATCAGTGTCCTGTTCCCCGACCAGAAATCATGTGTAAATAACTAGCCTGAATTTTTGACGTTGAAGTTTATCTCTTTATCCTACACATCGGGTCGCGGGTCACTGGAGCCGGTCCCAGCTGACACAGGTCAAATGGTGGCGTACACCCTGGACATAGTCAGTCCATCACTGGGCAAACATATAGAGATGAACACCTGTGGTCAGTTTAGAGTGCAATTAACCTCTGCATGCCTTTGGAGTTTGGGAGGAAACAGGACTATATGGGAAAAACCCACACAGAAAGGCCCTCAGACCAGACCAGGTCACGAACCCGGGTCTTTTTGCTGCAAGGCATGATTGCTAGCCACTACTCCGCCGTGTGGCTCGTGACCCAGATCTTTTATTTTTGGGCTGTATGGACACAGAAATATCATCAATTCAAAGCGAGTGCTCCGCATGACATTACATTACATTTAGTCATTTGGCCAAGGCTTTTATCCAAAGTGACTTAAAGGTAATCCAGCATGTGACCCAGCATTAAACTGGTAAGTGAGTGTATTTTTGGAATGGACAAAGAGCAATTTGCCAAAGCAATAAAAGAGCAAACGCCTCACGTAAACGGGGAAATAGAAGAGTTAAAACGATGGGCATGTTGCCATTTTAATGCTTTGTGAATCAGACTGGGTGGAGAAAAGACCGACTGAGAAAACGAGACGGAGGAACAAGGAGGGTGGGGCTGGAGAGCAGAGACAGCGGCACAGTCCATTGTATTCAAGCACTAATGGAAGACATGGAAAGTGAGTACAGATTTTGGGCATAATCTTATAATGACAGTGTCTCCCTCTTGAGCCTAGTCTGGGACCTGTTTCCACAGACCAGGATTCTGAACATTCTGTTCAATGGTTTCTTAAAGATTGTTGTATTGAGGGCATTAGGAGAGCGATTTTAAATTATATTCCAAACTTTTGCAATGAGCCAAAATATAACATAGTTGCTATCAGAACTGGAACGGTAACATTTTGGTTCAACTGGATGGAAGGAATTAGAGTATAGTAGACAGTACTGTAGTTGTTTACAACATTACAACCATTGAAAGGAGGCTGTTAAGTCCTGGTCAAAATATAATGAGAAAATCTGTGATTGTAATAGTTCTAACTGCTGGTGTCACACTGGTGGGCCGGTTCTGGCCCCTGGGCCGTACATTTGACACGAAAACAGCTCTTTATGAAGTGCGCTGAATTCTGTCTCTCTTAATACAGTGCATAATCAGTGTGGTGTGCAATGCTATGCAACATCCGTGGGTAAATGTGACCATGGTTTGTTGATTAGACAGATGAAAGCAGATCAGACACTAAAATGCAAACAGAAAACATTGTCAGCCGATAAGACCCATTGGATCAAGGTAACTGAATGCATACCTGATTCTGACTTAACAGGCGAGTGAAAGAAGCAGAGGCAGTGGAAGGACGAGCTGATATGTTGTGGAAATTACAGAAAACAGAGGGTGGGCTTCGCTGTTTCCAGAAATAGAAAAGTAGCCAATATGTCTCCAACTGCATGTTGGTGAAGACAGGATGAGAGGGAGAGGGAGAGGGAAAAAAATGAAAGCAATGGTGGAGAACATAAGGTCATAACTACTACATGAAGTCAGGCTGAATATCTTCATTTCACACCTCACTTCTCCACTTAGGCTTCTTCATCGTACACGTCCTATTTTATAAAGGAAAATGAACATATTCTCAGGGCCAGTTTCCCCATGTGTTGTAACCATAACAACCAGGGGAGAGAGTATTGTTCAGGAATTCCACCCTGCACTGTTTGTGCTCTGTTTGACCACAGGCAATTATTTCCACTCTCTTTTTTCCTCCTCAGTTTGGGGTTCTCACTTCCATGTACTGCAGTTCTTATTCCTGCTCAAACTATAGAGGGTATATAAAAACTTTGGCTCTTCACCGATACACCTCATGCTGTCAGTCTGTTTTTGAACATGATGGCGATAATAAACACACTGTCAATAATATGAAATGGTTCGGTCACGTTTATAGCTTTGAAGGTGAGTTCATGGTTTGGATTTGAAGGAACATCCTCCAGGACCCCTCCCACCATCTGTTTGAACGTCTGCCTTCAGGCGGGCGGACAATTAAAGCGAGAACCACCAGGCTATTGAGCAGTTTTTATTCAAAGGCCATCACCACGCTGACTGCAGCTCTACGACCATGCAGTTAAAGTGTAATAACTGCTGACGTACAGCATGTTTTATGTTTGCAGTATACAGTTGCGTATTTTATTCTATTTTTATTTGTATGACTCAACCTCTGTTTTACCTGGTTCATCGAATCGTGTTGTAAATTATAAATAAGGATCTATCTGTCTGTTCCTCCTTTGCTCCTTGTTGCCTCACAGCAAGAAAGTGCTGGGTTCGGTTTCCTCCGCCCATCAAAGCATGGTGGTTTTCTGTATAATAATGTGTTTTCATTGGCTTGTGTCATTGCTAAATGTGGAATGAATTTATATTTTTTTCTTCATGATAAAAGTCCATAAAAGATGCACTTTCCTGCATTTTGAATTATTTTTCTAGTGGTTAATGGTTAATCAGTAGTGTACTGGTTTTTATATATATATATATATATATATATATATATATATATATATATATATATATATATATATGTATGTGTGTTACATTATAGGTTTTATATAGTGTTCACTGTGTGATCCTGACCAGGGCCATAGGAGCCACTGTAAGACTCTTTGCATGCATGTACTGTACGTATACACTATGTGTCATCAATGGACACGTTTTGCTATTGTGGTATTGAATGGTGAATATGGGGTATAGAGGGAGAGACTGGAAACCAGAATAAAGAAAAGAGAAGAGGGAATAGATAAGAGACATACTGTAGGTGACAAAAGGAGAGAGAAAAAATACACAGAGGCACACTGTGAAAGTGAGCTGTGTGAGTAATACCAAAGCCACTCTTCTGGAACTAAAAACCAAAAAAGGTCAGCTTGTGTCTTTGTTCGAGGCTTTTTTTTCTTTAACCTATCTCGCTTTCTTGTTTCTCTTATGTTTTCCCTCTGTTTTTCATCCCTATCTGACAGCAAAGGGAAAACTACTTTAGGACTGAGGCACCTGAACTCTCCCTTGGCCATGCAGGCTCAGTGGTGACAGGGGCGTTAGGGGCAAGATAGAGAGTGGAAGGAGGATTTCACTGGATGATATTGCATATATCAGGCTAATCATGCTTTATACTGTATGTTCACCAAAACCTTCCTCTCAGATAGTTACCTGCCCCAGATTAAGGGAGGACTATGGTGCTACATATCTTCCACCCACACTCCCCCTCTTTCTCTCTGGGCCTTTCTGTTTACGGGTGATGTCACTGATGCAGAGATAAATATGTTGCTTTAAAGACCAGCTCACTGCTGAGGGACAGTCCGCAGTGCGGAGAGGTAGAGGGGGAGAGAGAGGGAGAGAGAGAGAGGGAGAGAGAGGGAGGTTTGGCAGAATGAAAGATTCACTGACGTACACTACAACTTTGTTGTACTGCTCTAATGATGCGTCTTCACTTAAACTTAAACACTATAAGATGAAAGTTCAGTCCGGGCTGACTGATCTCTGATATTATTGTAAACAATACAAGAGAGACAAGGGAATCCGTTACACGTGACGATCTGCTTTCAGAATATGAACATTAACAGCTCGTAGCTCATCTGCAGCAGTGTTGCCAAAAATGTAGATTTCAGTGTGAAAGAAGAACCATTGAAATGTTGAATGCTGAATGTCAGCGAATCCACCTGTTGCTGCAGCTCTTGCTCATGTTGCAGCAGACTTTGTAAGTGTTGTGAAGGGTCAACTCTTTTTTTTGACTCGCACACCTTTTGATAAGCTGTGTTATATCACAGACTTGACTTTGCCAACAATATTGTCTCCAACAATATTGTGTTATTTGCTGAAACAACAGCTGCAAACATCTTCCCGGCGTAGGAAAGCTGACAAGTTGACTCGTGGGGTAATCTACTGTATGCAACCCCGACTGAGCTCTCGTCACAAATCACTGCTCAGTCACCAGTCTTTGGGTTAGTAGAAGAGATCCTAGACATTTAAGTAATAAGCATTTACACTGCACACAAACACACACACACACACACACAGCCACACCCTGCCATATGCACATTGGCATTCATAAACTTCAACAAGCAGCCACAGAAAGAGCCGGCTGAGGTTTGGTGTGTGTGTGGAGATGTCTTGCAGTAGATGTGATTTATAGCCTGCCAGCTCATCCTTAGATGAATTCTCCCATGAATCATTGCACCTGCAGTGGTGATGGCAGAGAGGGCTGTGTCACTGGCTTCTCCTTTTGTTTGGCCCTGCGTGACTTTGTTTAAAGCAAAATAGGTTTTCTTCAGCGTTTGTGTCTCCTCTCCAAATCATTGCTTCTATATATATATATATATACGTCAGCTTGTCTTTGTTGTTTTTTTTTCTCTCTAACATGTTGAAGGCACATGACTAAGACTTAATCATAAGAAAAATATACTAAGATACACCTATAAACACATCCATGTATGCAGACACTTTATTCAATATGGATGTCGATGTACTCACAAAAGGGTCCTCAGCAGATAAAAAGGAAAAACATTAAATAGAAGGTGGGTATAATATAGCACATGTTTAATTAAATACAATTCACACACAGGTTATCTCGCCAGTGTATTGTGACAACAGCAGCTCTTCCTTAGGCTGGTTAAAACCTCTATGATGCATTCAATTGTACATGAAAGTTCTTTAAACGTGCCTCACATGAAGGGACACTATTGGACACAAACATTTGCCACCCGGGAGCCTGAAGCAGCTGCAGCCGCTTTGCACATTTGAAGCCACCGTGAGCATCTTCACACTGCTTTACTTACGATTGCACCGAACATGTTTAACATTGACAGAACACATGACACTGAACACAACATTGTCAATGGTGATGAAAATGGCCAAGGTGTTTTTACTTCCTTGCATCCTTACGTATCTCTTCATTTCAGACGATGTGTAAAGCACGAGTGGCCTTCGCTGTGTAAACGTCAGCGGAGCACTCGAACACTCTCTGACTGCCTCTGTTGTGTCTAAACATAGTCATTCCATGCACCAAATCCATGCTCTTGTTTTGCAGCACAGCCCTGTGTCGTCAGCCGCTGTGTCCTCATCCCCGGTGCTAAGTGCTGAGTTGCGTTGCTTTAAAGCCGGATCCTCCACCAGCCTGCACACATACAATATTTGTTTAGAAAAGCGCAGACACAGCGCAACTTGGACACTCTCGTCAGAGTTAGTAGGGAGTGGGAAGCTGAGGAATTTGCTTAAGGATTTTCTGCCTCCCTGTCTTTAATCACAACGCTAATTAAAGTTTACTGGCTAATTGTGGCTGAGATAGTGTTTCTATACTTCTCTGTGCTGGTGCCCCGGCTAATTACAGAGCTAATGGTCTATTGGTCTCCTCTGCTGTGGCCACAATTCTAACGCATGAACAATAAACCCCTGTTCATCAGTCCCAGTCCCACTAGAGCTTCCCAGGATGTGACGGCTTTTGCTCCGTACCGCTGCCGAAAGTGGGACGCCGAAATCCATCTTGTCAGTCTGCCGCAGCAGTCAATAGCTGTCATTTCATGCCAAGTCATAACACTTCTTATCAACCGGTTGTCTTTCGCACAATTAAACCACAGGCACACGTGAGCTTGAACGTGACAATAGGCTCCTTTCACGCATGGTCACTTCTCTCCAGTCGAGTTACAACACTGACAGCCCGGTACTGACGGGTCTGATATCCTGAGGCTGGCGCGAGGTGGAATCGTAATGTTTGTTAATTCATCGACCACAACAATTATTAACAGGATTCATTTGGCACAGTGAGGCTCTGGTCGTGCTGCAGGATGACAACGTGCCGCTGCAGGAGTGTTAGAGTGCAGTCGACACTTTTGTGCTCCACCTCGGTATCATACCTCCTTTTTTGTGTCCTTGCAAAATGGATCTTCTGTGTGCTCAATAACACCCCTGTCTGCTGGGCGTTAGATCTCAAGTGATGGATCTATTCATGTATACTTGAATATTACACATGTATGATGCGTAAATCCCAGATTACGCATTATATTTCCAATCCCATGCTCTGAATCTGTCATCCCGACGCACGCTGGAGTTATAAAAGATATGAAAGAGAAACTAAAGGCCCACAGCTTTCCTTTGAAGTCCTGCGATTCAATACATACAGTCTCACGTTTTAAAGACCTGACTGAGCCTCTGTCTTGGATGATGAATTCATGCAAACGTCTGAGGTTGTTCGTTATGTTCCTCACAAAAGCGCAGGGGCGAGATGACACTTTCAGAAGGCAGAGCTTTTCATAAACGCGGCTTCCTTTGTGCGCTCGCTCGCGCGCGTACGTTCGTGGTTGCATCCACGCGGGTGTTGTCCTGTTTGCCATTTGCCTTTGTAATTGGATCTCTGTGATGTCTTCACTGTTTGTCAGGTGCACCAAAGGCCTCTGTCGGCAACAGACGATAAACACAAGGGTAAAAAAGAAAGAGGAAGAGAGAGATGGAGTTGTTTAAATAAGGGATTCTTCTTCCTCTGCTGCTTGCTTTGAAGCTCAGGAGGAAGCTTTGTGATAGGATCAAGGATCCTATAAGAAATGGGGTAAAACAGGGGAGTGATGGGAATGGGATTTTTCTCTGTCTGGATATGTGGGGTTGTTCTGACATTCCTTCACTCGTGCACGCTGACAGCAACACAAAGCAGCGATCACTAAACGACTACATGTGTTTGTCAATGAATGTGTTTGTTTGGATGGCCCACTGTCAGGGTTCCCTTTCACATTAGCATACATAACACAGACCCACAAACGCACACTGAGGCACATTCTTTTCTAACGCCAAATCATGTTTGAATCCTCGTCCCCACCCCCCCACCCCCCCCGCCCCCCGATCCTTGATTGAATTAGATCAGCATGTTTTGGCCTTAAGAGGATTTTTCTCAACATGCATTTTGTATGAGACTGTAATCGGCACTGTTGCTATCGCTGCTTCTATTCAGGGATAGAGGATTATCAGTGTGGATTATGAGCAACTACTTAAAAAAAAAAGAAAAAAAAGGAATGTTCAGAAAAACATCGCATACCACCCACTGCGTGCGCAGACATTACTACCAGGGTAAAATAAATAATAAAGCAGCAAAAAAAAAAAAAGGTTAAGAAAACAGTATCAGGCTCTGTCTAACATTTTCTCGCTCTGATAGTCGGTTTAATATCTTCCATACACGATGTGACAGTTTTGTTCCTCTCACATTTAGTTGCAGTAAGTGTTCTGTCCTGGCCTTTTTCTCTATATGGTTTCTCTTTGGTGTTACTGCAGTGCCCTGCCTCACCCTGCTGAATGACATATTGATCAGGACAGACTGAAGCTCTCTGCATTGTAGTTCCCAGGAGCCCAGATGCTCTGTACGACTCAGCCCTGAGAATGATCAGATTTAGACTGTTGATAAGTTCGCCTACCGGGGGGGAAAAATATTTTATTTAAACTCAAACTTTCCTCCTCAGCTTTTATCCTGTTCTCCTGGTGTCTGTCTTTAATTCTCCGGTTCAACTACAAGAGCAAATGTGAGTTTATCTCCTGCTCTCTGCTCCGTCTGATCCCAGTTGTGAGCGCATACCTGCCTTCTGTCTCTCCGTGTGCCTTGAACTGTGCTTTGGAGTAATTACCTGGAGAGCTGGAGAAATGAGAGGGCACACCTGACCTTTAAGTCTTTATCAGCTTCGGGCCTGGAGGGGACAACAAACAAACACACACACACACACACACGCATACACAAATGCAATTCAGATCTGTCTGCTAGGCAGCAGAGAAAAGCAAGCGCTCACACAAATACTGATGAAAAACAATAACGAGACATACACACCTCTCTCAAATGAGCTGTCACACACACACACACACACACACACACACACACAGAGTAAGTTTGTCCGAGAAACAAATGCTGGTGTGAGCGGCATTGACAGGCCGTCTGAGTGAGG
This sequence comes from Solea solea, assembly GCF_958295425.1. Taxonomy (NCBI): domain Eukaryota; kingdom Metazoa; phylum Chordata; class Actinopteri; order Pleuronectiformes; family Soleidae; genus Solea; species Solea solea. The sequence goes on along the minus strand of NC_081140.1, from coordinate 18,200,848 downwards.
GTTTTGGTCAAATCAGCAAGACGTGTATGGCAGCCCTTAATTACACTTGCCTTCAGATGCACATAATTCATGCAATCAATTAATTTATGTTAACCCCCCCCCCCCCCACACACACACACACATCATTCACACACACACACGTTAGCGGCTCATGAGGCCCATTTGCTTTTTATCATTAAAATGATGAACGGTTGGAAACAGTGTTATAAAGGAATTTACAGCACTCATGGACAATTAATGGCAAACATTAAGGTAAAGACATAAAGAAAAAGGGATGGTGTGTGTGTGTGTGTGTGTGTGTCTGTCTGTTTTTGTTACCTCTTAAGGACCTTTTCTGGCTTAAACACTGACCTTGCCGGGACCAGTACTCCTCATGGAGACCAAAACCTGGTCCTAATGAGGCAGAACCTTATTTCAATTCAATTCAATTGTGGTTAAGGTTAGAGTAAGTCTCCAGGAAATGAATGTAAGTCAATGCAATGTCCCCTCAAGTCATGAATGTCGAACACAAACGTATTTCCCTTAGTGCTTACGCGGCACGGTTCTGTGGATGCACCCATGATAAATTGCCGTGGGAATAACACACAACTCCTTATATGGACATCCTGGGGGTGTGTGATTATAAGTCACTTATTCAGGCTTTAAAAAATGTGTTTTTATGTGTTGTTGAGTCAAAGTTATGATTCATTTTATATCGCATTTTTATTAGTGATATAAAGTAGCAATAATTGTGCAGAAGTCACCAAATAGACCGTTTTTCTTTCCTTTTTGTTCATAAAAACGAGCCGAGTGAACTTTGAACTGTGACGTACTCACCAGTTTCCAAACGTTTTTAGTAGTTTTTGCTCAGATGTGTTTATATAGTTTTTTTCAGATTGTCTATAGGTTGTGCTGAAAAAAGGATATAAGACACTCTATATTGCACATTCTCATAGCCTCTGTATATACTGTATGTTTCAACATAGTAATGGAAAAAAGCAGCCTAAAAGCATGTGTTCTAAGGGTTAAAGGGCTTTTGAGACTTGGTTTTAGGGCTAGCCTTTAGATTGGGTTTAGGTCAGTGTTGGGTTAAGGGTTAGTATCTGTATCTCCTATACATGGCCTATTTACCCCCTTGATCCACTTGTTTCTTCTCCTCTTTCTCACTCTTTTTCTTTCTACTTTCAGTTTCTACCTCTCCTGTGTCTGTCATTGTGTCACCAGTTCTCATTCGCACAACGCCTGTCAGAGGGACGCACGTGTGTAAATGTGTTAATGGATGGAAATTAGCCACAAAAGGTTTTTCCCATTTTTTAAAGAAAATCAGGGATGAAGCAGAAGCAGAAGCAGAAGGAGAGGAAGATGTAAGGAACAGTTTCTCTTTACAAGGATTTCATGCTGTCCAATGTGTCAGGTAGTTTCCCTGAGGGGGTGAGAGCAGGGGGAGGCTGACCAGTTTAGCTGCAGAGAAGAAGGGAATGGTCTGCTCTTGCCTACCTGTCTATCTTGTTTTCAGGTTATTCAACACTGGCTGCAGAGAGTGCAAGAGACAGAGGCTGTGATTTAACACATGACTGGTGTCTCACTTCATCAGTGTCCTGTCATCTCCCATTCCGCCCGCCCTCATAATTCCATAATCCCGTTCATCACCCATTCAAGAACCTGGATTTATGTCATATGTAATAGGATATTACATTTCTTGATTTTCCACAGTAAAGTCATTCTATCAATCGATCAAACAAAGTCTACAAAGGGCATTTGAATCACATAAAACCCATCAAGAATATTAAAATATCGGCATGACCTAATATTTAAACTGAGACTCAAAACACTGCAAAAACAAGGCATTAAAACCTGTAAACATAGTGCAAAATGTGCAAGAGTTAAGTGTCATGTGTGAAATGCTTATAAAGAAGACACATGTAAAAACAGTGTGATTGACATCGGGATAAATGAGAGCTTGAGATGTTGTTTTTTTGCTTTGCTATTTTACCTGAAACATAATTAAACATGTTTGAATTGGTAGGCAGTTACAGAAGTCACATATCAAGTGTATACTTTAGGTGGGAGTAAAGAAGAAAATAGATAAATAAATAATGGTTGCAGGAAAGAAAAAATGAACAACAAGAATAATAACAATGAAATAAATGACAGGGTCAGAGGCAGGCGTTAACGGTTGCACATACATTCACACGAGATGAGGTGAGGGAGTTAGGAGCTTATCTTTGAGTGGCTGCCAAACTTGCATGCCTTGTAAGTCTCAGTTTCTCAAGGCTGAGATCGTGCAACACATCCTGCATCCATCGACTCCAGCTCTTGGGTTGGCGAGACTTGCACTGGAGGAGAATCAACCTTCTCGCCAACAGAACAGTGACACAGAGTTATTTTATTCAGAGTTTTGTACATGCTAGAGTGCTTATTGTAAATAGACATTTACATTATCGACATTTGCATTATGATTGGGGACACCAGTGTCTGGTATCAGTTACGATGCAGCCCTCTTCAAGTGAGTAGAGCAGATGTGTGGCAATAAGCGGATGTGTCACAATGTCAGCAGTTTGGAAATACTATGTTAAAGATAAGCAATGACAACAAAAGCAGACTGTAACCTGTTCTGCTCTGCTCGACTGTCAAGAGGAGGAGGGAAAAGTAACTCCTTGAACACAAGTTGTTTGATAAAACATCGAAAAGAACCAGCATAATGCACAGCAAAGGATTTTCCAGTACATATGAAGTATTCTCTTTCAACTCTATCTGTTCTTATATTTTGCTCACTCAAAAATGTCCATTGCAAATGACACTATCTTCTAATTTGTTTAACGTATCGCAATGTAAATACCTGGACGTAAAATGATCTCTTATCTTATCTGTGGATGCTAAATCCATATGATAAAGCAATTGGTGTCACTCTGCCCCTACATTTGGAAGGGACCGTAAACAGCAGCAATATTATCTAATACTGTATTTTGGTCACACGCAAAATCAGGCTAATACGTATATATTTATTTAATTTTTGTGGTGTAATGGTATTAATAAGTTCTCAGTATCGACATGTGCTCAGAAAAACTCCCTAATTATGATGTTAACTGAGTGACTTCCTCTCACTGTGTTGTTCTCTTGGCTACGCACACACAATTTTTCCTATGCAGTAGAAATGAATGAAAGCTTGTTTTATAGCACAAAGGAACTGTGTTATTCTGCTTCGAAAACAGTGTGCTTTTTTATGATAAAACACAACACCGGCTGCAAAGAAAATGACCTGCATCCTTACCTCGTCTTTATGACCATGAGCATAAACAACCACTGAGGAGGACATGAAAGTTGTCTGTTGTTTTTCTGCTATATTGTCTTTATTAATAAACCCACCCAGGAATAAATAAAGACACAGTTAAATTGGTTAGTTTAAATTAAATCAGGTGTATATTGACTTTGTCGGCATTGAGCGGCGCGAGAAGAAATATTTGATGTCCGTCAGTGAACTGGCTGGACACAAACACTGCATCATTATGCATCTTTTTTCTTCTATTGTCAGTGATGTTATATATTTCATGTCTTTGCTGCTGCAATGACCCACTTTCTCCAATGGGATCATTAAAGTTTCATCCGATCTTAATTTCTCACGAGGTAAAACCTGACAGCTCACTCCAAAGCTCGGCAGCCCTTGCAGCCGCGTTGAGCCCAAATGGCTGAAAACACTTCCACATTGTGCTATATTAATACACCTGTCAGTGGAGACTGAGGACGCCGGCATGTGGGGAAGGAAAGGGAAAGAGAGTGTGGGGGGGGGATCATTATAGCCAACAAAAGTGTGGAATGACTAATGACCTATCAACTCACAGCAAATAAGTCTAACGGGGAGGAAGTCCAGGTTAACGGGTGCGTGGGGGGTTATTTGCATTTAAAGACTTGGGCCAATAATAAACGCAAAGCCTGCGATCAACAGAGTGTTTCCTCCGCCTCATTTGTGGCTGATGTCACATTGATTCATGGCAGCGCGTCCTGTTTACATACAGTCAATTTGTAATAACATTATCTGAGCACTAAAGAATATTTCAGCGACCATTGTATTAGACTGTAAAGTAGTTAAGTGTGTGCGTGTGCGCGTGTGTGTGTGTGTGTGTGTTTTGCACAACTGACAGATAAAGTTAATTGCCACTCAGTGACCTCAGGGCTTTTGAGGAGGGCTGGAAAAATGTGAGACACCGTGAACGGAAGAGAGACTCACTTCCGATCCTGGTGGCAAGTGTGCGTAATGGACGAGAGCATATGTACCAAGTAAACCTCACGTGACCTGAGTTGTGCAGAGGAGAGGGGAGGAGACGAGCAGCACAGGCGAGCTTCGCTACAACGCAAGGAAAATGTAGTGCATGCTAAAAATGCTTTAGTAGAAAAGGGACTCAGAGAAAAAGAGAGACAATTAGATGCTGCCTTTGAGAAGGTGTAAGTGCTGCACGCGGCTGAAAGGAGAGAGACAGAGCGGGTATAAAGCGATACAGATATTAAAGCACGAACACACAACACATTAAGCCCATGAGATCAATGGTCTTGTTAAAGCTCCCAGAGGAAATTCCTTGTTAAGCACTGCTGCACATGTATGCGCAAGTATTGAGCAGAAACACAGCGGCAATTTACCACCGCGGACATGATGTCAAGTGCAAAAATGATTTCAACATAAAAGTGCGTTTACGAGCGAAAGACTACATATGAAACGCTCATACGTAAGGAAAAGAGGAGAGCGATTATGAGTGTGATCCATCAGCTTATGAGCGCGTGTGTGTGTGTGTGTGTGTGTGCAGTGATTTATGACCTGCAGTGACAGAAATGTTGCTCTCTAACATTTCGACTCAAACGAGAAGTAAATTCCAATTTTCTCCTCCAGTGCTAATTAAATAAAGTGGCCATTTTAGATAAATATGCAGCAAGTGTATGTATGTATGTGTGTGTTTGTGTGTGTGTGTGAGGACTTTATGAGGGACATAATGTCCTGCGTTGGTGTTCCTGATGAGAGTGAGAGGGCAGTGGAGGAAATGGAGAGGGTTAACGCTGTCATTTGTGTAAACCCTCCACACCCCGGCGCTGGCTCCTGGCTCTCTGCACTGTGGTCTCTCTTTACTGAGCCCCATGAGACACAGTGTTTGGATTGTTGCACCAACCAACAGTTGATGTTCATTTTCAACAATTAACACAACAGTAATTCTGCTTCCGCCCTGGGAGCAGTCATTTTGGATTTCAATTCCATGATGAGTGCTGAGGTCTCTCTGCCTGTAGAGGTCCGGCGTGTAATAATTACAGTAGAAGGGTTTACACACAATGTTTGTATACGTTTATTACCATTTTTAAATTATTCTTATACTTGTAGGCTTAGAATAAGACTTTTATAAGCAGAACTTTCATTTCTTTACAACTCAAATGAAGAAGAAAGTCGTGGGTGTCTCACACATATAATGCATTGAATGTATATGACGAATAAGAAGTAGCAGTTAGCCACCAGGGGGCGTCTCCACTGGTTGCAAAAATAACTCATTTTGAATGTAAGTCTATGGGAAAATGAGCCTGTACTTGATTTACAGCAAAACTGTACAAAATTGGCCCGCCAAAGGAGTTTATTTATCCCACCAATCTTTAAATGAATACAAATGAAATGAATATTTATTTATATATATATATATATATATATATATATGTATGTATGTATATATATATGTTTGTGTGAGTATGTGTATTTATGTATAGTTCAATAGTAGTATAACTATGTTAAAAGCCAAAAGAAAATGTAATCAAGGAACCTGGTACTTAATTAAATACAATAGAATATTGGTGTACATGTTTGTTCCTCAGCCGACTATCAGGCTTCATCCTCATTGGTTGGTTTGCAACTGGAAGATTTTGTCAGATTATGGGGTGGAGTGGCTCAGTGGTTAAGACCAGTACCCTGTGTGCGAAAGACATTCTGGTCGCATGGTCGCAAGTTCGATTGTGCTCATTCCCATTGTAAGTCGCTTTGGATAAAAGCGACTGCTAAATGACATGTAATGTAATGTCCATCTTCATAAAGAGTGCATGGTCTTTCTTACACATCGCACTAATACTTTCATTTATCCAACACATCAGTTTTCTTTTATTATTTTTGGTCTATGGCTTTGTCTAGTTCTGGTATATTATCTGTTAGGTCACCAATTCTTATGTCCAGACATGACTTGAGCATTTTTCTCATGACCACTCGTTTCATCTTCAAAAGCATTTGTAACACACTCGGCGCTAAACCGAACCACTTCGCCTCTGCATTTCTTTAACTGTTTGCTCTTTTCATTTTCCTAAAGTGGGTACTTGAGTCAGGTGACATTGTGTGTTATTTGCACTGGAGAGAGTTTACACTTAAGAACAGTGTTATTGCAAAGCTCATAAAATCAAACTGCCTTGAATATTTCCACCTGGAGAAAAGACACTTTCACACCATGGAGGGCTTGTTCGTATGTACATCAAATAACAGGACACGTTCTTCCTTTCAATTAAAAACTAATGAACAAGTCGTTATAGTGACAATAACTCAGGCCTGAGGTTCTGTGTTTTTGCTAAATCTCCAAATGATATTTAAAGAGGTTCATAACAATCGGAGCAACTTCACACTCAGGGTTTACTTGGTGTCATTTTAGCAGTATTTGAATAAACAGACAATGTCATTGCAGCTCATTAACACACTGTATGACTTCCTGTCTGTTTCACAGTGGGTAAGCGGTGCATGCACACACACACTTTCTGTGTCTTTCTGTTGACCGTCTCCAAACTCTGATTGCATGTCTGCTGCCCGTGTGTCAGCCATTACTGGAAATGATCATTGCACAACAAGCAAACACAACGAATCACGTCCGCCTATGCACAACCATTCACTTTCAAAGCAGAGACGTTGTCAAAGGAACGCTCCTCTGTCCTCATCGTATTCCTCTGAGTCACAGTTCACAAAAATGTGCTGAAGCAGCACCACGATCCATAACAGTGATGTTGTGTTGGCATAATGTCTATAGGCGCTTTGTGATATAGCATATTAAACCATTGTGCAGAAGCACACTTAATCCAGCATCAGATAATAGGCAGAGCTGCCATGTGAGTGGCCTTGATAGCCCAGTTATAGGCTACTGGGAAAGGACTGTATGTAAATGTGTCCATTTGCAGCAAGGGCAGGTCAAAGGGTCCTTGTGCTGCTTAAAATGACCGGCAGCGCTCACCATGAGTCAAGATGTCAATGCTCCACCGTCCTCTAATCACCTGTAATGGGACCGTTAGACGTCTGGGAGGCGTGCGGAGGGTTAATTTATGGTATGCCTGTGTCTCCGTGTGTCTCTGTGTCTCTGTACACACTGAATCTTTACATGTATGAATGTATGTCTTCTCTCTGGTGCTTACATGTATGTCTGTGCTTGCATGCGTGTGTTGGTAATCACCAAGTGAGCACAGGATTGAACAAAGGTGATGGAAGGAAAGGGGGCCACATGGTCGGTGTGGTGATTAGCACTCTTGGGTTCAAGACCCGGTTGCAACAAGGACCTTTCTGCATGGAGTTTGCATGTTCTTCCCGTGTGTGTGCGTGGGTTTTCTCCGGCTTCCTCCCACTCTAAATTGAGGTGTGATTGTGAGAGTGGACGGTTGTCTATGTATTCGACCCCCGCCTATCGCCCTAAATCAGCTGAGCTTGGCGCAGCGACCCTCATGTGGAGGATAAAGCGGTAGAAAATGGATGATAGATGGATGGAAGAAAAGTAAATATAGTGGTTTTGAAAACGATTTCACTCATGTCTTTATTGCCTCTCATTTTGCCCCATTTTGTTGTGTGGGAGAGAATGTATGGAAACACAGAGAGGGTGAACATTTGAATCATTACACCCCAGTGTCAAGATTACTTTCTCTCACTTTATGCCTCTGTTCAGGTGTCTGCTCTCCTCCCACCACAGCAGCCCTGGGACTCTGCAGTGTGTGTATATATATATATATGTATATATATATGTAGAGAGAGAGAGAGAGAGAGAATCGTATGCTTGCTTTCAAACAAATACATTGTAAAATTTGCAAAGCAACGTTTTTCATATATACTCCTGCAGAGAGGTTGACATTTAAAGCACTCTCTTATTGTCTTCTGTCGTTCTATAGCAGCACCCTCCCTTCCCTCCTGTCGTATTGTTAATTGGTTTGACATTTCCTGCCTCTGGCCTGAAGAAAAAACTGCCATTAGGTGGTGAGGTGGTGGAGTGTAGTCTGTAAATGTGTGTGTGTGTAGGTGTTTGATTGGGACCAGAGCGATCACAAGCTTTCCACACACCAGATTGTTCTAATTTCCTCTCCCTTTTTTATTCATTTCCAGTAGAAAGCATTTGGAGGTTTTGTGCACTTTTTCTGCACACTGCAGGGCTTCCACTTGGCTCATAGTGTAATGTTCCATGCACGGTCAAGTTGCTTGTTGAAGTGAATGTGTGAAGTCTCCTGCACCTGCTTGCACAATTTTTGCAATAAGGCTAAAAAAAAACAAAAAAAAAACATACAGCAAAAAAAAAAAAATCTTCCATTTTGAGGAATATGACATTATTATACATGAGTTCAAATTAGAACGAGAAGCGAGTGTGTCGTGTGTCTCCTCCTGCTGATAAGACTGGGCAGCTGTGGCTCAAGAGGTAGCGGTGAAGTGGTTTGTCCATGAAACGTAAGGTTGAGAGTTTGATCCTGAGCTCCATTCAGCGCTCACTGAAGTCTCACTGGGAATTATACTTACCTCAAAATTGAGTATAATGATTGTGTTGCGAGTGTGCGAGGGATTTGCGACCGAAAACCAGAAGTGCCGCAAATGGGTGAATGTACTTTTAAAGCTCTTTAAGTGGTCATTATGACTGGAGAAGCAATTTATAAATATATACCATTTACCGACTGCCCTGAATGTCACCCTTGGAACATGAATATATGTTCCAAGGGTATGTTCCAAGGGTATATATATATATATATATATATATATAGTGTTCAGTGACAACCACATGCAATTTATTAATATGTGTACACCATCTAATGGCAGCAGGAGGATTTCATTCAGTCTAAGAAACTCAGCAGCTGAGAATATGTTCATTTCTATCTTTGGATGCATGTGTCATTACCAAGAGGTTAAGATTAGATTATTCTTACTTTATGTGATTTTAAAGTGGCCTGTGGCTGTTTTTCTTAATTAAACTTGTTCTGCGTGTGAGGTCAGAGCCTACAACATTAGGACCATTACCCCAAGGAGCCGAGAATCAATGCCGTGGGGGGGGCGAAACATTCTTCTTTTTCTTTAACTCTATCGATTCTCATTTACCTTCACTCATCCACCACTATCCAGAGAGACAGAGGAACAGAAGGTGAATTCATGGACTTGGGATTATGTTTCAGACATATCAAAACCAAGAGTCTTTGATTCCTAGTTCTCATTGAGCCCCACCGTCACCTCATTTGTCCTCCGACACGTCCTCGCTCTGGTTCGCTGTCTGTCCCCTCACATTAAACACACGGGCAGTCTGGCTGCCTCACAGCTGGAGGTAAGGAAACCCTATTTGAATAACCTGCTTTTCAAATACATATCGCTCCACTATCCTCCCCTCACTCAGTCTCATTGTTTTGTAGATGTTGGCATAATGTACTGTGAGGCCCTGCAATTAAGAGAGTGGGCCTTTAACACGTCTCCTGGTGGATGTGACACATTTTACAATCTGTCTCAGAACAGAGACACTGTTAACGCTCTCAACTGATGTGAGCGTTGACCTGTATGAAAGATTGAAGATTGAATTTATTTTAATGTTGCAACAGTCTTTTAATGTATATTATATTATATTATATTATATTATATTATATTATATTATATTATGTTATATTATATTATATTATATTATATTATATTATATTATGTTATGTTATGTTATATTATATTATATTATATTATATTATATTATATTATATTATATTATATTATATTATATTATAATATATTATATTATATTGTATTATATTCACTGAGGTGTTATAAAAATGCAGCTGCTTTAAGAAAAAAATGTGCAGTGGGAGACAAATATTTGACGAGTCCCTTCATGCAGTTTTGCTTGTGTATTTTCCCCTCTTGATGACATGATTGATGGGTCACAACATCAGTGTGATATTATAACTATCATCACTCATGCAGGCAAACTGACTGTCCTCTGTCTTAACAGAATAATAGAAATAATGTTGGCAATTTCTTCACTCACACACTTAACTGTGTATATGTGCACTGATTGTGTTTGCACCTCCAAGGTTACATGGGGAGGGTGGTGCATAGATTAGCCGTGGACCTAATAATGGATTCTAGAAACACCACCCCCTCATTTAATGTTTTTAATGTAACGTGGTTTTTTTTTTCTGCAGCACATTTTTCTTCCAGTTTGGGAATAATGGTTGTTATTCAGCGCACAGTTATCAAATTTGACTTTTAAATTGTGTACAAACACACGTCACATATTCAGTGATGAATCCTTTTTTTTTTTCTTTCTGCATAACCTCAAATGCTTCCCGTTCTATTTTCTGTGCTTGCTATCTCTCCTGGGGGACCCACATGAAAGGTCCTCAGCCCAGGGACATGCTCTGTTAATAGCCCTCCAAAATGAAGTCATCCATAATGTTACAACCTCTTCACACACACACACACACACACACACACAGAGGCTTACTCACGTATGCACACAAATCGCACATTCTCCTCTAGTTGCTCCAGGACATATTGGAAGCAGAGTCCATTGGGATGGGAGCAGAGAAAGGTAAATTTGACTGGGTAAGAAAGCAAATGATTGAATGCATGACCTTGGAATGGTAACAGAGAGGAGAGACATACAGGTGGATTTTGATTAAAGGGTTGCAGGGAATGAAAGACAAGCTTGGGGTTAGCAAGAGGAGAAGAGTGACATGTGATGAACAAGGGTGAATGAAGGCGGAAGTCCTTATGCGTCACATCGTGCCACAGAGCCGTATCTCCATCAACTTCTTTCCAAACAGCAAACCCCAAAATAACCGTCCACAGATGTTACCTGCAGGCACCTATTGGATGATAACAGCTGTGGAGTGGACATCACACTGGTGTCCACTCACGTGTGCCATGTTTTTACCATAAATGAAAACATAATTTACATGACTCGGTCAGAACAAGGGCCTTTCTGCATGGAGTTTGCATGTTCTCCCCGTTCTCTGGTTTCCTCCACAGTCCAAAAACATGCAATACGGGGATTAGGTCAATTGGACAATCTAAATTGATTTAGTGTGAGATTCAATTTGAAGTTATCTCTCTCTATGTGTCCCTGTGATGGACTGGCGACCTGTCCAGGGTGTACCCGGCCTTACGCCCAATGTCAGCTGGGATTGGCACCAGCGACCCTCATGTGGAAGATAAAGCGGTAGAAGATGAATGATTGAAAGTTCTGCTAAAGAAACATAAGACCATTAAAGCCTCAGAAAAATGTTGGGATTAGACTCATTTTCCCTCAGACTTCCATTCAAAAAGAGGAGTAGTAACGAGGGTGATTCAGCTTTTCAGTAAATTGTTACATCCCACTAATATTTAACGACAAACCAGGAAACTACATCCACGTTTTGTAACAGTCAATGTGGCGGAATCTGCATCCGAATAAAACTACCCAACGAGACGTATCCAGGATGATCGTTTTAGAGTGAATTTCTTGGAAAAAAACGTCTTTGTCTCGGTGGCTCTTAACTCTGGAGAATTATATCAAAGCTGGTCACACAAACAAGGTGTTAAGCAGAGCAGAGTTCTGTGGGCGTTGTTCCAGCATTGCAGCTGTGTTACGTCACCGAGAGCTGGTGTTTCTGTCCCTGGTTCCTCTCTGAATATTTCACAATGCCACTGCTGCTGGGCTCTTACCGAGAGAGAGGGAGACGAAGTCATAATAAATTGTGCTCTGCCCTACTTCCCTCTACTCTCTCTCTCTTCCTCCTTTTCCACCTATATCTCTCTCTATATATACTCACCCACACAGTTTCATTTTTTTTTTTTTACCTCCGGCTCTCAGTCTCTGTCCCTCACTTACCTGTCTCTGCTACCACCTCCTCCCTGCTCCCAGTCAGAGCGATAATGGGTCTAAAAGATGTATGTGATGTAATCCAAACAGACTGCAGTTCTGTGTCAGGGATGCCGCTCCCTTAGCTGCCCTTCATCCACCTGCACTCACCTCCACCCCACAGCCTCTGTTCAGACATAGGAAAGCCTGGGCTGCTGTGTGTCTGTCGTGCTTCCGTTTCCCTTTTTAACGTCTATTCGATCTGTCAGCCGATAAACATCCAGAATTAGGACAAAACGGTGCTGCTTGCGTTCTCGACTTGTGAAAGGTTTGTCAGGATTGCACTCCCCCGATTTGTCGTGGCATTTGTGCAGTTTTTAGACTGTTTTATGAAAGTTCTGGGACCAAAGGTGAATCTCTGTAGAGGTTCAGTGTGCTGTCTTGGACATTGTCGGCGGGCTGTAGTTCTGTCGCGACGCTTGCAGCTCTACATTTAAAATGTAGTGGAAATGACTGGCAGGTTTCTGCACGGCTGACCCTGTGAGCTGTGGCGGCCCTCGAGGCTGCAGGCAGGTGCTGAGCTCATCAAAGGCTTGAGACATTAGGCGTGTCTCAATCCAAAGGCTGGGTCCTCACGAGGGTGCAGCCGAAGGATGAGGAGATGACTCCGTCGGTGGCGCGCTCAGGAGGAAGCCAGGTGCTCTGAGGAATTAGACGGCCACACAACTCACCAATTTTCCCCTCTTCTTCTCCTAATAAATTCCAGCAGGTTGTACTCTGAGATGTTAAATGGCGCCCTCCACAGTTTGAAGTCCTGAATTACTGTTCTTCCTGCACCTCGGAGCCTGGCTGCTGGTTTAACCCAGAATAAAATAACTATACATTTATAATAAGTGTAAATATATTTTCCATCGTAGTAGAACTGATAGTCCTCTCTTGTTTACTGCAATAAAAGCTCTCATTCTGGCACAGCCTCCTAAACGACTGAAGGATTGAAGTTTGACCTTCAACAAGTCAGAATCCCTTTAAGCCTTGTCAGCATCTCCTTTTCTCGACTCTCACTCCTATGACATTTTCTCCCTCCTGAAAATGTACAGAGCCGTTGTTTATAGAGAATGACTGATGCAGTAAATGCTTCTTGTTTTATGCTGTGTGTGTGTTTTATTAGTACATGTATCAGTTGTTTTCCACACAGCTATAATTACTTTAACAAAGCATTTCAGTCAATTATTCAGTGAAGAAAATGAAACAGGGTTGGTGTTTTTTTTCATATATCAGCCTGTTTTGGCTAAACTGAATTAAAAAATACTCTATGTATACATTGTTGTGGCAATCTCATATAGCTCCTCATTATATTCACGGATTACACGACTCTGCATCTGCTCTTAGCCATATGTGCATCAATTACATAGAAATGTTTAGGTCATGCTCTATGAATCCGGGCCAACGATGCCCATCGCTCTAACTCTTCTTTTGGCCATGACACCACGATTATGCTTCAGTGCACTACAGTGGCTCATTGACGTGACGCTGCTCTCCTGATACAAAGCTCTATGCTCAGCACAGATGGATGCAAATACACTCATTATATGGACTTAAATGCAGGGTTCAGCAGTCGCTAAGAAGACACGCTCATCGGCTTTCTCTTTCTCACTTTAATACTACAACGTCACTTTATAGCTTTTTTTTATTTATACACACTTTTGCACTCATGCTCCCTTTTTCCACATTTATGACGACAGCAACAGCAACAGAACAGCAGCAAAAGCCTCCGCCAGCTGTGTTTTAGAGCATAAGGTGCGATGCCGCACAGATTTGGGTCAAGTGCTGGATGGCGGCCATATGACTCTCCAGCTGAGATGTGGCTTTTTAACAGATTGCGTTTGCCCTCTCGTCTGCTCCTGGATTGGCACTTTACTGTAGTTCATATAATACTTTGAGTGAGTGGACTGAGCTTGAAACAGGGAGGGGATGAAGGTTGACCGGGTTCAGGGAAGTTTCTGAATTGTCTTGTGCAACAGAAAACCTTTTTTCTTAATTACAAGTATTAGCAAGGATGGAACAGTGCAAATCCTGCTGATAAATCCAGAAAACTCTTGTGCAGATGTTGGACATTTTGACTTCCCTCCGAAGCTACGCCTCTAGAGCACAGGAGCAACTGTCTCATTGGATTTAGCAAGCTACCATAAGCATGAGCATGCACGATTAGTGTACTAAGACGGGTATACACATGGGGGGAGGAGGGTCAGATAGCATTTTGATGGTGTTTTTATAGGCTTGTCTGTTCCACAGGTGGTTTACTTTTTTTTTTTTATTTCTGTGACAATGCATTAATTCATTGGTTACAAACAGGCTGTGAAGAGCATTTTAAGCAATACAGAAAAAAACGCTTCAGAAAAGAATCTCCCACCCCACCTTTAATGTTAGTTATCAACGCAGACGGTGCGTAAATTGTTATTTGTGTCAAACTTGTGTCAATCAAGGTTCTTCTTAAAAAGTATTTCAGCAGTTAAGGCGATGTGCTGCCGGTATAAGCCCTCACTTCAGCGTGTCTCTCCCACATCTCTACTGTTCATAGAGCTGTTTTATCTCCACGTTGCGATGAAGCTTCTCAGGTTTGACTGTATCTGTTCTGCTGTTGTCCTGTGGGTTTCTCTGTGAGGCTGACAGGTAATCGTTGAACTTTTCTTTTTTTTCTTCTACTCTCACTTTGACTTGTTTCATCATGTCAGAAGGAATGAATCAGTGACAGCACCCTTATTCCCCTTCGGCGGTGGATTCCATGACACCGCAGTGATACTGCAGGCAGTTTTTTCAATAGGACAAGTGGATGCTGTTTCCCAGCAACTATAACTGCAAAGCTCCAGAGCAGCGCAGACATATGTATGTGCCAATGACAATGAGGTAATGATAACAAGATATTATAGCGCAAATCAGAAATCTAAATACTCTTCTTTCTACGTCTATTTATTCAACACTGCCCTTGAATTTTACCATTAAAAAAGAAATTCTAGTTTAACTTTCCAAAGAGATTAATATAATCCTACAATGTGTAGGCTAAATGAAATATTTATAGACAAAAACTCTCCCAACCACACTAATAGTCTCCTTCACTTTTCTGGCACGACCTCAAGTCTGTGTGATAAACACTAATGCTATCTTCTCCCAGTAATAGATAAATCAATGCTGCACTCGCTGCCAATCAGAATGCTGCTTCAGCCCCAAACGGATACAGCAAGCGTTCGTCTCTGCAGTAAAGATTGGCCCGCTTTTTGCTCTGACAGAATTGATAGAATGTGTTATAATGTTGATGCTGGGTTTATCGATTTCCTGTGTATCGCAGACAGGAGAGAAGTAGCAGAGGGAAGGAGGAGGAAACCAGAGAGGGAGGAGGTAAACGTCCTTTCTTTGCATCAGAGAGCCTTTGATAATCAGCCTCTCTCTCTCTCTCTTGCTCGCTGCTGAAACATTTGACTTCACAGAATTAAGAAAGCCTGAGAAGGTGAGAAAATAAAAGAGCATAGAGGGTGTTACTTTATTCACTGTAATACTGTCAGCTGCTACATTTCACCTACAGGTTTTCACCATGTAAATTGAATGTTGTATCATCTGATTCGGAGATGTCGCACTACTGGGCTGCACTTATGTCAGAGTTCAAATCAAAGTCTTCAGGCTGTGTGTTGGGTGGTGGAACACAGAGTGGGAGGAGAGGAGAGGAGCGGATCCAAAGCTGTTCGATCCGTGCATCTTGTACCACGGGAGGATATGTCTTTCATTGTATCTTGTCATTTTCCAAACAGCCTGCAGAACCTTCAGTAGAAGCACAGACTTGTGAGGTTAAATGATTTACACGCTCCTGTATCAATGTATCCCACTCCTCCACATTAAAAGGAAAATATGTAGATTTGTGTTTCAGTGAAAAGTGTGATTGAGTTTTAATGCTCCAGCACCAATTAGGCAGGTCAAATTCTTTCCGCACCCAGTGTGTGGTAAATTACAAGAAATGTGCTCACTGACAGTCACTCTGCTTTGGTTGAGAGTTTCCTGGGAAACCACTCCTCGTCTGGCATATTGAATCCTTTTATGATGCTGTTACATGCTAGTCTTCCATTAGCTTCTGTGCTCAAACATCGCTCTGTAAAAAGCAAACCAGACATTCCCTTTAACAAATGATGTGCATATACAGTACAGTATGTACTCTGCAGTTATCCCAGATCTTACAGCCTCTTATTTACCGTTCATACGGTCAAAGGTGGCTCTGCATATTATTTTTACTTTGCGTGAATCCGTTTATTCATTTAAGAAAGTATTTAGAATCTCATTCCTATCGTGCCTTTTGTTGTGTTTTTTTTCCCCCACACTTCTGCAAAATTAAAATCCAGCTCACCAGCCCACCTAAACTCTGAGCCTGGATCTAATTGGCTCGACAGAACTAATCACCAACAAGTCCACAGAGTCATGCGCCGATAATGGCAACACACGGACGACCTATTCTTTGATCCTACGCTCTCATGTGTGCATTTTAAAGCTGCAGTGGTCAGGATTTCTAAAAATGATCGTTAAAATTCATCCATAGAACATTTTCTCATTCATTCCTTTCATACACGCCAGATGCCAATCACAAAACAATCATTTTGTTTTATTGTATTTATTGTCCAACTCTCCTTCAGACTCTTTCCTATTTAAAAGGCTGCAGCAGAAGAAGTTGTTATCGGTGCTGGATCAGTGATCATTCCCACCGATGGGACCTGCATGCTGGGTAGATGTAGTAGAACAGCCAATAAGACTGCCCACACGCTCACTGAACTGCTCTGTGATTGGTCAAAGCCTCCAGTAAACAGAGCCCAGAGGAGGTGCACAAGTCTAGTCTTTCTCTCAGATCACTTGATTCAACAATATCTCGCTTACTTTACCTTTAAACTTGTACATTGAAGAAATAGCTTAAGGTGTACGCTGTAAAAATACAACTTCGAAACATAAAAATGATACAATCTCTAGTTTATACGTCTGGTAAAAACGCAGCAGTCCAAAACTATTGTAATTGCAGGTTATTGCTGTTACAGCCCATCAGCATGCAGGCAACTTTATGTCAGTTTCCCTTGTTGAATGATTTTTCTAATCGTTCTACTGAAGAGACATGAAAAGGATCCTGGTTTTTTCCACTCTAGAGGCTCTCCTTCTCCTCTAAGCCAAACTTTGTGTTGACAGAGACAAACTTCATTATCGATCTGCTGAATACCTCCCCTCCCTTTATATCCCAGAGGAAAATTAAAGCTGGATAGAAAAGCTTATTTCTCCCTTCCTCTCGGTTTCTCTTCTTTGTCCTCTCCGCTCAGCTGCCCCAGACAGCCCTGCAGTAATTCACAACTGTGACACATGCTCCGTCTTTATGCCACTGTCTTCCTCTGTGTTTTGTCTGTGTGTGCGTTAGCGGCTCTAATGTGCGGGGCGTGAGACTTTTACAGCATGTTCAATATCACACCACAGGGCCTCGCAAACCCAGACAGTAACTCTAATGATGCAAGGAGAGAGAGAGCGAGAGAGAGAGAGGGGGATGAAGGGATGAGAGGAGAGATAGCACTGAACTATCAGCGCAGAGTAAACCCATTTGTCTTCCACCCCCATATTCGAAACACCGCTATACAGCCTATAAAACACACCACACACAGACTTACCCACACAAAGAAACATTATATCTTCCAAATTCCCTAAGCTGTGCTTCAAATACCAAACCAACAAGATTCGGACCATCTGTATTTAACATATACTTTAATCTTGTAAGATATGTTAGGGCACAACATCTACTTTGTCCTTACAAACCATCAAAGTGTATCACTGGCAGTGTTTCCTTGACATTATGGGTTTACTGGTGAGACTACAGACTCTAACAACACACCCCTCCCTTTCCCGAGTGTGTCAGGGAACTACGATGGCCTTCACATACCAGCAATAATGTAAACACTCCAAACGCGGCGCCATTTGCATAGTGCGCTCCCGCATGATGACATGCACGCTCTCTTCCTGTTTCTCAGTGAGCCAACCTGACTATTTCTGGTAAGCTGTCAGCCAGCGACGCAGAGATGTTCTACAGGCAGTGTCTGCAGAAGTTACCCAGAGGGTTTAAGGGAAAGATAAGAGCATTTTGCAGATGCAGCAGTGCTCCACTTTGTCCGCACACAACGTTTACATTTAAATGTGTTTTTCATTTTAGGCCAACTACCAAAACAACTACTAAAGAACCAGTGGCGTTAGCTGGTCTTTGAAACAGGTGAAGCTCATTTCAGGCCCAGTTATTTCTACCCACATGTTTACATAAATCCTACAAACGAGAACAAGGAAACACGACAATTATGTAAAACTGACATGATGTCACAGTGTATATGTACTAATGAAAATGGTCTATAACACACAACAATCAGTTATTTATCTGCAGAATTGACTCCACACAGGACTGAGGCAGAAAAGGCTCCACTGTTGTGTATGTTCCTGCAACGCTGTCAATCAAAAACTGGTTCCGCCTTTCAGACAGTCCCTCCAATCATCATGCAGAAGCCCAGCATCTGTGCCCGCCCACTGTTCCATTGACTCCCAGAGAAGCTGAGCTTCTGTGGAAGTGATGTTTTTGTCGCATGTGTCCAATCACCGCCGAGCTCACCACAGTGAAAGAAACCTATTCCGTGTCGTCCCATAAAGAAAAGTTGAAGCGGAGCGGATTAAAGTGGTTTTAATGCGGAGGCTGCTACGGGAATACGGAAATCACTTAAGACAATCCATCATCCGTGATAAACAGCCGATTCTGAACAAACTAGTGACACACTCTACTCGCGTTCTAGCTCACGTTTAGTATTGAAATGTAAATACAACACAGTACATATCTGAAGACATTTTAGAGGAAGCTGAGCTACCGTCGCTGTCTTAGATTAATCTAAATAGGAAGTTTGAATCGCTAATATTACTTCTAAAAGTCAAATTTTCTCCTTAATGACCGCTGACCCAGTTATTAAGGGAGCTGGCTTATATTTTATACAGCATATAGTCACTTCAAAATGCATAACACTCAGGTTGCTGTAAACACCTGACTCGCTCCCTAAAGCAAGACTTTGCCTAAAATACATATACTAGGCTTATTATAAGGCAACAAAAACAAAACTATTTTTTATTTTAAATCAGTTATACACAAAGATACTTATGGGTAGTATATTCTGTCATTTATTTCTGCCAATAAGACTTAATAAATGTTACAACACTGGCTGGACCCTTAAACTTCTAAATACAGACCAATCTATATTGATCTGAAGGTGCACAGGCAGACTGAGAGGTAATGTGAGCTAATATTTGCCCTGTTATCCATTGATCCTTGTGGATTAGTGTTGATGCTTTGTAAATTAGGTGGAACTCTCTCAGGCCTCTGTGGAAATCACCAGGAAATACAGTACATTTTCCCTTCAGACCATCTTTTGGGTCTCCATTTGAAGGAGGTTTAAACGCACTATCGTGAACCAAATAAATAAAGGTTCCACGACATGTAGTATGTTGTTATTACAGTGACATCAACCCTCTTCGGACCTGGTATTACCATCATTCCTGAGTAATCTGATCACACAAACCACATTTGGAGCTGCTGTGGGAATGCGTGTGACAACATACCTGAGCATGCACGATCGCGATCCGTTCCCAAGACACATTATAACAGGAGATGCAACCAGGCTGGTGTGTACAAATATCAATAATTAAATATTGGGATTTTTGACATATCCTTATTGGAGATTAACGCACGTTTTGAGGATTTTTAAGTCGCTTTGTGTTTTGTGTTGTCTCATGACTCGTCCAGTGGCGAGCAGTCTGATTCATCAGTACAGTAGATTACTCATCATTAAACAGCGATAAGGTAACCCATGGGTTAAATCATCATGGGATGGAATACAATTATTGCATTTCCCACTTAGTGATATGGCTATCGTCGGGGGGGGGGGGTTTTCTAGTATTGATGTTTTGTCAACAAACAGTGGCTTACAGGATTGCTTGCCTTGCAATAAACATGTGCACTATCGCCAATTCCATTTCAGGCTCAATTAGGAACACATTGACTGGGTGACGGTCAAGTAAGGTAAACATGGGCTGTAGGGAGCGGCACACGTTGATAATAATGTATAAGACTGCTGTTTAGAGTGGAAGTGTTGTGAATAATCCGTACGGAGACTGCAAATGGGGGATTAGTCTCCTTGTTTTTCTCTCCTTTATATTTCTTTAATGTGTGTGTGTGTGTGTGTGTGTGTGCAGGATGTAAAAGCAGCACAGAGTCACTAAGTACTACCTCTCAGTTGTCCACGTGTTCATGTGTTCCCTCGAGATGCATATGGGTATGTTTTAGAGTGCTGAAAAAAGATGAGAGGAAGCCAGAAGATGAGGCAAGGCATTTTTTTTTTTTTACCCTGTCCTTCAGTGTATAGGTGAGTTATGCAAGCAGGAAAAACAAATCCCACTTAGGAGACTAAATAAGACCCTTTTCATTCTCTGTTCCATTTTTTTCTCTTTGCCCTCCTTTTCCCACTAACATGCTGCCCTCACTTCTTCTGTTCTACCGGCCTGCCAAGTTTTCCTCTTCTCTCGCCCACCTAAACCCAACACCTGTGTGAGCAGTGAGTTCCAGGAAAGGGAGCCAGGATGCCTTCATAAGCAGTCTGTCACGAATGCTGTCCTGCTGGGTCGCTACCTCACCACAGTCTGCCTGTCTGCCTCTCCTCTGGAGAGCGACAGATTCCCCAGAGATCTGGGTTTGAGGAAGCTGGAGACTTCATTCCCTTCTCGACTGTATACTTACACACATTAGCTGGGAACACACAGAGGAACAACACACTTGGATAGCACAGTAGTAGAGTGATGATAGCGTTCACAGCACCACCAGATGGCCTGCTCTCACTCATCAGTGAAATAATCTGGCAGCCAATTACAGGCAATGTAATATTCATTAATGAAAATATGTCTGATTGTTTGAGTGAAGTGTTCAGTGGGCTGGAGCAGCCGTATTGTTTGTTCCTCTCATTTATTCTGATTTAGAGCATGTTCTCCATGTTGTGTGGCGCTTGATGTGTTGCTGTCACAGTCCAGGAGTGTCATCAAAACTTTAGTGCATCATAGTGGGATCTGGCTCCTGATGAACGTTGACAAGCCAGTTCATCGTTTCAGCTCGCATTTCTTTCACCCAAATTGTAGTATAGTTAAAAACGTCATTTGTTTTTATTGTCTTTTTTTTTATCGCCTGAAGTTTCACTTAAAAGAGAAAGGCGATGAAATGAAACGCTGCTCTGTTGTCGCCGTGGCAGCTCATTCAGTTCACTGACATGCACACAACAGTGGATAAACACACAAACATGCACATGTGAAAACACAAGGCTGTGGTGTTATCTGTGATATGCAATTAGGTGAATATTTACCATAGTGCTGATGGCAGCAGTAATGACTGGAGTATCAATCTATTAGTATGCACGCTAGCTGCCTGTGATTTGCTTTGCAACACTACCTTATATTATTAAACTGCGGGAGAATAAAGTGGCTGCTGCAGTTATTTTCTTTTCTTAATTTCCCTCTCGCCCACTTCTCCGTCCAAATAATCTCCTGTCCCTTTTTTCCCCCCCAAAAAAAACCGTTTTCCTTTTTCTTTCTGATTTTCATTCCCTCTTTGTTTCTCTTATCCTTACTGAAAGCTTTTCAGTTCCAAATATGAAATGCTTCAAAAGAAATGTTCATGTTCATTTCAGTTTTATCAAAAAAACAGTTTTGTTCCTGTCACAATCGTATTGTTTTGTACAAAAGGCGAAGGAGCTCATATTTGGGAGGGAGAGAAATGATTTTTCTCCTTTAAAACAGCGTTTTCACCTCCTTCTGTCTGTCCTCTGCTTTCTCTCTCTCTCTCTCTCTCCGTGGTGCAATAAGTCATTTAATGTGTTCAAATCCAGCTTTTCTATTGGCCTTAAATACATGCACAAAACAAGGCAAGCTTGGATCTAGTTTATACAGCGTAACCAGTCATCTCCTTCAAGCAAAGAATGATGGTGCTACAGACAGAAGAGCAGATTGGTGGGTTGAGGCAAAGGTAAGGCTCCATAAAAAAGCAGACTTGCAAATTGCAGTAATGAGCTCCCAGTCAGTCTTTTTCCTCTACATTGTCATCTGTGCTGCTACAGTAACTTCAAACTGAAGGGTTTCATGAAAGAAAGAAAAGGTCAGATGTTGCTGCAAAAAGGCATCGTAGGATCGAAGGGATCACTATTTTCTTTTTCTTTTCTTTTTTTTTATCCTTCTCTCTCACACACTCAAACAAATCCCCCTTCCCTTTTCTTCCCCCTCAGTGAGTCATGGGTGATGTGTCAGAGCCAGATCGATACTGCTTGTCTCTTTCACAGATAGAACCGTAGGCCAACCCTTTGGAAAAGAGGAGAAAGTTTGTTTTTGAAAATTTGCTCCGTCTTGACTGCTTACATTTCCACCGACTCATTCCCTTGGAGACCGCTCCTGGAATTGCGAACATGAAGCTGAATTGAAAAGTTTCCTGTGAAAACAAGGTGTGAGTTGAGAACGATTGATTGAAAAGTGCATCTGAGGATGCACTGGGACACATCTTTCCTGATCGCACACCCTCATCAGGCTTGTGTAAGACCACCTCTGGCCCACGTGTCACTCTTGAGGCTCTTTCGTTGGCTTCCGCGGTGGACGTGATGGCAACCTGGTGACGTCAAGCAGAGTCAGCTCAGATATTCTGGCATTTACACAATGAGATTGATGGAGGAGGGCTAGCCTTGAAGAGACTGAAGTTAGTACCATGTCTTGGCTACAGGGCGGTTGATGCAATATGGTCCAGGAACTATGGCTGCTCCCAAAGTTGAGCTGTCCAGCTGCTGCAGCTTGCCTGTTGTGACGTGTTTCCACTGAGGGGAACAGTTTGGTTCGGTATGGTACGGTACGTGTTATTCTTTTTTGCGTTTCCAAATTAATCAACCAACCATTTAATTTTTCTATTTAAATTTTTTTGAGGTACCAGAGTAATGGTACGGTACGGAACGGGTGGAGCTAGACCCACGACAGCAAAGCTCACTTGCGACTGGTGTTTCTTTAACGCTTGCCGTCTATTCTCGTACAATCCTTGATGTCGTGTTGAGATCCTCAAACCGAGCACAAAGAAAGAGCTGCTGGATGTTGTTGTCTGTTTTGTTCCGTTTGATGTCGTTGTTTGTTGTTGGCATACCGGAACAGCGTCAGAACTACATACCCGCCTACCAAGTAATGGTAAAAAGCTGCAGATTTACATTCACAATTATCACGATAATAGACATTCACCACAATTTACTTATTGTAAGTGCTTTTTATCACAATGAGCCTAAATGATTCCTAAACTAAAACTGTTACCAGGAGGGAAAACAGTGGTCCTGGTTAAAAGAAGCAGTGCATGGATTATGTAGGAGACTGACGATATTGTGTGTGTGTGTGTGTAATCAAAGTGGAATGTTTTCCACACCACACAGACACCACCTCCGCCTTTATTTCATTAACATGTGCGGTCACACAATTGCAGAGCTTCGGGAAATTTTCAACAAGAAGTGATTAAGCCATTTTAATTGATTTTATAGACACCTGGTGGCAGGAGAACGATCTCTAATCACAACAGTGACATAGTATCACTGATATGGCTTATGTGTTGGCAAATAATGACCTAGTTAATCTGTGTCTTCACCGCTCGCACATTCGTCACGTGTAAGAAACACAATTGCAAATCAATGACAGCGTTGCTTCAAGACCCAATTACCCTGTCCTGATCTGGGCTTCACTCGCTGCAGAAGGAAAAATGTGGCTATTTAGGTGATTAACAGTCACTGTGTTCATCAGCCAGTCACTCGCTTTGTCTCTTGTGCTATTCCGTGCTGGCCAAGCATTCGTCTGCAGTGAGATTCAGTTCAGTTCATTGCGAGACTCAAGGTCCAAATTATTAAAAACTGACAGGTGATGAAAGACAATCGTACAACATTTTTCCACATGTAGGACTGATGACGTACAGCACTAAACCTGGCGTTTGACAGAAAAGAAATAAAGTATGTGGTCAAGACTTTTAAAAATGTCATTTTGCAGATCACATGCTGCAAAATATGTCTTTTAAATGTTCTGACACTTTTTAAGTTCAATCCTAAAGCAACCTGCCTTTAATGCAGAGACAGGTGTCTCTAATCCAACAGTCTGTGTCACGCTTGCATGCCCTTAGTCTATTAAATCACGCTCATTTGCTCCCACTCTGCTGCAGCCTGTTAGCACCTTCCTCTCTTATCTTCTCATGCACTCCACACCGAGCTGACTGCACTGGAAACACACCGACGAACAGATCAATAGAGTATTTTCATTCAACCACATAATCCCTCCACTATCTAATGCACCCCAGTTTCTGCCTGACCAACCCGGAGGTAAATCATGACCTGATGCAGGTTATTTGTTCATCTCAACTTGTTGATTTCCTCTTGACTGATCAGGCACTTCACCAGCTGTGTACACTCATGCGCGTCCCTTCCCCAGTGTGTGTGTGTGTGCGTGTGTGTGTGTCCTCTGCAGTGTCTTTTCTTGTATTGAGGGGAAGACTGAATACTGTATTTATCCTCTGATGATGACTTCAGGAGACCTAGAGCCATTTCTCCCCCCCTAAAAACAACTTCCAATCCATGTACTTAAGATCTCTAATCTCAGTCTCTTCTTTCACGTAACTCCTATTATTAATGATTCAATATCTCAGTCATTATCCGTGGGGTATAAAACCATCTCTGTAATTCCAGTCCAAGGATGGCTTTTTTGTAAAAGTGGAATTCAGTAAATGCGGTATCTTTCCCAGGGTCTTTCGGGATTCTGTAGGAGACTGAGCGGCCTTTTCTAAAATTGTATTTTTGTTAAAAAATAAATAGCAATAAAAGCTGGAACTAATGAGATGTGTACTACATATTGGCAAGTGAATATTGTGCCCTCTCACCTTCATTGATTCAGTGGTTTATTAATAATGCCTTCACTTCTGACTGTCGTGCCCATTATAATCAAATTTACTTACTCATAGTCGTCTGAGCTTCACTGTTGATCTATGGGAGGTCAATTACCGCCGTCTTCCCTCAAGAAATGACAACACAACAGTTTGAGAAAGGAGAACTGTGAGGAATAGAACTCATTTTCCAGACTTCCTGTTGGGTTAGACAGGGAAAAAAGTCAAAGAGTGAATCCAATAAAGAAATATGAACTCTGTTTCTCGCTCTTCCGCTGGTGTCGAGAGTGTCGCAGCCCTCTTTAACTGCATTACAGTGTGACACCTGATGAAGAAGCTAAGAAACAAAGAGCTTCATTCACACCGTGTGTGTGAGTGCGAGTCAGAGGTTTCATTAGGGGGACGATGGTGGGAGAGAGAGAGAGAAAAGGGCAGAGGATTTGAGTGATGTGGTTTCCCTCACGTTTCACATGTTGATTAGTGGACCTTTTCAAAGTCAGATTAGTATCTGCAGACTCATCTGTGTGTCACGTGCTGCTGCTCCATGGAAACAGAGCATGTCATCTGATATGGAAGTCATATCACACAGTAATCCGATTAATTTAACCTTCTCTTTCCACTCACTTCCTCACTCAGCTGCATGTTCTCACTCTTACTTTACCTGCAGACCTCTCTCTCTCTCTGTGTGTGTCTCTCTCTCTGTCTCTGTCTCTCTCTCTCCCTCCCTCCCTCCCTCCCTCCCTCTGTCTCTTGCCACACCTTTCATTTCTGCAGTGCTTGCTGGCCTGAACCACATGCCATTGATCTGTTCTCGTGATTGATTGCAGTGGCTGACGGGTTTCAGTCAATTTTTTTCACCACCACATCAAGCACTCATTTGCACATCACTGCACTGTAGTGCACACACACACACACACACACACACAAACACACACATTTGCAGTGTGCATTTTAGTGAAAATCCCCCATAAATACAGCTGTCGGTTGGTAAAACAACTCTCTGTGATTCAAGTACCTCGCAAATGTCTGTGCGTTGTGTCGGCTGAAGACTAGTTGTTGGCGCCTAGTACAAGTGTATAATACAGTGTGAAAATGAAGTTGCACATTATAAAACAAACTGAATAGATACTGCAGCCTTTTTCCTACAAAAGTTTGAAGGCTATATAAGAAATTTGATGTGAGACTTATCACAACCAGGAAAAAGATAAAGCGCCATTTGCTCCTGTTCTGCACTTGTGAATCTATTGTTGTGAGCGTCACATGTTGAGAGTGTAGGTTCTACGTACGTTCATGTGTTTCTTTTTCTTTTCTTTCTTGGCGAAAGGTTAGGTAACAAATGAAAGCATTGGCTAAAGATTTGAGGCGAACACAACAGCCTCAGGGACATAAACAAAACGAGGATCCACCATCTACAAAAGCGGGATTGTCAATCAATATTGACCTTTCAGCCTTTTTTAAATGGTTAATCCCTGACTCTAGACCACCCAGGACCTGACTTGTATGAACTCATCAAAGAACTCCCTGTCGCCTTGCCTTTCTCTCCCTCTGGTGTCCTCTCTTTTCATGCTTCCTCTCATCTCTGTGATTGATGTCGCACGCAAACCCCACTTCCCTCCATGACTCTCTCTTTGTCTTTTCCCACCCCTCTCTGATACCATATCTCTTTCTAACACTGACCTTCGATTGAGAAGCAAAATAGTATTTTTGTATGCTGGTTTATTTGTGTCTGCACTGGCTTTCAGACGCAGTACTGAAATGACCTGTAGATTTAACTTTATCAACGTTTTTTGAACATGTTTTTAAAGTGGTTTTACATATTTATTAATGGTTAACTGATTTCAAAGCAGGTGTGGTCACTCACAACTTAGTGGCAGGTGTTAAATGAAGTGTGATATGTGGAGCAGATGTGTTCTTGTCCTCTCACATGTTTCCTCGGTGCCGCCGAACAGCTTACTGTAGAAATGTTTCTCACGGCTCCAGACGTCCTTAAAACTGTCATGTGCCAAGGTCCTGGGCTGTGTCGTCTCCTTAATCTCAGCTGATAATAATGAGATCCAATTACCATTTCATAATTACTTCATCATCCAGAGAGTTCTGATGCTGAGTCTCTCTCTGATTTGGAGTCCCCTCTTCACTCTACATTTACAGTAGGGTTCACTGTTAGTGACACGGAGGGAGGCGGCGCACATCCCTTTCAGAGGGTAACAAACAAATGCCTGATACCCTTTATAAAGTAGCATCTGATGTGATCTTCTGCTGCTGTATCCTTGATCTGCCTCTGCGTACCTTAGCATAGAAGTGGTTGTTTGAGTTACTGTTGCCTCTCTGTTATCCTCAAGCATCGACGAGGATTTTTCGTCCAGAGAACTTCCACTAACCGGGTATTTGTTCCTTTTTCGGTCTTTAAACCCGAGACAAGGTTGTTTATGGAAATCCCAGTCGATGAGTAATTTCTGAAACCAATAACCGTCCCACATTCAAATTCACTTTTCGTTTGAAATTCAGTAGTTTGTATTGACCATGCCTTCATGCGTGATTAGATATTTTCCTTAGTTAGCAGTTGGACCGATGTACCTAATAAAGTTGCTATAGTGAGTGTATGTTTTTGACAGTTAATCTTTACCAGAAAAAGGACCATGTCTCTTGAGTTACGTCTGGCAAATATTTGCTCTGAGGTGTCCCAGAACAAATGCAGTCAAAACACAGACAACACAACACAACCTGGGATCTGATTGTGCACGTTCTCTGTAGTCTGTGTGCGCCCACCTCCACTCAGCATCAATCAACGTCCACCCTCTAATAAGAGTGAAAGAACACACTCATTAAAAGACCTCATTCTCCCACCAGTAGGCCGTAGTAGTAAAGGAATGGATGCCAGAGGCAGAGAGGGAGACTCCGAGATAGTGGTAATGAAATAGAGAGAAACTGAGAACACATTAACATATGGGGGGGGATTCAAAGTGGAACGAAAAATAAGCTAATGGTGAGAGATACACCCAGCGTCCAACAGCGTTGAAGGTGGAGAGGACAAACTGGATTGAAAGACGGGTAGTGGACGGGATGAAGGGAAGGGATGCACATGGACAGTAGTGTTATTTGTATAGGCCTCTTCCTCCGTGGCAAATTGAGAAATCGCCCAGATTCCCTCTTTTCATGTGCTGTGTTTCTGATGTGGAGCCAATCCGTCTCCCTGGCCAAAACTCAAAAGACCCATATTTGCTCCCCTCACATTTCTCTCTCTCTCTCTCTCTCTCTCTCTTCCTCTGGAGTTTGCTGCTCCCTTCTCTCTGTGAGTCAGGAGCTTGTTGAGAGCTGTTTTAAGCCCCTCAGATTCAGTGTCTAGGCATGAGGTTTTCATCTGGTGTCTTATAATCCCATCAAGCACATTGTGCCACATCATTGTACCCACAACCACACAGTAGCATCAGATCTGCCCCCAAATTGACTGCCCTGTCCCCCTTATTTTCCCCAATCACATACTGGAGTGCTCCTGCCTCTTTACTGTTATTATTTTATTTATTTTCTCACACTTGGAGTGGTATTGTCCTTGCAGCACAACTGCAGTGTGTGTTGAGTGGATGGGAGTTGAATACATACTGACCTGAATGGATGGCACTAGACCCAGTATCATCCTGTGGAAGACAGAAACACTGCGCTGGAGGATTAACTGCTGTTTAAGCCCTTATGTCTAGGGCTGCTGCACTCTGTGCTCTTTGTGTGTGTGAGTTTGTGTACATTCGAATGTTTGTGTGTGTCTGTGTGGCAATGTCTGCTGCTGGCAGATTAGCATAGAGAATGGAAACAATGGCAAGTCTTTGAGGCGAGAGAAGGGGAAAGAAATGGCCGGAGGAGAGGAACATGGAGAGAGAACGTTGGAAACATATTTGGAGCTGACGACCAGATGAACGTTAGAGAAGGTTAGTCCACTTTCATTGTCCGAGTGTCCTCCACCAGGAAGGTAGACCAGGAAGACACCAGGAAACATAACAAAACAGGTTCCACAGACACTATGGAAAACTACAATTCATTTTACAGAACTCATGATGCAATGACACAATGGACAATAAAGCTAAAAGTCTATTTCATTTCCAACATATGCCTGTATGAAAATGGAATCGCATTTTAATATGAAAGAAAAGGAGGAACCTCTATAGCATGAAGTTAAAATGAAGTGTGGTTAGGAATGGTTTGAGGAAATATGAAAATAGAGTGAGGTAAGTGTAGAGGCAATGATATTGGCTGGTTGCATGGGCGAGTCACAGCATAAAAGGCTGCAGATTTTGCTCACTTATCTGTGAGGCGGCAGTCAAAGCACCTGGGGGTTCCCTCCTGCCTCCATCGCTCTCTTTCCCAGTCTCACACCAAAGGAGCTGGTGAATTCACCGGGTTCCAATATGCTCATCACTGTTATGCGTGCGTGCACACAGATGTCTGCTTCATTCATATACCGACAGTGTGAAGCTGTGATGGATTTGTCTTCACACAAATGACACAAACACACACACACACACACACACTCTCCCATGCACCTAGCTGCTGCCACCATCCATCCCCAGCGTGTCCCTGTTCCTGCTCGTGGCCAGCAGGTGTCATATCGAGAAGAAACTTGGCTCGTCCCTGAGCTGCTGGCAGTGGACCAGGCTGTCCCCATGTCAAACATACACACACACACACACACGCACACATGTCAGAACTCACACACGCCATGCTTGCACACAAACATACGCTCACAAATAAACACGCGCGTGCACACACACACACACACAGTGACATGCTTGCACAAGTGTGCACACGCTCACAGCTGCTGGCATGCCTCAGTGTTCTGACAGGCTGACAGAGGGCTGCTGGCTTTACACCCACACAACTGTGCTACCCACTTGCCTTCAACTCCATCAATCTCAGACACATAAAACACACACACACACACACACACACACACACACAGGAAATTTATATACTCATGGTAAATATCAATTCATGCATTTTGTTCTACACTTTCTATTCATTCCATAACACCCGCACTCGTGTACACCTGCTGAGTTACAGTGATCGAACGCCGTTGTACCGCTAACCCACTGAGCGTGCACGGTGCCTATTTTAATGTGACGCTCCGAGCCGCTTCCAAACCTCTAAATCACACGTCACATTTCAAATTTTTACTCCGCACTTAACTTTATTGTAGAAAGCCAATCTGTTCCTGTGTTTTAGTGTCGAGGCGAACGTCCTCTAACTGTTTGGGAGCAGAACAAATATGTTCCAAAATGTGGACGAAATCCATACAGTTATCGGGGCTGTTGTAAATTGGGAGCTGACATAACAGCGTTTAAATCAAAACAGGCTGCACTTTGAATGCCATTCTTTAGAAGAATTATTTTTTTGGTATCCCCCCCCCACACACACACACACACACGTTTTTGGGAAAAGGTTTATAGCAATTCATCATTTGGTCCCTAGGGGACATTTGTCAATAGGTTGCAAGGATTCAGGTCATGTTGTTGTTGTGGGTTTTTTTCTTCCCTTGATCGCCTCAGTGATGGATTAAATAAACAAAACAGAGTCTTTGCCTGAAACTACAAGTTCTGCAAAAAAAATAAAAAATAAGATGTCAGTACTTAACTATTTCAGTTTGACTGATGTATCACACAATGCGAGATGTTGATAGCATTTGCTTTAGTTAACTGCTGTCATGATTCAATCTGAACTGCAAGCTGCCAGAGAGGGAAAGACAGAAGAATAACCAGCAGTTATTTGTTTGCTCTGATCATTAGCATCAAGTGTTTACAGGGAGGAGTCTGTAGGAGCTGCAATATTACTACAGCAGCAGCAGCAGCAGCAGTGAGGTGACTCTGTCCTGTACAGTGTGTAATTAAATGTGTTGATGAGAATATCTTTCTTGTGATTTTCAAGTAGACAATGTACCACTATTTTGGTAAAGATTTTACTTAAATCTGGTCTAAAAATGTAGTCAAGTTAAAGTAAAAAAGTAGGTTGAGTGAGGAGTAAAAGTGACTTAGTTACTTTAATAACAGGGTTGGGGTTCTTTCTTGTGTCCTTAAAAAAAGGACCAAAATGAATTGTTTTTCATTCAAGGAAAACTTTTACAAATGAAAGTGCTGCCAAAGTAAAATATGTAAACACAAATGCTTTTACTTTCTCAACATAATTAGTGCCAATTCACCTCATTCCTCATCATTCACAGTTTCTGGTGCATCAATTTTGATTTATTTTACTAAAACGTAGTGAAGTGCAGTGCTTCCAAAAAAACATAAAAAAATGTAAAAGTAAATGTAATTCATTACTCTCCACCTCTGTTAATACTACACTTTTAAATAGCTCATTGGGGAAGTCAATGTGATCCTTCGTTTGTGTGTGTGTGTGTGTGTGTGTGTGTGTGTATACTGTAGTTTGACGTGTGATCTATGCATAAGCTCTTTAACGTTGCATGCTTACAGCCTCATACAACCACACATTTGCATGTCAATGACAGGTGCCACATATTGGCTGGTCCCCATGTCAGTTTTAAAATCAAGCGAGCATGGCTAAATGTGCCACTCCCGTTTGGCTCCTGGAGGTTTGCCTGGCAGTGGAGCACAGCACACAGCAGAGGAAGTGACAGCCTTCAGAAATCAGCTCGGCGAGCATGAAAAGGAAAATCCCGCTTCACTTAGTGGAGCATATGTGGTGGCAGGTCCCTTTCTGCCCACTGTTTATGGTCAGTGTGTGTTGTTTCTCTCTGACTCCTGGCTGGAGAACAGTCAGTGAAGCTCTTTGAGCAGTGTTTGTGATGAGTGCTTGATGACTCCAAGCTGCCGGTCAAGATGACAAAGAGCACGGCTGCAGCCGATTGTTTAGTTGGAATGAAAAACAATTAAACGCTGCCTTGAAGTTCTGTTAAAAGTTCCATTTGGATTTCAACAATGCTCTGTGAAAATGGTGATTGAAAAGAAAAGGCATGACATTCAATTAATGACCAGACAATAAAGGAAACAAAAGTGAAGCCGGGGGAAAAGACTGAAATGAAAGTATTAGCCACAAGTGAAATTGAGGATGAAAGACCGATGTGGCATGAACTGTGATGACATGAATTTTTCATCATACCTATCTATCCATCCACCCATCCATCTAAATTAATGTAATTGAGGGAAATTCTGAGGTTTTGCGACTGTTACGAAAAAAATTAGTGTTAGTGTGTGTAAAAACATCGGTCGGTAAACATCATCCTCCAACGCCCTCTTTTTCTAAAGTCTTGCCTTTTATGCTCACAGTTTCATAACCTATAATATCATGGACCTGACGATACGATAATAATAAAAGAAAAAGTATCACTACCACAGAAAAGACTGTGGGAAGAAAAAGTTGCAAGGGCAGATGAAAACAGATGTTTGTCATATATCTTGTCAGTCCCTGCTTCCTTCTTCCTGCTGCTAACTGCATCTATATCCATCTCTGCAAATCAATAGTTAGAGCACAGATGAGAACCAAGAAAACAGTTGTCTATCTCTGGCCCTATCAAATCAGAGTAAATGTGCATGTGCTCTGTTTAACAGATAAAAGCAGTGGCCCTATTATCCTTCATTCATCTCTTCTCCGTTGTTCTCTGCCGTCATTCCCTCCCTCCCTCGCTTCACTCACTCACTCACTCACTCACTCGTCCCCTCTGTCTTTTTCCTCATCTCCAGCCTCCTGTCTCATCTGTTTCTCTGCTCCGAGACTTTTCACCTCACTCCATTCATCACCACTGACTCACCTTTCCTCCCCAATTTCCCTCCTCCTGGTCACTTCTCCCATCTGCCTTCCCCTCTTCCCCACCAGTGGATCCAGCTTTTTTTCTTACTCTCATGAGTTGTGTAAGGAATAGTCCATGCCCCACCTATCTCGCCCATACCTCAAGCCTTTCTCTCTTGCTCTCTCGCTGGTTTGAGGGATTGTGTACATTCAGTAGCCCGGCTATCTCCAAATAGCCCCTAAATCAGCGAGGCTCGGCACGGCGGGGAGAGATGGCCAGCCAGGGCAGCACTATTAACACAGCACAGCCATACTCATACTCATCATTGTTCCCCTTTCTCTCTCAGCCTCTCTGTCCGTCACTTACTCCCATTCACACTCACATTTTTTTATGTTATTTAACCTGGATTTTTATAATAGGGTCCTGGTCAATATCAGATACATTCAAACTGTTGTCAAATGATTAAGCCTAATAGTCCCACACAACTCTGTGTGTGTGTTTCTCACCACAGTCGTGGTGTTTAGAGCTGGTCTCGCCCAATGGCCCAATAGAAAAGTAGGACTGAAAACACAAAGTGCCCATGAAAGTGAATTTTACTGCTCAAAACAAACTCTGGCATTCTTAATCACATATCATAACTTTTAGTTTAACTTGATACACAGTTATCTTTTCCAAAAACTTGAATCACAGTTTCCGCTCATATCTAATCTTGTTGTTGCAAGATTATTATTTACAAGATTGTATTCATTATTATGATGAAGAAAATAATTATGCTGGAAATGAAATAAATTAAATAACCCAATGGACCTTTATGTATAC
The DNA here is from genome assembly GCF_958295425.1 of Solea solea. Classification (NCBI taxonomy): domain Eukaryota; kingdom Metazoa; phylum Chordata; class Actinopteri; order Pleuronectiformes; family Soleidae; genus Solea; species Solea solea. Next base: position 18,167,274 of record NC_081140.1, on the reverse strand, counting down.
TTGGAACATCACCTATGGTGGATATTTTTGATGCCAAATTTTTTTTTTATACCTTCTAAAACTAGTTTTCTGCAAAATAACTTTGGATATCGCTTAAAAAAGACATTTAATATTGTTTCATGATATAATCAAAACAAGTGAGTGGATAAAAACAATAGATACTGTTAGTTGCAGTCTCATTTTCAAATGAAAAGTGATATGGGCGTTTGATTTCGCCTTCCTCGTTCTGCCTTTTCATTGCAAATCAAAGAATGTGCTTCTCCAGTGAGACATGTCTCTCTGTGAGCTCACACGTTGCTCTCCAGCTGGGCTTCAGTAGATGGATTATACGTCACTGTGATGCATGGCATTCATTTCCTGCTTTGCGATGCGTTCTGTATTCGCTCATTGGTATTCATTGCTCCTAAATGCCTCCCTATATGATGACCATTTTATTGGGCTACGACGCTTACGGGGGGATTCTCCCCGCCTTGCTCGTCCCTGTGTGGGTGCAGGAGCCATAACGTCATCATATTATTCAGTCCCTCATCCTCTCTTCGTTTTCTACACCAAGACGCGAGAGAGGCAAATAAATGAGGTGCATCGGAAAATCTGTTTTTCATCTGTTTTATCTCTTGTTTAGTAGTTCTAGTTCAGGGGTGTCAAACGTTCGGCCCGCGGGCCAGAACTGGCCCACCAGAAGGTCCAATCCAGCCCGCAAGATGAATTTGTGTAAACTACTGTTATAAGAATGCTGCGGCCCCTTTAAGAGCCAGGAAAGTGTATGTGTGTGTGAATAGAGAGAGTGAGCGAGCAGCGCTGTGTATGTGTGTGTGTGTGAAGAGAGAGTTAGCATGAGTCACTATATACTAGTGGGGTAAATATGTGTTGTGTTCCAAGCGAAATAAACGCTCAGACTCTTCCAGATTACAGATTAGTGTCCGCCTGTTCATCCCCTATCTGTAGAAGTAAGGGTGCTAACGTGGAGCAGCCACAGCTCCAGCCCTGGAGGTAATAATATCTCACCTGCGCTTCCCTGACCACTGTCCACAAGCAGAGCAGGAAAGTTAACCCTACGTTGAAGATAATCTACTACAATTATGTAAATTATACATACAGTCATTCCTAATTTGTCCCCTGGGGGTCACATTTTTATTAGCTCCCACTTTAGTTTGAGGAATATGACATCGATGTCATATCTTGATCATGTTCTAATCATATGTGAAATACTAGAATGTTTAGTTCCAGATACCTGTGACTAAATGTTTTGTAGATCCACTGTGATGTGTAAAAAGATTCATTAAATGTAAAACAAAGGGAAAACATTGGAGTTCTTGTTGTTTATAGGTTATTATGCTGTTATTTTACTCGTCCGGCCCACTTGAGATCAGACTGCTCTGTGTGTGTGGCCCCTGACTTACGGTGAGTTTGACGCCCCTGTGAATCTCGAGGAACCTTTGAGCAAGAAAGCTGCCACTGTGGCGTCAAACTCTCCAGTGCTGTACTGTTTGAGTACAGTTGAAGTGATGGAGGGACACTTGAAGCCCTTGTCATTCATTCATTCATTTGATTTCCTCAGATTGTCAAACAGATGCTCACACATACATTGGTGTGCATGTGTCAGTGTGATGCAAATTCATATTCAAGTTTGGAGACATGGTGTGAACCCCTGCGCTCCTGCCAGCCCATCTGTTAATACAATACATATTCATATACACTCACAGAGTATACTGTACATGTCTTTTCTTTCTCTATATATATCTTTCAACACGAGTAAACGCATATTAAAACTCTCATATGTTGGAAATAGGTAGTGAGATTAGTGGTAATGTTTCATTTCCCTCAGGTCCACTGTTTTGGAAGACGCGTCCGTCCGACTGCCTGACTGTGCGATGTTATGTGCACATGCAGATCGACATGTCTTTGTGTCTGAGTGCGTCTGGTAAATGTGAGATGGATTGCCCCGTCAGACGCTTTCAATTTCTTGGTGTCCTTTGTGTGTCTTTCTGTCAGTTTTGCGTGGAAATATTTAGTGTTCATCTTTACGTCCCCTGTTTGACGGATGGGTCAGGTAGTTCTTTTGGGCGACCGCTCCTTGTGTAGTGAACCTGGAGGCCTGTGCCTCTCTGCCACCTGTGTCTCCCTGTGTAGTCCGTGTCCCAGTGGAGTGCAATGACTGATATGTCAGGCAGTTTGCTGCCAGTGAGGTTCTCTCCCTATGGTCCAGGGATGACTGATTTGTCGGGTAGCTCCTCCAGACAGTTTTTTTTTGGAACTCTGCTGGGCCTCATGTGAACAGTTGAGCATATTTTGTGGCGGGGCTGTATGTCAGCTCTCACAATAAGTATGATAAATGTTATATATTCTCTCTGTTTTCTTTTTATAAATCTCTTTCTTTGGCTCCCTCACGTATTGTCTTGATTTCTCCCCTGTCTTCCCCCCTCTCTCAGTCGCTGAATCTGTTTTCGTTTTTGACGGGAGAACTTGGCATGCAGAGTTATGATCTGATTTAGACATAGTTGCTAGTTCTGCAACCTGTCAAAGAAACACATCCACACCATAAACACACAGAGGGACCGAGAGAGAGTGAGCTGTAACTTTCTCGCTCGCTGTGTGAGTCTGTACTCAAACATGCACTTATCTTTCTACATGCATCATCATGTACGTCCGTAATTGGATGTAAACGAGGGAAGGATGGGCAAATCGTGCTTTGTCTGACAAGCTCACACACTGGCATACGAAATATGTCTGCATGGTACCCTGAGACTGCCAGAGCTGTCCATCATCTCCCAGTTACAGACCTCTGGGGGGGACAGGGGGTAACTTTCAAGGAAGGGCAATGAAAGCACAAAAGTAAAGAAGAAAAAGGTTTCAAGTTTTCGAAGAGCTGCAGATGGATGGAAGGGAAGAGGAGGACGACGTGAGCTGGTCGGTGGGTTCAAAGAAAAAGCAGTGAGCTGGAACATGGAGCGTCAAGCAGATTGTCTTCCTTGATAAAAACCTCCAAAGCTTTCTCACTTGAGGGCTCTGAAGTTAGTCTGCAGGTGGAGTAACATTTTCTTAGGCATACACTATGTACAGTGCTTCTCAAACTTTCTATCACCACCTGAGAACATACTGAGCTCTCGGAGTAAACTTTTTATTACAACTTTTTATTAAAATTCAGCGCTGTAAATAGGTTGAGAAAAGTCAGCTACATACTTTTCACAGGAGGCAGATTTATGCCCAGTAAGATAATTTGCTCATCATAACCCTCCTGTTCCTCACTTAAACCTCGCACACTGGTATAGTGAAATTAGTAGTGCTGTCAAAGGATTCAAATATTTAATCGCGATTAATCGTATTAATGTCATAGTTAACTCGCGATTAATCGCATTAATGTCATAGTTAACTCGCGATTAATCACAATTAATCGCCCCATTTTTTGTCTATTCTAAATGTCCATTGATTTCTTTTTGTCCCATTATTTTTTCTCATTTTAATGCTCTTATCAACATAGAGAAGTGGATCGGCTTGCTTTGTGCAAATGTTTTTTTTTATTGAGACCAAATCTCTGTCACCCTGCACCCTGTGAATAAAGTCCCGTGGTTTAATCCGAGCTAAAGGAGCTAGCGGTCTTCGGAGGTCTCCTTACTACGGTTCGGGGGTCTGCCTGCCTGGTTGGTAACACTGCACACATCATTACTTGGATGTGGGGAGCGCGTCGAGAAATGATTGCCGGTCTAGCTAGATCTGGTGTGGTGTAGTTTTTCTAACGTTACTAGTTGTTGCAACAGCTTGTGAAAAAAACGACAAAGTTTGCTAGGCCAAAAAGAACGTTAATCTTGCGTTAAAAACATTGACGGCATTAAAATGGGTTCGCGTTAACGCCATTAATAACGCATTTAACTGACAGCACTAGAAATTAGATTAAGATGAAGCGAGAGATAATGTGACTCTCATTATTAATATTTATCCCTCCATCTTCTACTGCTTTATCCTCCACATGAGGGTCACGGGAGGCGCTGTGCCAATCTCAGCTGACATAGGGCGATAGGCGGGGGACACCCTGGACAGATCACCAGTCCATCACAGGGACACATAGAGAGACAAACAACCATTCACTCTCACACTGTGGGAGGAAAGCAGAGAACCCAGAGAAAACCCACATGAACCTGGGTCTTCTGGTTGTAATTTGTTTTTTTTTTCCTCAGCTCCACTCTGATCACGTACCCTGTTTGAGAACCATGGCACTAGTAGAGGAGGAGGTGGGTTACAAGAATAATGCTGCATCTCTGCGTCTTCATAGTTAAAGACAGCCTTAAGGAAGGGAGACGGACGTGGAGTCGAAGCAGAGATGGACCTGTCCATTAAACATAACACAAGTCCTGTAATTCTGCTGCAACAGACTGACAGCATCCACACAGCCGCCTGCTCCTGTGTGCACTGCAACATCAGGGACATTAATCTTTCACATTTGAGTGAATAGAGAAGTGGTCTTCGAGGTTTCGGACCCAAGAGCGCACACACAAATATAAAGTATATACAGAGCATACATATATATATAAATTCACCCACTCCCCATCTGAAATCTGAACTATTTGCCTCCTATGCTACTGTGAAAGTGCTTGGCACAGGCTTATCTAGCATATGCACGTGTGCATACACATTTGCACACACAGACATATACATTTAGAGGCACAGTCGTCCTTTTTAAACCTCACGTGTCCCTAAATAACCTGAGCTAAGCTGGAATGTGAGGGTTTCTGTGCGTGCTTCTGTTTACAGGTCACGTTGCTTGGGCTCAATTTAACCAGCAGCTGCTCTGTCTTCACATCCCTGACTAGTGATGCAGATCTACCAATAACCACTCGCGCACACACACACACACACACACACACTACCTTTTCTAAAATATCCTCCAGACAGTGGGTGTTAGCCAGCAGCAGTTTAAGTGAAATTAATGAGCTCTTATTCTGAGTGCATCACCAAACTGTGTGCTATTGCATACACAGACAAACACACATATAGACACACACACACACTTTTCAGCCCACAGGGAAGACTTGATTAACACACAGCGATGAAGACTGCTCAATCACTATGGTTACACAGATGGGCCCAGGAGAGAGGCCGACCAGCACGGAGGCTACAGGCAAATGACACACACACACACACACACATGCATTGTGTCATATATTTAGTGACACTGTCTCTTTTCCACTTAGATATCTGAATGAGGGTTAATGGTGATGCACCACAGACCCTTACATAATACTTTCATTCTTTAAACATATTCAGGAAATATTCAAAAATGACTTGATTGTTTGTCACGTATCCTCATCCCAAGGCAAAAATAAGTTTCATATGAAGAGCTTATATGAAATAAGTTCTTCATATGAAGAGCATGATTTATCCAGTGATTTATCTGAGGTCTTCTGAGGTAGCCCTGAGTCAACAGTATGTATTTAACTGAACCAAGACCTGTGACAGCGCAGCTGACAGCATTTTTCTTTCCTCCCACCATAAAGTTTCACGGTTGCTTTTCTCATCAGGGAGTTGTAGTAGAGCGATAGCGTTAAAGTGAACAATATCACTTGTATGTGCTCAATATCTCCTGGGACAGGCGGAGAATATATCACGTTGAGGGAAAGGGGATTGGGCCAGGGGAAAGATGGTTTAGGACTTTCCTTTCTGTCTTCATCCACCCTCTGTTTTACTTTGTGGGATTAAATCACATCACGGACTATAACTCCTCTCACTTCTTCACTCTCTTGTGTCTTTATTTGCTTTTGCATTCCTACATTTCGCCTTTCTATCTCATCTTCTGTCCTCTGCCAATACCTGAGGGGACATAAGTTGTCATCCCTCCCATCTCTGAGGGCTCCACCGCCTGACAACCCAGCAGCCTGTTGCGTGTGCTGGAGCTAAAAAAAACCCACATATAGACCTGAAGAGTGAAACTGGAGAGGATCTGGATGTGAAATGACCACAGTGGAGGTCAAGAAGGAGTACGTGCATGGTGTGCACATGTGAATCTGCGTGCAGAAACAGAAATGCTTTTTACACATGAGCAACAGAGTCCTGAGGTCCCGATGTGCATGAGCTGAAAGGCTTTGGTGTCAGTGGGTCACACTGGCTTCAGACACATGGCTGACTAATCTTAGAATGGAAACAAGACACTGAAATACTGGGCCACAGCGTCTCCAGTCTGCACCAGGACAAACTAAAGAGAGACTAAAGAGAGAGAGACTTGATAGATACAGTATACTGGGTCATTTTTAGGTCATAAAGTGTTGTTGTGATTCTTTTTCTATTCTCATCTAATTCCTCTCTGGATCAACCAGTATATCCTTCCCTCATACATCCACACATCTTGACTCATATTCATTCATTCATTCATTCATTCAAATCTGTATAATATTTGTATTGTGGTGTAAGATGAGACATAATCTGGTACTTATAGGTCAAGGTTGGTGGCAGATTAAAGAGAACATCCATAAAAAGTTTCTTGTGAATGTCTTGGGCCACCATAAGCCTCCGAGGCAGCATTTAACATCATTTGGCATTGATTTGAAATATTTCTGGACTTCAATGAAGGGAATGAATGAAAAAGTATTCCCCTCAAAGGCAAAAGGAGTTTTGGTGTGGGGTTCCTTCATGCTCTGTATGGAAGTAGCTATATTTCCTCTGTTTCTCCACTCATTTCTTCACATTTATTTTCCTGTGAAACGAGAGGAGAAAGATGCGATGATATTGGTCAGTGGACGTTTCTGAGAAGGACAAGCATTCAGTCATTAATACAGATTGATACCAAGGTGTCTTTTTAACCCTTTAACACCGAGCGTAACGCAGACGACACTCTGCTTCACCGTTATTACGCGACGGTTTGCGCTATCAGCAAAACTCCGATGGTTTTTGAAAGCTGACATGTGGTTATTACGATAATTTCACTCGCATTGTTGCAGGAAGCCGGTGAATCAGTGTCTTTGTGGCCAGAGAGGGAAACAGTGGGAAAAAAACGCCTGTTCATAGTTTCCATTTTTCGGCCTGTTTTTTGGCATTGTTTTACACTGTTCAAATTTCAAATTTGAAAAACATGCAAAATCTGGTTGTTCATGTACAACCACAGTCGTTTTTTTTTTCGATAACTTTTAGTTTTTCCTTCATTTTAAATTGGTAATACATCATTTTAACATGCAGTAAACTGTAAATAACTGCCAAAAATTGGCAAAAGCACTTACTCACAGGACATTTTCTGGCACTTTTATGGTAACCACCAAAAAAAAGCTACAATTTTTGCAAGATTACAATGTCCATCAACCATTTTATTGATATCCATGACCCCTGCCTGAGTCTGCTTGTCCTCATATCTCTCGTCTCCACATACATCCTTTCCTACTTCTTGTTTCATCCATATGAATAACATTTTATTACGACTTACACCTTTATGTAGCCGTCTATGTTTTGCCACAAATATGAATTTATGTATTCTTGTTGCTCCAGTTTGCATAAAGCAAGAGTCAGAATATAGGATGCAGTGACAGAGACGCTGCATCAGACCAAATGAGTCTGTGCTACTGTGGCCAGACCTGGGGAAGTGGTGGCCTTGTCGACAGCATGTGACATCCAGACAGGCTGCCAGACAGAGCCAGTCAAGTGCAAAACTAATCTACCTATCCGTTTTTGTTAGAGCAGCAGAAGCATACGGGGGTGGTGTGACTGCACTGAGTGTTATAACAATTGCCACTGCTTTTTTGTGTTTCTCTCAGTTATGGAGGCCAGACTTTCACGGCACACACGCGCGCGTGTCTCTCTGTCTCTAAACAGTTTTAGATTGCACAGGAACGATAATGATTTGAATGGAAAAGCATGTCCCGTGTAGGTGTGCGTCTATATGCGAGGTTGAAAGCCTGACTGCATTTTATGAGCAATAAGCCGTTTGTGATCCTCTGAGGATGCATACATAATGCACGACTTAGTCAGCACACTGGTCGTGTGTATATTGTAAAACCACACGCGGGGTAATTGAAAGGAGGTGAGACACGGACGAATCGAGGGTGAGAGAGATAAAGCTGTATTGGGAATAACACACATTGATGATAACATCAAAAATCGAGCACATCATGTCACATTCTGGATGATAAAAATGTGTCAGGCCTGAATAAAACTGTGTAATATCTTTGCATTACATTAGCACATTTTTGCTTTGCTTTGCCCATCCAGTCAAAGCACCCAGGTAGTTAAAATGTTAATGAGTTGAATCAGTTTAATAATGTCAACAGAGCCGGGCTCATCAATCATGGCTTCATAGAATACCATAATGTCGATTTGTGCACATTAAGACTCCTTACGCCTCGGGTTTTAAGAACACGGCCCTTTATTTTATATCATGTTGATATATTTCTGTCTGTTCAGTATAAAATACATCTTTGAATAAGATTGAGTTAAACACTGCTGTATCAAATTATAGATTTATTTACAATTCATTAAAAGTAGGTCAGGTCATGATTAAAGAGGCATTAGGTTACATTGTGCAGTTAAATCAAGTCAAATCCATCTTCTACCGCTTTATCCTCCACATGAGGCGCTGGTGCCAACCACAGCTGACATAGGGCGTAAGGCGGGGTCACACCCTGGACAGATCACCTGTCCATCACAGCCTGGCTCTTCTTGCTGCAAAGGCAAGAGTGCAAACCATAATCCTGTTCCAGTCTAATATATCGTTTTCTACACTCACATTGTCCTGATTGTGAATGATTCAAACTGAAGGCAAGAAAGTGGAAGCATGTGTGCAAGATGGTTGTTTTCCCACAGCCCCCTTAAACACAGCAAAACCCCCCACAAGAAGAATAAACCAGACAATAGCCCCTGTTCAGTTGACTGGTTTATAGCTCACTAAAAATCTTAGTGGGAAAACAGGGGTCGGTTCCTCAAGTAGAGTTTGTGTTTAAAAACACAGGCAAAGTAAAACAATGATTTAACATGAACTGGTACAAGAACAACAATAACCTCCCCAGTGAGAGACAGACCCAGTATATGTCATAAACTCTACACAGAGCCATTCTAATGTTTTATTAACAGTTCATTTAATCTCCATGTGCACATTCACAGTCCTTTCACTAAACTCCCTTCTTCCACTTTTACATTTTGCTTTCAAGAACTGTTCTTTTCTCCTCTTTTGTCTTCTCCCTCTGTTTTTCCTACCTGTCTTTTGTATGTGCTTCTTTTCCCAAGGTGATACTACCTTGGTTTTGTCTTCTCCCCTCAGTTCCTGTCTGTTCTGACAAGGCTTTCGTTGCAGAGTTGTGTTCCCTCACACGTTACATGTGGTGATGCCGTCTCTCAGTCTGTTGTTTTAGTATTTTTGCTTTGTTTGTGCCTTTAGTTTTTTCTGCATCAGGTATTTAATTCCCTGCGTTATCCAAGTCTATCTCATCCCAATTATATGACATATCAGAGGCGAAATAGGAGAAGTTGTATCTTACAATGTTAATAAAAAGGTTAAAAAATTATAAATAGATTTGGAAAAACAAGTCATTGAGCCAGTCTGTTAGACATGAAAGTACAGTCTGATTCCTTGGGTGCTGTTTAGTAGAAAATATTAAATCCTAGTGCTTAAAATTCTGAAACTGTAATAACAGAGCATTCTGAATTCACTTCACCTCTGAATTGCACTTGTGAATTCATGGACTTTGGAGGTGTTTCATGTTAAATTGATGCACACATCCAGAAAACCTTTGAACGGGGCTAGTCATTGTGGTGTTTATATGTTCTCCACATGGTTTTCTCTGGACAGGTGTGCAGATTGGGTTTTGCTTCGTTGGAGACTTATACAACTAACTGAATTGCCTTTAGTGAATTCATTTTTTGCATTTCCATATAATACCAAATGATGTCCACATGGACTGCTACAGAACATAGACTCTGGAAACCTTGGAAACACACAGCTCATACAATAACAAACAAACATAAATGTTTTATTTGGTTTCAACAAGTAAAGTAAATGACACATATACGTAGCACCGAGGTCAGCAGTTCGCTTTCCAGTTAGTTTAATTAGTCCGTTGAAAATCCATAGGCCCAATTTCTCGCTGCTGTAAGTTAGTTAGTCACATCCTAATCCTTCCCAGGAGCACCACTCATCCAAATGTAATGCTGTGGTTTCCCCACTTACTGTCTTTCATTTTGAGCACATATTGTGTTAGCTGTTGTGTTAGCTTGTTCGTTTTCGTCTTCCGATCCCATTACCTGTTCCTCTCCGGCTATGATCGGGTCACAGTGAGATAGTGAGATTACTTAGCTGACTTCCTGCCTCAGGAGAGTCTATGGAAGATAAACAACTCCGTCACGTGGGTGTGTGTGTGTGTGTGTGTGTGTCTTATAAGGTAATAGTCTATATTTAACTTGTTTTTTAACGTGTGTGTAAGTGCGTTTGAGCATGCATGTGTGTGTGCGTGCGTGTGTGTGTGTGTGTTGTCTTAAGTAGGCTATGTGGACCACTTGTCAAGCAAACCTATCTTTGTGAGGACATTTTGACCTTTAGGGTTAGAATTTGGTCAGGGTTAGGGTATGTGTGTGTGTGCGTGTGTGTTTTTACACTGTCATAATGGGGACTTGTCTTGTGGGGGACAAAGAACAAGTCCCACAACATAAATTGTTATAATTTAATGTGAAGACGTGTTGAATGGTTAGGAGGAGGTTAGGGTTAGGCCAGTAGTAGTTATATGATTAAGTTCAAGGAAATGACACTCAATGTCATGTCCTCTGAAGTCACGGAAACCAGACTCAGTGTATGTGTGTGTGAGTGTGCAACCTGGTATTCCTTATGTTGTGGGGACCTAAATCTGTCACATTACAGGGACTTGTCTTCCTAATGGGGGCAAAAATCAAGTCCCCGTAATGTAAATGACTACATTTTAAGGTGAAGACATATTTGGAAATGAATGTAAGTCAATGTAACATCCTCTGAACTCATGGAGACCAGTGTATGTGTCCGTGCGCGTCGTCGTCTAGTCCAAGTGTGTGCGACCCTTGTATCCTTTACAGCTCATGACAGGCCTCACCCATTTCTAATTAGTGAGTGATCAATAGCTGGTTGTTGTGATGCTGTGCATGGGGAGACATCGCGGAGCAGGGAAACAATGACATTTCCGTGGACAGGGATTATTCACTTGACCTTATTGTTGTGATTAGAATTCAGTCCCAGCTCCCTCAGTGATGACCTCACCTTGTTCACACTGTGCCTGGATGCTGGAAGTTGTTCAGAACTTGATCTTCTGCTCCATGACCCACATCCCACCGCAGTTTAAACACCCACACAGAGCAGTAACTGCTCCTTTTGAGTTTGTTTGTTTTTTTCAGCCTGTGTTGCTGTTATACTTCGTACATACAGTATCATATCATAGTTCACAAGTATTTGAGGCAAAATTCTCAGTAGGAGATAGATGGAGACAACGTTGCAATGCAATCAGGAGAAATAGGATGTTTTTAGCTCTAACCAGGTGCTTCTGTGTGTTTTAATTAGTGACTGCTGGTTAGATATATTGAGGGCGGGATGCAGTGTGAAAAAGTCACTTTTCAGGTGTTATGTAATATCACCAGTAGCATGCCCCTATAATTTGAGAAAATACTCTCTGCGAGGGTCACACAGTGATGCAATGGCGAGCATTTTTGTCCTCACAGCAAGAAGGTGACCGGTTCAGATCCAGGATGAACTCCATCTATGTCAGCTGGGATTGGCTCCAGCTTCCACCTGCAACCCTCAGGTGAAGTGGAAAATTGGTATAAAAAAAAGAATAAATATGAATAACTTCCACATTAATATGGCCCTTGTTTAAAAAAAAAATACATGAAAATAAGAGGCTGGAAATATAATTCCAAATGGCATTGTTTTTAGTGACTTAACTGAATTTTCTTTCTCCAGCTTCATTCTGTTCTCCACGACTATTTCTCTCGCCCTTTCTCTCAGTAAGGCTGATCGTGCTTTGGTGCCTCATGCAACTTCAAACTAAAATGCTGATGCAGTGCCCCTGTAGCTCCTATCTGTTGTCCTGAGAGGAGCAAACTGCCCATGTTTCCTTAATAACAAGAGGTTAAGGCCAAAGATTTCTGCACCTCAGACAGGAAAGCTGTCACCTCTCAGCAACTTAAGATAATTACTCATTTAAAAAAAAAAAAAGAAATGCTTTAAATGTTTTCAATAAAATTTAGTCAATGTGAGTCTTCTTAAAGTGACTCACATTTACAGCTGCTTTAAAAACAACACATACTCATCACCTGAGAGTGTAAAGACAGACATGTTTGTGTAGTGTCTCTGGACACCAACGTGCAAAACCAGTGTACATGATAATGCATTGTGATTATTTTTGTTCAAATCATGCAACCAACACAAGGCTGACTCCTTTCCACAACTAATTCTTATTTTTTTTTCCACCAGTGCAGTAACCCAGCAAGTGGTTGCTGTGGATCACTGAATTTCATGAAATTATAATGACCAGATTTTTGATGATAAATTCACAAGCAAAAGCCAAACTAAACGCCAAGTCATCAGCCTTTGGCTTCACAATTATTGTTGAGCCATCTGTTTGCATCTCATCTGGTAACTCTTGCTGATCTGCACTCTGCTCTCACGGTGAGCCATGTTCATGTACATCCATATCAAATATGAAATCACAGTGCACTCTTTCATACTTGAATAAGCTGCCAGTGAAATAATTACATTATTAGGGAGTTACTGAAATGTAAATAGAACTTCTAGAATGATGGAAGTGGTGGCATTTAACAGTTGTAGAGGAGGAGCGCTCGTTTTAATCAAAGCAACCAACAGTGACTTCATTTCAACTGACGTACAATACAATTCATACTATTTTATTAGTCCCATTGGGGGCTGTTATTTAAGAGCAACATGGTGAAGACAACACAGCACAAAGACAAAAAAACATAGCAGCATGTACAACTAGGCAAGTGCAGCACGACCCAAGAAAAAAAAAGCAAAATAAATCTATATAGAAAATATTGTACAGCAGTTAAACAAAACACAGAGTGAATCTAAATGTCAGTCCACCAAAGGGATAAATGATTTGTAGATTAAGTTTATTTGCAAAGCAAATAGTGCATAATGACAAATTCCTGATGTTCTGTCTAAATCTAAATGTCCATTTATCCAGTGATTATTTATTTATTTTAATTCCTTGAGTACCTTATTAATCTTTTCTCTCTTTTTGTCCTTCACCTGCATCTGTTTGTCAATCCGAGTGAATATACAGTATGTTACATAAAAAAAAAAAAAAGAACATCCAGGGCGTTGCACCATCAGGGCGTTTGTATTCATTCATATTCATTATTGAAAAGTAGAGCTGATGATTTGCATGCACTGTCATCGTTACGGCAGAAGCCTTTAATGCCACTTGGGATGCGGCCAAAGTGGCCAAATACTGCAGGGGTATCGTCCGGGGCCTGAGCAGCAGGTGATTGTTGATTTAGTTACAACAATTTGGTTCAGATGGGAAAGGGGAGGGGAGGGAGTCAGTTGTGGGACAAATACAAACCTGTCACACTTGTTTGAAATCTGCTCAGACAGTTTTCCCATAGGAGAGAGGAGGAGAGGAGATGAGAGGAGAGGATAGGAGAGGAGAGGATTGCACTAGGGAGCATTTTGGGTATAAAAATTCCTCTGTATCCTCCCCCTGCTGCCAGCTTAGTGATAACATGCATGAGCAGGCCTTGGGTGAAAGAAGATGGTAAGGTGAGGAGAGAGAGAGGATGGGAGAAGCAGGGCAAATTTGACAGATTAAAAGGAGCAGAGGTCTGAAAGCCTCCCTAAAAGAAGCCCGCTAAGGACTTTAGTGGCCATTAAAATTGCAGCATGTTTACATGACACAAACTTGGCCATGGGCAGTCTAGTCTGATAGTCCGAGTGCATGCAAACCACATGGGTATAAAATGCCCTGAGCAGCGAGTCCCTGGTTCAGCTCCTGATCTGGCAGATTCATTTTGTTATACATCCATCTTTCCTCATGTTTTCTCGCTGTTTTTCATGCTACAAAGGCGTGAGAATGCCGAGAATACAAAGACTCCACTCCTTTGCTGAATTATTGAACACATACATCCCACTAAGGTCTCTAATACCATGGCTGAAACTGCTTCTCTTGATTGAGACATCTGATGTCAGACAGTATGACGATGATGCTACTTTCAGCCAAACCAATTTGCTCAAACAAAGTCTCCCTTTTTCTCATACATGACTTCGCACTGTTCCTACTGTAAGTCACGCATTTACTCCTAAAAATGTTATTTTATTTTACTATAAAATGTTATTGAACTTCTTTTTCTTCACGCTCCATCCCGAGCTCTGAGGTCTAACAGGCTGATTTTAGTTGTGCCAAATTCCCGACTAAAAACCCAGGGCGATCGGGCCTTTTCTGTAGCTGGCCCTCAACTTTGGAACGGGTTACCCATGGAAATTAAATTTGCCCCCAAAGCTGAACATTTTACTTCGCTTTCAAATACCCCCTCTTCTCCTTGGCCTTCACCTCAGGGTAAAAATAGTCAACCCGGACACTTCTATGTAGTTTTTTACCATTTTACCACTCTGTTATGACACTATTTTACTGTTTTACTTCTATTTTTATTGCTTTTAATGTTTTATACCACGTTGCAACTTGGTGGTTTTGTGCTCCAGAAATAATAGAAATAAAGTTGATTTTGTGTATGATGGCTTTTCAGTAGAGAACAGTTATTTCTAAAGAGCAAAACCTGCACAGCTTTTTGGCCCAGAATCATCATCTCTGCTCTGTTTATTTGTTTAACAAGGTTGTGCTGCTGGGTGTGATATTAACCCTGGTCTCTTCAGAATGGTTTTTTTATTAATGACAGGCATAATTACAGAAGTCAAACCATTGTTTCATGCAAACTCTGGCAGTCTATTTACTGGTTGCTCTCATTATCCATGCTCTGTGGTCATGGATTAGCTCATAATCATCGCCGCATAATCCACATGAAATAGAGGGCTATTATGATTTAAACTGCTATAATCTGATCGTGCTTCCAACACAGTCTCTGCACATGTTGTCTATCTCACATGAGAACATGGTCAAATTAAATAATCGGTGAAGTTTGCATCACTTACAAGAATAGTTGAGGTGTTAAACTCAACAACAATGAATGAATTATGGTGTAACAGTGATGGAAACCTACTGACTTTGTGCTCTATAAGGAGTAAAAAGTTTAGATTAAAAGTTATGATTAGAATGCATCCAGTTATACTGTTGATACTGATTAACCAACCAAACTGTATTGAAACATGAGGATTATTTTTATTTTTTTGAAGTCATTTGTCTTTATGAAGTCGTTTATCTTTGAAGTCAAGATGACTACACTTTTGTGTGGAGACAAAACAAAATGCAATTTTCAGATTAACTTAAAATGCATAAGGAAAATTTGCTCCTATATCCTGTAACTTCTTGGAGAAATTACATTTGGGACAAAAGAGCAACAAGGACAATATATCAATTTGTGCACACTGTTAGACTGGGGGTAATTATTTGAATTCCCATGCTCTCAGGAACTTAGAAAACAATTAAAATTGTTATTACCTGAACAGATTTCAACAAAAATACCGGAGAATAAAAGCTAATAAAATTGCTGCTGTGTATCAAAGACAGAGTATGACAATGAAGCCAGGAGTATTACTGTATTCATTTCAGGTGTTACATTTCATTTTTAAGAAATGCTGTATGAATGCTTGAATCCATATTGAGGAGCTATAAGCAGAGTGAAATATAGGTGGTTCTGTGTGACAAGTGACAAGAAAGGAGGCACAAAGCCAGAAAACATAAGTCAAACACACAAGCCATTGGAATATGGACTTCGGTTCATCCTTTCACACAGCCCTGCAGCCTCACCTGAGGTGTGAGCCAAGTCTGATGTCACTGTCCTTTGCTGAAAATGCAGAGAAGCAGCCATAAAAAAAAAAGTCTTCCTAATCCTCATAGTCCTGACTCTTGCAGACAGCCTCTCCTCTGTGTGTGTGTGTGTGTGTGTGTGTGTGTGTGTGTGTGGTTAGATGTCTTACTTCTTTAAGACTGTTTCTGTTTTAGCGAAGTCACACACTGTACACTGATTGAAGTCATAGTTTACTCTGCATGATAATGTATGTCCAGCAGTGAGTGGCAGGATAGGAAGTAGATACCAAGTGTGTGGACAAGGTCAGAGACCAGAATCTCCATCTGGTCACAAATATAACCTCACTCTTTACATTACTTTACCTCTCTGTGTTAACGTTAAGATTTTGCCACAGCTTAATAACCAGTGCTAGTGTTTAATCTGGTGGCTGTGTTGTCGTGTAGTTTGGCCACAAGAGACTGCTATGCTCCAAAACGCATTATGGTCACTGCAGGGATGAGGAGATTGTTGCTGTTGGGTACTTGCCATCGCTATGATGAAGAGTTATGAGGCCACCTCCGACGCTGATGCAGTAGTAGCTCACACCTGGTAGTCTGGGAAGGATCAATAATTGATCGAGACAGTGTGCCGTCACCTGGCCGGGTCTCTGTGGGTTCACATGTGCACGTGTATTACGGGAAAACAGCGGCAGGCACATCTATTTTGTCTTGTTGTCGTGATGATGTGCTCACCCTCAGCTCAGGGATGAAATTGAGTTGTCACTCAGTCACATCACTGCTGGTCAGATGGTGCTTAACCCTGGCAACTCTCTGGTGACCTGGCAGGTTGCATGGTTGCATCTAAGGTCAAACTATACAAGCTGTAGATCATGACTGGCTGTGTTGCTTGTGCTGGTACTGAAACCCGCAGACGACGGGATGTTTTCCATGCCCTATTTTCCACTAACTATCTTGTTCTCTGAGGGATAGTTCACATTTCCCCCCGATGTGCGGATGCAGGAAAGGTATTTGCTGCAAAATTTAAGAAAAGTCTATTTGTCTACCAATTTCTCTGTCTTTTTGTGTCCCATTCAGTCCTCCCTGATCTAATTTGCCCCCGTAAATCTGCTCCTGCAGCCTTGCTTCCCGCAATCTCAGGATGTTTAGTCATTTATGAGAGAAGGTGGAGAACAGCAGGTGCGAGGACCTGCACAAAATACCAGAGAAGTCATCCAATTTTGGTGTGGGCCGTAAATTGTATGAATGTCTGTGCACTTCGTGGTGCAGAGCTGAGCACAGGGCAGGGAGGATGCATATCTCTGTCTGTCGGTAATGCTGACAGGGCACAGAAACAGCCATGAAAGCAAGCCAGGCAGGCCACAGAGAGGGGGGGTGTGATTGGGACCTGACACACTCTCAGAGTCTCTGTATCTATATTTGACTTTTTAACTGCCGTGGACGTTTTTCTGCCACGTTGCAAAAAGAGCAAAAGGGCAGGGTAATAAGGTGTGCGAGAAAACATAAAGAGGAGTGAAACATCCAACTTAAATTCATCCAGCGTGTGAAGTATGAACAGAAAAGTGTTGGAAATCAAACCATGACGGAAATATAAACTTGTAGGTCGTTTCCCTTTTGATTCATGAAAATGGTTTTCAATAACAGTCCACGGTCCTGAGCCTGAATCTCTCCTCTGCCCCACAGGGAGCCTCCGCAGACCGAGCTAATTGAACAGATTACAAACCTTTCCTTCTTCTCCTCTAATTAACATTAGTAAATGGGTCTGAAGTAGGTCTTAGCGTTCCATTCTTGCAGGCGATTGAGATCACCTGCCCCAGCAGTGTCTCTGGTCATAACTTCATTAACGACTTGGCTGACTTTTTCCAACTCTGCAGGTTCCAGTTTCCCCCGGGAGTTTGAGTCTCTGCAGCATTAAAAAAAAAAAAGGTTCACATTTGGATTTAAAAAAGGTTTCTCGGTCCGCAACTGTTGCAGCAATCCAGACCATATTGGTTTTGATTAATCCTGCTTGTCATCATGAACATGAACCATAACTCCAAACTATAGTCTTAGGAACTATCATTTTCATCAACACAAGCGTGGCTGTAATGAGTCTGCTTTCTGTAATGAGTGTCAACATTATCATGAGTAACTTTTTTTTCATCCTCGGCTTCCTCATCATGGTAATTCTCCTCCTCCTCCCCTTGAGTACTATCGCCTCCCCCTTCATCACATTTATTGCTATTTGTTTTCTACCATCTCTTTTTTTTATGGTTATGGCTATAAATACATTCTGAACTTTTGTGTAATTGGTAGTTTCGATTCATGGCGAATACTAAAATGTGTGAAATGTTTATCGCTGATTTATCCAGCTCTGTAATTCGAACTAGATTAAACAAATTGGGTAAATTTGAATATATCCTCATCGGGTGCAAGCTGCACACACTGTGATACTGCCGACGCACGAACACCGACATGTTTTCCATTCAAATGAATATAATAGCTGTAGCTGAGAGGAGAGTCACAGTTATTTTTTTATTTACTTCATTAGCAGGTGAATGTGTTCTATCCTTTACAGGATAGAAAGGAAGATTCATGTATTATAGCTAGATGTTTGTGGTGCAATCCAATATAGAGAGTGAGGTTCAACAGAATATGTAAACATACTTACAAAACCACAACACAATACACAATATCAAACACTATCTCTAAATACACAAATACAAAGAAAAAGGGGGAAATCACACATGTTCCTCTTCCTACACTCATCCAAATATCTGAATGGAGTGTTGAAGAAGGCCAGTTGCAATCGTTTGGTTCCCCATTCTATTCAGAATGGCAGGTCAGTCAGCCAGTTAAAGATCCAGCCTCAGTTGTGGCCCATCTGACGTCTCGATTCATCATCATCACGCTGCTGCTGCTGCTGCTGCTGCTGCTGCTGCTGCTGTGAAGGCACAGACAGTGTTGTGTGGCACTTTGGCTTCCTAAAATATAAAGAAAGGGTTCATGTTCACATGACATGATGATGTAAAGTGTATGAAGATATACACTTGGAAACATCACAGATGTTGCTACGTGGCTGCCTTCCTTTTAAAATTTGACGATTTACGACTTTCGGGGGGGAAACTGTGTCGTTAATATTTCATATTTTTTTACTGTTTTATTCATTTTTGCATTTGATGGATTAGCAATCAGCCACACGGTTGTAGTGGTTAGCACTCTGGCCTTTGCAGTAAGACGACTCGGGTGCTACAGTCGATAGTGGCTTACTGGGAGCCACGATTGACAAAGAGAAACCACCAGCGCCTCTCAGAAAGCGAAGGTTTTGTGAAAGTTTGGATTCATTCAATGAAGGCACCACTTTATTACTTCTTTTATAGGTCTCTTCTCCGCGTGGCAGCAAGGTAATAGATAGTAAGGGACGAATGTGGAGGCTATATGGAGCCATTTACAAGTGTTTAAGGGGATACATTCAAGAGTTGAGGCATGACATTTTGTGTCATGACAGCCAGGATTGGGCCGTTTTTATCTGAAGAAGACATGACATGGCGAGAGACGTGTCTCTGGAGTCTTCTGACTGGCCTCTCATGGCCTCGTGTTTCTCACAGCAGGGCAGGACGTTTCCTGTCTGCAGGTCTGGCCTTGTACCACAGTGACGTTTGTTACACTTCGTTTTCTGTCCTCTGGTCTCATTTCAAGGTTATAGCTCTTCCTTTCAGTCACCCAAGGAAACAGAGGGAGACGGAGACACAGAGAATTCTCCAAGGTCACTTTCAAGTGTCTCTCTGTTAGAGTCGGTGAGTTTCTGACAAGACAGAGACAGTTTCAATTTCTCACCGACTGTCAGGACTCACTGTTTTTTTTAAAAGCCTGTGAGACAGATATGAGCAGAGGAAGATGTTCCCCGACTTTTCGGTGTTATCTGAGGAGCATTCTTTTCTCCGGCCTTATCTCTCTGTCAGAAATGGGCCTTCGGTGATTCCTGCCTGATCGCTGCTCTGGACGGCCTGTTAGGCAGTTTGATAGAGCAGAGCTTTCACATACACTGTAGGTGTAGACTTGGCTGGTTTTTTTTTCCCCCGCATGAAACTCTTGATTGGTAAATCCCACTGAATGGAAGTTTGACGGACAAGCACCTCAGCTTTACGGGGGAGGGAATAGAAAGAGTGACTGATGCAAAATGCCTCAAGTGTTGCATGGTGAATTTGTGTTGATGGACATCCTCATCTGACCCAACTGACTCTCAGTCTACTGGAGCTTTTATTATAATGTGAAACAAAGGGTGCAATGTCAAAAAAAATTTCATTTTTGAGACCATGAAGCTGCAGGGTAATAAACTAACGAAGAAGAACTATTGTGTGAAGAGCTTTTACACTGACCCAATCAACAGTCCCATACGGTGCACCCGCGTTTTCCGTTCCACACATGCATACTCCATCTCACATTCCATTTTTTATAGCAGTGGTTTCTCATTGGAAGACCGCCCTCATTTAATGTCCCTGTATTCTTTTATCACATATGTGGACACCAGCTAACTTCCTCATATAAGCTCAAGTAAATTCCGGTGGTTTTTGTCTCCTTCGTTGTCTCTTTAGACCAGAAAGTGGAGATGTATTGGGATTTGTCAGTGCATTTTGCCTCACATGGACCTGAGTGCACCTCTGTGTGCAAAGGTGGAAAGTATGACTCGGGCGTTCTTCTCTGAAAAGTCACTCAGCCAACTCCACAGCTTCTTCACCATGATCCATTAATGTTTGGGGAATCGGAGAGGAAAAGCAGTGGGGAGGAGTGGATGGTCTGATAAGAGAGTTGAAAGCAGCAGTGCGAAATGGAGTGGTTGCAATAAGCTGGACTCCTGCTGTCTCCTCCATTGGGAGATGCCCAGCAGTACTATCCCAACCAGAGACTCAGCTGGGGGGTCTTGGAAGTACTACGCTGTCATTACATGGATGAACTCTTTTGTGCCACCATTACACATTAAACGCACCGTATCTGCAGACAGCTCCCGTCCCTCAAACAACTGCACAAAGTTGTGACTCCACGAGATTCCCAGCAACATCACTGCAGGACAATGCGGCGTCTTTCGTGTTTTCCAGATGTTTGACTCACCATTTTAGAATCATAACGCCGCCGCCGCCTTCACAAACGCTTTGATGTACATTTCCTCTCCTCCTAAGATGAGAGATTTCTGAACTGACTTTTAACATGATTTCCACTTCAAAGTGAAACACAAACTTATGAACACAAAAAAAGGATATCATGCTGTTTGTGCTAACACCTCTGCATCTTCGACACTGTGTTTAAAATGGCTTCTTCTTTATAAAAAAAAAACATAATCTGACTAACTGAAGGGTTAGTATTTAAATGTTTCCACACCACTGGGTCAGAAAGGTCTTTTTCAAGTAATTGTGGACATAACACGGAAAACAAAGTGCAGGTTATGAGGAAGAAAATATTGTATTTGCTGATTGTTGATAAGAAAGAGATTGTGAGCTCTGTTGGGAGTTGAGACTGTAACAGAAGTCTCCAGCTATAAATAATATTTCATGTGTAGGTGTTTGATGTTCAGTGTGGCCTTTGTGCGGATTTTATAGAAGCTCGTGCGTTTGTATAATTAAGCTGTTATTATGTGTGTGTTTGGAAATTGAACATTAGAACAATTTCAAATGTGATGCCACGTACAGAAAGCTGTATGAAAAAACAAAACAAATGGCTGAACTGATCATCAGAAGTATGTTTATTATCTTTACATTGGACAATTCCCTTTCTCAGATTGTCTGTCTCTCCTTTGCAAGGTCAGTGAGTGCAGAAGGTTGGGCTTTAGTTGTGTTCAGCCCTCGTCACTTAGTCCTGGAGCTGCAGCCTGCGACACAGACAGACAGACAGACAGACAGACACACACAGAACACCGGAGCCGCCACAAACTCGCCACCAACGTTTTTGCGCGCAGTTACGGGTGTGAAGAGCCGAACGGTAACGACTGTTCCCGGTTGTGTCAAACCTCCGAAACCTGCGCAAGCCGGAACATCATGATGGGACGCACTTCTCTCAGAGACTATTTATTTTCCAGCTGACGTGGGAGCGAGCGCAGGCTGAACACACTGCTCGGGCATTTGTCTCTGTGTGCCGGCGAGGGGGAGAAGACGAGAGAAGCGCCGCGCGCGGACCCGCTGGGATTTTAACACCATCCCTGTTATTTTCTTATTTAATCCATCAACACTCCTCTGTGGACACGGAGAGCGATGAATCTACTGAATTACCCGCCGGCTCTGTGTCATTTCACCAACGAACCAGCGACCACCACCCGTCCTTAGAATAAAGCTGCTGTGGAACAAGTCGGCACCGTCACCGGCGTCTAACAGCTGGGATTTACACTTTACTATGTCTTGAGACGCGGAGTGGAAGCTACACAGATGATGGCAGTGAGTACAGGCTCGCTTACATTGGCACTGATGTTGCAGTCAGGCTACTTTTAGCTCGTCTTTTATTCAATACAGACCCTGACTTTAATGATTGTGTGTGTGTGTGTGTGGAGAGAGAGAGGTGGTCACAGCTGTAGTGGGTGTGGGTGTCATCCGCGATGGTGTGATGGTGAGATCTTGGGCGTTTCTGTCATCGCTGTTGCCGGTGAATATCAGGTCCCTACTGGGACTTTTGGGAACATGACATCATTTGAGGAGCCGGCGAATGACTCTGCAAATTGAGGAGACGCGTGCGCCGCGTGCATGTTTATTTTTTCTCCAAAACACAACAACAACAACAATAACAACAACAACAAATGCACCGGGTTATAATGAACGCAACACTAAATGTTGCCAGATGCAATGACAGAACTGTCATGCGTGCACAAAATGCCACTTGGAGAGAGTGCGCTCGTTCGGCGCACGCTCAGACTGGGCGTGTGCGGTGATGTCCTCGGTGAGGCATCCACACATCGACGGGCAGAGTTTGTGAGGGAAGTCTTTGGCATACATTTAACGCCCCCCAAAAAACACCCGCCCGGCTGCGGGGTGGGGATCGGTGCAGCTGTCAATTTGTCAATTTGCCAAATCCAGCCTGTCTGTGTGTGTGTGTGTGTGTGTGTGTGTATGTGTGTAGTCTGCCTGCCTGCGCTTCGGTTAATCCCACAGCGGATCAGCTTTGCCGCCCCAGCCTATATGCGCCTTCTTGCAGCTCCCTGTCTGCCTCTCGTTCACACACACTTTAAACGGTTCTATTGTTTTTAATCCGGCTCATATTGACGCGAGAATATCTGAGGAAACAAACGCTGTTCCGAGGCTGCACGAGCCGGGATAATGCTGACGGGAAAGAAGCCGATGGTCGAGATTTGACACGCGACAGCTGCTTTGGATACTCTGTTTCTACTCAGCGATGTTCCCACTTTGAAGAGGGGGTAAAAAAAAGAAAAGAAAACACCCGGTGCCTGAATCTGGGTTTTTTATATGGCAGTTAAAGGGCGACAAAACCCGGGATGAAGGGTCTGGTTCACGCGTGATAGTGGGCTGGTGACCGTGTTTGATGAGCACGTCGGTAAGATCGTTCTCCGATACATTGACACCGTTTATTTAAGCCTGAAAATGACATGTTAACGTTCTCATCGTCACGAGCGCAGTCATTTTGTACAGAATATAAGAGATTTCAGATTATTAGGCCTTATGGCTGTGTGTGTGTGTGTGTGTGTGTGTGTGTGTGTGCGCGTGCGTGCGTGTACTTCGTTAATCGAACCCTTTCTGGTTTAAACATTGACCTTGTCAGGACCAGTACTCATTGGGACCAAAACCTGGTCCTGATGAGAAAGAACTGGTTAAGTTTCTGGCTAAGATTTGAATTAAGGTTAGGGTTAGGGTTAGGGCTATTAACTGGCTATGGTTAATGTTAGGGACAATGGTTTGTTCACACTGTCCAAATGAATGGAAGTCAATGCTCTAAGAATAAAAGTTGCACAAACCTTTGTGTGTGTGTGTACCTGGTATTCCTTATGTTGTGGGGACCTAAACCTGTGTACAGAGTCACATTATGAGCCTAGTCTTCCTTATGGGGACAAAAACCAGGTCTCCATAATGTAAATTACTACAGTTTAAGGTGACGGCATGTTTTAAATTAGGCTGAGGTCAGGGTTAAATTAAGGTTAGGATTAGGTCAGTAGTAATCATGGTTAAGGTCTGAGTAAGTCTCCAGGAAATTAAAGTATGTCAATGCAATGCCTCTGATGTCGGAAACCAGTGTGTGTCTGTGTGTGCACTTGTTTTTGTTACCTCTGTAGGACATTATCTGTTATAAATACTGACTTTTTTTTAGGTTCAGTAGTCCTCACGAGGGACCAACACCCAGTCATAATGAGACAAAACCGAATTTCTCAAGCTCTGGTTATAATTGGTTATAATTAGGATTAAGATGTGAAATGTGGTTTGGTTAAGTTATTGATCTTTAGGAGAAGATTAGTGTGACCTTTCACGGACATGGTAAGGTATTGACTGGTTATGGTTATGGTTACGGTTAGGGGTAAGACTATGGATGAAGGCTGTGTGAATAAATGGAGGTCAATGCAATGTCCTAACAAGAATAGCTACATAAACCCACTCTTGTCTCCCACTCAAATACTGAAATCCTACTCTCCTTCTGGGCACAACAAACATCCCAACATGGTGGCACGCTCCCTGATTTATGCACTGTTTAGATGTGAACAGGGGGAAAAAAACAGTAACATTCTAACTGTATGCTGTGCTGTGAATATTTTCAGAGGTTTACCATGCAGTCCGACAACCAGAATATTTCTTCAGCATATTCCTATGTGCATAAGCACAGCAGTGTAGAGAATATGCTACAAGGCAGAAGAATCACTGTTTGGGCTGAAAATGTATTAAATTGTATATAAATGTAATGTCAAAGTATTGAGGAAAATGATATTGCAATATATATTGTTATCGCATTATTACCCAACCCGAATGCAACCTTACCTTCACATCCTGGCAGAATGTGGCTTTTGTGGCCTCATTTGTGCAGCTGGTACCAACCTCGCTCCTGCATCAACTTCACTCCTATTCTCCTGGACCTGTTGACATTTCATGGAGAAATGCAGGTTCCCCCAACACAGAGTGGCTCATGTCTCAAAACTACATCGACAATCTGAATATCTAGTTTCCAAAATGACATCAACAGTGTCATAGTGTCTGCACAGGTGTGGCTGAGCAGCTCAAAACTCAAAAAGGCTCCCTTTTATGTCCTCCTTAAAAAAAATGACTCATACATAAGATAACACAACATAAGTCATCATGGTTTTAATATGTAATCACTAGTCTTCATAATTCATTTAGCTTCCAGCAGCTCATTATGTCGATCATGTAGGAATGTGTTGATCAGTCCTCTCTGCCTTGAGAGGCACATTTTGCATCTCCTTGCTTTTCATTAACTTTTAAAAGTGTTGTGTGGTGCTATGATAATGCACTCCTGTGGAGACAAGACTGATAACTCTGTCTGCGAGAGAAGTCTCGGGTCAGGTGAAGATTTGTGGCGCGCTGTAAACAACACAGACATTTTCATTAGCCGCAAACTAATCAGTCAGGCAGTGATTGGAGCTCTACGGAAGCGACACAGTCAAGGTTAGACAACAACGCCGGACTCATCTGTCCATGTCACAGTCTGGTCCTTTGTGTATTGACATGTCAGTGTCACTCATGCTCAGCCCGTCTTACACCCTGTTTTGTCCCCGTTGTGCTATGCAGATGTCGCTGTGGGTGGTGAGATGTTATTCTGACACTTCCAGCCACACAGACTTTGTGTGTGTCAATTGTTGCACAAGCCTCCATGTACACACACTTACTCACACATGCCAGAGGAATGCAAAAGGGAATTAAATGATCAGTTTGTATAGTTTAGAAAAAACTGGGAGGCGTCAGAGCTGTGCTTCAGAAAATACTTGTGGCTATAAAACTTTGTGGACAAAGGAAGTTCCTGCATGACAGGAAGTCCTTTGTTGTTGCCAATGTGAAAGCACAATACTTGTGCGACTAATCTAAATTGACACACTTCCTTAAGTCTCTCTTAATTTTTCCAGTTCTTTGCTTCTTTCCTTCTATCGTTCATTCCTACCAATCTGCGCGTCTTATAATCCATGCATCTCTTTCAGCCTGTACCCCCTCTCCTGTCTTCAGTCTAACTCTCTCTTTGTTCCCATGTTGTTGCAGGACTACCGGGAGGATGGCATGGACTTAGGGAGCGATGCATCCAGTCGCTCCAGCTCAGAGTCCAACTCCAACAAGGTTACACCTTGCTCTCCCACTCTTGACCTGGCCACTTTGGAGGACTACAAATCCTCCCCCTCTCTGGACCTGGTCACCTTAGAGGACTATGAGGAGGACGAGGACTACCAAGAGTACAAGAAGAAGGTGATTGAGGAGTGGGAGAGTGAGTATGGAGAGGACTGCACCTCGCCTCAACCTCCTAGTCAGGAGGAAGGTGACGGAGGCACAGAGGGTGTTGACGGCCTTGGGAAAGGCTACAGGAAGACAGTGAACAGTCGCAGCCTCGCTGAAGAATTCCAGGATGTGAAGACTGTCCCGCCTATCCCGGCTCCTGGTGGACACACTGCCACCTCAGTCGCAGTTGTTCCAGAGGAACTGAAACAGAATGGCAATCTGATTTTGCCTCGGAGCAACCCACTCCATTCCCCGGGTACACCACAGGGGGGCACAGGGACTCCCAAGCCCAGCCACCACCGCTCCAGTCAAGGCAGAGGGAGCCGCAGCAGTGGCTGGGGTGGTGGTGGAGGAGGCGGAGGAGGAACAGGGGTACGGATGGGAGGATATAGAGAAGAAGAAGGTTTGGAGGAAGAGCCTCTGCCCACCATGGACTGGGCAGCCCTGGAGAGACACCTGGCCGGGCTGCAGTGCAGAGAGCAGGAGAATCAGAACCTCAACCACAACCAGAACCACAACATAGGCAAGACCCACTACACCTCAGTAAGTGTGCACACAGATTATGTTGTCCATGTGTTCTTGTGGGAATTTTAAGATGCTGTGCTTTTCCACTATTGTGTCTTAAAGGTTTTGTATGTGCTGTTGTAATCTGGCAGTTATCCATGTCAGATGACCCTGAAAACACAAGGTTATGTTTGTTGCAGTTAAGAGAGAGGGATTAGTGAGCTAATGTAGCGTTAAGCTATGTGGACCAGCTATTAACCTGAAAGTCATGGAAGTGTGGGCTCCACAGAGTGAAGTAGAGGCTGCAGGAGACGAGAAGAAAATAGATTCAGTACATCTTAGTGCAGATTCAACAGGAAGTACACTGATTAGGCTCCGTTGGTCAAAACAGTTGAGGGTGTGCCTGGTGTTTCTAACTCACTGAAATTCAGAACTGTCACATATTGTTATATGTAGGAGTCATGTCAGTGCATAATTATCTATTATCTATCTATTATTGTTTGTAGTTTAGTTGCCAACCTTGGAGGTTTGAGTATATGAAGCCTCATTTCCTAAAGTCTGTGTTCTTTGCCATGTAGTGAATCCACCAGAAGAGGTCAGTGTTGCATTGACATTTTTGCAGAGATGATGATCCAGGCCTTAAATGCTGCACCAGCAGCACTACAGGCTTTTATGATTTACTTGTTGGCATGACATCACTCCGTTAAAATTACAGTCAGATCCACAGTTTTATGTTTTATTGCTAGTCTGTGGGTTCTGAAGGGTGTAGCTTCAACATGTTTGAGGCAATGCTGGGGAGTTTCAGTCAGAGTTTCAGTGCAGTCACTAAGTAAAAAAACGAAGTGAGGGCAAAAGTGTCTTTCTGAGAGATGGGTACTGTTTTGTTCTCTATTGGTATGCAAACACTAAGACCTTTTTCCTCAGTGCACATAGACAATAGCTTTAGCCAGTGCCATTGTGAGTGTGCTGTTTGTGCTGTGTGTCTTTGTTTGTCTGTCCTGGAGGCCTCCTCTGTCTCCCTGAAGTATGCCAGGAATGCAGTGGGAGAGGTGGGGGGTGAGAGGAAGGAAAGAGGGATAAAAGGAATGGAAGATGGTATCTTTCGGACCAGGCAGTACAGGGCCACCTGCCCCATGTGTTGGTGTCAGTGTTCATTACCTGCTGTCCATCTTTAACAGGAAGGTCACCTTCTTGTTTGCTTTAGTCTAGGGGACATTCTGCTCTCCGTCTCCCTCTCTCTCCCTAGGCAACGCGATGATGTGTAATTGACCATGGTGGAAAGAAATCTCATGAAAGAGATTCTCTGTCTCCACCATGCACACACACACACACACACACACACACAAATATTCACACAAAATGCTTATCGCCATAGACACATTCTCGGGCTCTCCTGGTGTTTTGGATGTGTGTACATGAAAGAAAACTAAGTCTGTTGTGACAGAAAGAGATTGACCAGTCTCAGTGGTGTTAGTGCCACAGTATCCTGTTTTTTTTCTCGTATTTCTTCCCATAGAAGCAAAAAAATTGACCTCAGAATCTGATCGCCTCGCAAAGATAAGACATTGGAGTTAGCCTTGTAATCCCAGCTGAGCTCAGAGCTGAAGCGATACACCAGAAAAGTTGAGAGACACAAGCTCATATCCTGGACAATCCCACTCTCACAACCATTTAAGTGCTGTTGAAAGTACAATACATTTTTGAACTTTTGTGATGTCATGTAGTCTTTCATATTCGTTCTTAACGCCGCATATTGTAAAGATGACAATAACTATATTCTAGCCTCTGCTTACAAGAGCATGAAAGCAGTTAAGGAACTGAGACCGTTTGTCTGTGGACATCAGGATTCTTTCCTTAATTCCTTCATTTGCAGGATTTCGCAGACCACCAGGAGGAAAGAGACTGGTGCTTTTAAAAATAATATTAAATATTTAGACGTCCACTCAAGTTGGACCCACCACAGAGAGAGCACATGTGTTAATGTATAGTGGCGTCTGTCTTCATAGGATGTGGCAGGGTCTAGTGGGACAGAGATATTCATGCTTCACAAGCATCTGTGCTGTCAGAAGGATGGGGCACTGAGGAGCTCATAGTTAATTATCTGTTTTGGTGCCTGGACACGGACTTGGCCAGTCTTTTAGCTACGGACTTCGTCTTGTGTAAGATATGTGAAAAAACAACACACACACATCAAATAGGGTCCAACACAGAGAGTCCTTCTATGAGCCAACATTCCCTTTGCTGCAAACCATCACAGAATAATTTAGCCTTTCACTTACAGCCTTAAATTGCTCCTAGAGATATTTATTTTTGCTTTATGCTTCATTTACCCTGTTCTCTTTTTAATAATGAAGTAGTTATTGCAGGTATATTTAGCAAGGGGTGTTTTTAGGCTGCTTTAATCTCAGCAGCCTCCTGCAGGCTGTGGGTGTGGGGTCAAGAGGATTCATGAGGATGTGGGGCATGCTGACCTGTGTGTAATTTGAGTCTTAATGAACTCCAGCGGCACGTGCCAGATTAGGGCCCACAGGGACCTCAAGTACACCAGAGGTAACACTGCCCCAAGCCATCCATTTAGCTGCACACCCATGAAAAGTAAACAAAAATATTATTCTTCCGAGTCAGCCTTTAGGTGAAAAAGGCAGAGAGAGAGAAGGATGGTCACGCACATATGGCTGTCCGTACCTCTGTGTTTAGTGAGCATATCCTTAAAATGAATGAAATCTATGCCTGGAAGCTACTTTTAGTTCAATCTCAAAGTGCACACACCCAGACTTATTCACACAATTTCAAAACACCCCAAAGGCAAACTGTGGTTATGAAGACAGGATCTGTGTTGAGACCTGCTCGCTCTCTCTCTCTCTCTCTCTCTCTCTCTCTCTATCTCTCTATCTCTCTCCCTCTCTCTCTCTCTATATATATGTATATATATATGTATAGATGTGCGTATATATATATATATATATATATATATATATATATATATATATATATATATATATATATATATATATGTTGTCTCTTCACTGTTTTGGCAGATGTGACTTTTACACATTTCTCATTCCAGTCAGTGGAACATCTGTTTAATAGGAAAGTAGGAAGGTGGTGTGCTCACAGACACACACACACACACACACACCATATTAACAGTAAAAAAAAAAAAAAAGGCCATGTCTGAGTTTTCTGCCCCAGAAAAAGTCCTCCAGGGCTGTGGAAAAACAAGAGGATGAGAAGAAATAGCAGAGTGTGGTTTCTGTTTCTCTCCCTCTCTCTTCTTTCTGTGCTCTGTGATTATGTACGAGTTCGGTAGTTGAACTGTGCTCAGCTAACAACCTAACTACTGCCTTCACCCAGTACTCAGACTGTGCCACGTAGAGGGAGTGAGGGAGAGGGAAGGAGAGGGAAGAAATTGAAGGGTCTGCGTGTGGTTATAGTAGATATAAATAGGAACAAACAATGAATTTAAAGTAGTTACACAAGAGTTTTGGCCCTGAATGGGCGGAAAAAGCAGACAGACATAAAAAGAGAGGAATAGCCAGGATTAAAAAGAACCTGTGGAGGAGGAGGGAGTTAAGAGGAGGAATGTGGGGTCAGAGTATGGTGAAGGAAGAGAATGGCACGCCAGAAAGGGTGGAAGGCTGGAGGAAAAGGCTATCCTTGTATAAGGGTATGGGAGGAAGCTTCAGAGACAGGGGGGCAGGGTCTTAACCAGGTGTGGTGTGTGTGGTGTCTGGTTCAGCCCTTCAGGCTTAACCACTGCTGCGTGTGTGTAATTGTGTGTGTGTGTGTGTGTGTATGTGCTCCTCGTGTGTATGTGTAGTTACCCGCTAAAACACGCCCGGCCCTCTGCACACCAGGGCTCATACATGCGCTCTCCTTACACAGACTGACTGCACTGCCTCTGCCTCAGGGTCAACACACATTTTTTCTTGTTAGTCCACACACACAGACACACAGACACACACATGTGCGCCCTCACTTCACTTAATCAAAGGATATCTTTTTCTTCATATGGTATCCTGACATTTTGCCAGCGCCGGTAGACGTTCTTTTCCTTTTTCTCTTTTATCAGTGGAGTATTTTTCATCCCACCTTAACCTTGGATTCCTCACAGCAAGCCGGGCACTTAACTCAGGTAAATCCGAAATATGATTTAAACATAAATATAATACACTGCATCACATTTGTCCTAACAAAACAGAATCAGAGTTCACTTTCAATGTTAACAGACTGGCTGGAGTTTGTAATTAAAGCACACCTCATGTGATGTTACATTCTCCTGAGTTTGTGCTGTCTATGTGAGAGAAAAGCTAAATATGTTAGTAATTAAAGCAGAGCCAGCTGGGTCGAGCTGTCCATGCATCTCAACTCTGACCATATGTGGGCTGCTGCATGGTAGCGCTTTGTTTCTTCTAATTCTGTCAAAGAAAGAATATAAATCACACACACACACACGGCTCATTTGCATATGATTCCTGTTTTGAATGTCGCCTTTGCCTTGAGGTGCAGGAAGTTGACGAACTAGTGAGCTTCGGTTACTGCGTCGTCTCAGATTTTCTCTTTTTCGATTCCAGCTGACTTTGGAGTGAGCGCTGCATGCACATGCATTCCTCACGTGGCACCTGCGTGGAGTAAAACACAACACACTACAAAGTGCTGCAAAGACAAACAAAGCAGAGCAACACATCTACTCAGAGGCTCGTGTTACTGTGTATATATACACACATGAAAGGGCAATTAAGAATGTTTAGAAGCTGTATTTGATCTTCTGAAGCTTTGCTTTGGACCGGATTTGTCCGTCTTCATTGTGGAGGAAGAAAGAAAAGGGTGAGGAGAGACCAAACTAAAACAAATGACCATAAATGGGTAAAATCACAGGTTCACAAGTGTGAATATCCAGCCAGTAAGGTCATTCACTGCTGGCTATTCAAAATGCTTGATGGACCAACTGCATCAGACAGCTCACTATTGGCTTAGTGTGATAGGACAGAAGATATATAGTAGTGTTTACTGTTGAAACAGTTTTATCACTGAGGAGTCCAGCATTCACCCCATGGCTTTAAATCCAGTTAGAAAGTGAAGTCACTTTAACAAGGTAACAAAGGTGCACTGCCGTGTTATGTTTTATCTGGAGAGGAACAAATGCACCAGCTCACACATGGACATAAAATCAAACCCATTGACCCGCACGGCGAGTGGGGTATTACCAAAATGTCAATGAAATACTTCAGGTTATTAAGTTCAAGACTCAATGGGAGTGGTGCTGTCTCAGCTGCTCTTATCTGGTGTCAAAGTACACCGTAAACGGCTGCCTGATAATCAACCCTCATCTGAACTGGTAAACAAATTCACATACCTAAATAAAGAGAAGCGTAATATAGATGCCACAGCGATAAACTGAAAAAGGCCTGAGAAACATCCCGTCTAGAAGCTAAAGGTACATGGATACATACCTGTATGAATCTGATTGAAGTGCAGTTGTGATTTGAGATAAAATGATCATCAAAGCCGCTAGCAACACACTCGTCCACTTCCTGTGAGGTCGATCATCCTAAAGATGAACAAAACTCAAACACAAACCCACCCTTCCTCTGATTCATCCAAACGTGACTCACTGAGGTCTGAGAAAAGGTTGATGAAATGGGCAAACCCTTCTTCCACCATGTGTTATTGTCTTTCTGGCCACATAAGTCAGAGTCGTTTTACGTCACTGTTGCAAATCTCCACCGTCTTCTTCTTCTTCTTCTTCTTCTTCTCAATTTCTTCTCTCTTCCAGACGTCCCCTATCCTTCGCTACCATTCCCACTCTGTTCCCCGATAATTGTCCTCTTCCTCAAGCTGTCAGAAAGCATTACAGCCTAATGTTCTCAGACAGCCAAAATGCAGCAGGAGACTGCACCCCCCCCCCACTCCCCACCCCCCCACTCTGTTTCACCTTCTCCACCCTATGAAAACTATCAAAGAGGGGCGCAGGCTGTGAGTGGCAGAGCGTGCTGTGGAGGAAATGGGGATTTATGTAGCAGCGAGGAGACAGTCCATGTCAGTCCACACACACACACACAGTGCAGCCACATATATATATACAGTATATACAGAGAAACACTGATTCACGCACAGGCCAGCTTTGAGTTGAGTCAGAGACTCACAGATTGTGTGCGTATCCTCGCCTTGACTTGTGTGTTCATTTGGGTGGAGCCGAAACTGTTACTGTTGCTAATTATAGCGTGTGTGTGTGTGTGTGTGTGTGTGTGTGTGTGTGATTAATACAGGTACTGTCCAATCAATATTTAAGAAGTTCAAATGTATTTAGCCTATTATGATAGAAAATCCTGGAAAAAAAAAATTCACTTTCTGTCATCTAAGTGATAAAATCAATAGCTCTACAACCATTACCTGCCTAAGTGTCAATATAAAAGATATTTTATATTACTCACCATGACTCACAACTAGTGTGATAAATGATCAGGTAGTCATCTATTTAGATGGTATACAAATGAGCTGTCACGCATGCTCATGTCGTTCCACCAACTGTAGACATGAAGTCCTCATTAGAACAACCTATGGTGGTTGATCTTAGCATGTAGGCAGGCACACACACACACACACACACGCGCGTGTGTGCGCTCTCCCTGGCCTTCCACATCATTTCTTCCCTGTCAAAGCGAGCTCATTACTGCCAGAATCTCGCGGCCGTCACACTGAGCCAACCTGCTCTGCTATGCAGTGTTTTCACACTGGCACAAAATGTCAGTTCACTAAAAAGCATCTGCGCTCCCCTTACCCTGCTGAGACAGAGAGAGGGAGGCCGGAACATCGAGAGAAAGACGGGAACGTCGGGGCAGATGGAGGAAAGTTGTGAAAAAGAAAGCGAATGTAGTTGCTCTGAAAGGGCCGGTGGGAGATGAAGGAGGGCTGGGATGGCACGCGGGCTAAAAAAGACAGAGGGCAAGCTGTTTGTGAACGAGAGGCAGGAGGCGTCACAGCAGTAGGACTGGATTCATGTATTTTGTATGAGCTGCACAGGGTTACGGGTCATTATTCACCTCCTGCAGTATCAGTTCCAGCTCTATAGATAGACATTTAAGTGGCCCACCTTGTTTTTCACTCTCATGTCAGTGATGTATGGTTAGGTTCAAGCCTGACAGATACTGAGATTTTGTTAAATCAAGCTCCAGTCTTCTCTGTGTAACGGTTATATTTAAAAGTGATGGAATATTATCATTCAAGGATGTAAGGTTAAAGATATTCCCACATGTATGCATTTTGAATTGCCAAATAGCAGTTATCACAAGACTTGTGACTGTTAAATTATGTAATAGTAATAATATAACGATAAAATCATAATAATTGGACCCATCTGTAAGCATTCTTTTTTAGGTTTTATTTAGGTCATTCACTTATAATTCAGGAGCATAGTGAGTATGACTGACACATGAATTTGGAAAACCGGCGTTCATTTATAAACATTGAGTCAGACATGTTGCATAACGTAGAACCCAAACTGCAGTGTTTTTGGAAATTGAGTTTTCAATGTGAGAAGGATAAATTCTTCAGCCCTAAACTGGTGTTGATTATTTCAGTTCTTCTCAATAAATACTAGAATATACTGACATACACCACATTCTTTTACTCTGTACTAACTGTTGTTTTTTGAATTAGAACACATAAACACACACAGTCTGCCTGCCAGTTTGTCCATCTCCTGCTAATAACCTTTGGTCTCGTTTCGTTATATCTACTGTTTCAGTTATTTTTGGACTCTCACGGACGCAATGGAGGCATCAAATGCAGCGCTTCCTATTGGATTTGATCGGAGCGGTGTGAGTTGTGGGGTCACTCGCTTCGCCCCTGCTCGCGATGCGTGTGGCAGAAGTCTAGCGCTTGAGCGTCAGCCAATCACGTCGCGGCATGCAAATAGCTCAGCACAGGCATTAGCCATTCAAATCACTGTTAACGCTGAGCTCAAGCACAGCTCAAACGGAGCGACTAGATTGTGCTCCGCTTTTGTCGGACAAAGTGCACCCAACAATGTCAGACATTGTTATTTCCAGCGTCAATAGTAGCAGGTTATGGGATATTCATAGGTATGTATTGTCCCGTCAGTGTGATATCGGAATATTTGTTTAAAGGTCACTGTTAGATTTTGGTCTGTGGAACATTAAATTAATTTGCAAGTCAACATGTCATGTGCATGAGTCTGGAAAAAGAACTTGTTCAGACTGAAACTGCATTGATCAGTGGAGGCATAAAACCACTTTGCAGTAGCACTCGTTTTTTCAAATGTGGATATAAGAATTGTTGTCTCTGCCTCCACCTGAACTGTGAATCCGATCGTAACCTTGACAACCGTGTGAAGGTCAGCGGGAGGGGGGGTGTCTTCAGACATGACTGCTGCCATGGTGATGTGGTTAGATGAAGGCCTTGATGGGGCTTCTTTTATCAAAGTGTGACTCACAGATGTTAGGCATCAAAGTTTTTGTTGTGCTCCAGTGTGCGTGTATGTGCATGAGGAGGCATTTGTATTCCGAGAGGAGAGGCACCAGGCTTTTGTGAGCCCCAAGTTGTAAAGATCTTAATCCTGGAGATCTGACATCAGAGCATTGGCATCCATTTTAATTTTCTTCACTCGTGAAGTCCACAAGGCCAAAGATCTGCATGGTCTGACTACATCCATGCTACCGATGTCTGTGTGGGGTCTGTCCATTTAAAAGCAATAATAGTATTGCACCTGTGTGTCTCCACGAAGAGTAAAGTATGTAACTTACTGAATGAAAAGACAAAGTTTGAGCTCTACCGACTACACATTCTAATGTAAACACGATTTCTTAACGACTCTCATCACCAGCCACGTTTAAATCTGTGGTTTCTTTCTCTGTCCATAATCCCAGCATGCTCCGGTCCAAGTTTATCACAAGTCAGTGTCATGCACGTATAATTGTATCCAAGGTTATTGTGACAGTGTTGGCAGGGTTCCAGTCTGTCCCAGCTTGCCCCGACATGGTAGGTCAACCCAGAGCTGGTGATGTGCAGGCAGGAGCACAGAGATCGGAGCAGGGAGCTCATCGATCCACTTCCAGCTCATTAAACCCAAGAGTGGTCTTATCGGGAAAAGCAGCGTCACCCAAAAGAGATCAATATCAGATAGAGAGATTTGGCTCGAGAGGAGGGATGAGATAACAAGGGCAAGACAAAAAAAAAGGTAGAGATGAACAAATGTATGAGTTCATGGCGTCAAGATTTCACACTGTCACTGTGCATTGGAGACAACAATATAGAAACATACAGTAACGAATAAAGAATTGCAAACAATGAAATGTACTTGTTTCTGAAGTAGTCAAATATGGTCTGTTTTTTGACACGTTCTACAAACCTTTTGCGTCAAGACAGATTTGCATCGCAGTGAGATCAACATGAAGAGACAAATGAGAAAACAAAGGGATTTATCGCACTAATGTTGTGAGTGTTTGTCAGTTTGGAGAAAGGGGTGGTGGAATGGAGAAAGGACGGATTTACTGAGTAGGTTGGCCTGTATTTGGATTATAGACAGGCCATCTGCCACTTTGGGATTATAATTCCACAAACACACAGAAAACGCGGAGTATATCTGTGCAACACAGTAAGGCAGCAACACTAGTGAATGACATTCTCTGATTCTCTGAGTAGTTTACACTGGAGCTGAAAACTTGTTTAAGGTTTGATTCCCACTTATGTTACCCAGAGTTTAACTGGTGACTGTTAATGCACCATGGATTAGGATGATGATTAAGGAAAGAGTTGTCCCTTCACACTTTCCACTCACGTCCCGACCCACACACGCTCCCTCCATTTTTCCACAATCCCCTTTTTTCCCACTGGCCAACTCTGCATACCCTCAGCCCAAAAGCTCCTCCCCCATTCAGTCCGATTCATGCAGAGAAAGGCAACTGGGAGTGTACTCTGCTTTTCCCTCCTCTCCTCCCTCCCTCCCTCCCCCCCTCCCTCTCTGTGTGTCTCTCTCGCGCTCTCACACCCTGTTTCCAGTCTGTCACTCCCCTCCCTCTTTTCGGCTTTGGAGAAGCAGCGATCAAACCCTGTCATTTTTCGCCTGATAAACAGACAGAATAAAAAACAAGTGGAATAGAGAGAGAGAGAGAGAACCAGAGAGCCAGAGAAGACATTTATAGTTGGGATAAAAGACTGGTGGGATCCCCCCCCCCCCCGCCTTTCCTTTTCTGTCCACTCCTCGCTGCTGGAATACCACTGCAGGGCTGGGAATCTTATCCCTGTCCCGCTCCTGTTCCTGTTCCGTCAGCTCAGCCAGCTCCACTCTAGGATGCAGTGAAGGATGGTCCACCAGGAAAACTGTTCTTACCAGGTATTTATTGGACCTGAAGGACATTGCACATGTTGTTTAATGCAAATACTTACTTGGCATTCTGACAGCTGGCGATGACGTTCCTCTTCATGTTGTATGCTTGTCATGTTTTACTTCTGAAGTTCAGTTCGTGGGAAATGCTTGGTTCTCTAAATGAAACTAGGACATTGTGGTTATACATGTGTTATTGCCTGTGTAGGAGTGCCGCTGTGTCTTAAGAGCTGATGTGATTGTGCAGTGAATTGCATGTCTGGCTGGTTGCTAAGAGAACTCTTGACTCTAGGGAATAATGTCCCACCTCCTCGCCTCCACCTCCTCACCGTCCACCTTCATCAATCCACATCAGGACGGCGCGAGTATCTGTAGCTAAACTCTGAGTGCATGCAAATGCAGTGTAAGCTGTGACTTTTCCCGTTACTCAGTAACTCATGAGAACGGGCGAATGGCGTTTGGCAGGGTCGTGTACGAGTCTGTGCGTGTTTATGAGTCTGTCATCCTCGTGTGACATGTGACAACAGCAGTCCCACTTAATCTAACAAGGAAATGAATGAGTCGTGATTAAAAGACAGCGCGTTCCATCTGCTTCCCTGTAACCAGCTCTGCTCGGGAAGCCAGTCTGCACTGCGGTGGAGATGTAGCGTAGGAAAAAAAAGCAGAGAGAGAGAGAGAGGTAGATGAAAGGCAGAAGAGAAGAGATGAACTGAATACGCCGGGGGCGACATCAAGGGGGGATGATGTTGATTCTCTGATGAGGCAAGAAAGTGATACATAAGAAGCTGCAGAGGAAATGATGAGAAGGAATGGAACGAGATTTGCAGAGATGCAGTGGCCTTGTAGGTTTACTTTACATGAAACCTTAGAGTCCCAATTCTGAGCTTCAACCATGAAATTGTCTTCTGGATTCAAATGGACATGTCTTTTTAGCATATGCACTGGAAACGTCCACTGTTTTCTTCAGCAAACTGGTTGTTAAAAAAATACTTAATACTTGAAGGGTTGTTGTTTTTGCAAACTAATAAATTCAGTTAAATTGGAATTCCAGCTGTTTAAAAAAAAAACTCACACACACACACAAAAAAGAGCGCTAATCTTACATGTTCTACATTTTTGTATTTGCGTGGTGGTAAGATCGAGGGAGTAGTTGTGTAACAGGATAAGAATTTGCTACCATGTTTTGTGGCGTGCAGTGACAGAAAAATGGCAGGATGGAAGGAAATAGAAGCTGATAAGGAGAGAAAAGGGGAAGCCAAAGGGCTTCGGTGGATGAAAGGCAGAGATAAAAACAGGAGCAGGAAAAGCAAAAGGGAGAGATGAGTTGAAAGAAAACACTGAGAATGGTGCACAGCGTTCTGAAGCAGCCGACGAGACGTTTGACAGTGGAAGCAATCATCGAACTCAGTTCAGTTTTTAACGGAGGAAAATTCAGGAAGACGTTGAAAAGAGTTGATGCTAATAAGAATCGCTTTATTCAGGCATGATAGGGGTGTAGCATTGAAGAAAGATGGAGCTAATAAGAGGACGAATGAGAGCGGTAAGCAGAACAGAGGGCTCAGGCTCTCATAACAGCAACTCTCCAGAGGCCTCTCAATTAGAATGGTAACCTGGCAACCAGCAGGCAGCCAGCGCCCCTTACATATAACACACACACACACACACACACACACACACACACACAGATTGGTGGAAAGAAGCAAAGGGCAGTGGAAATGCGTGAGGGGTTTAATGACGGAATAAAATGGACAAGGAGTAAACAGATTAAGTGGAAATAGAGAGCGTTAGGAAGGGTGTTGTCCTCATGTCTCTGTGTCTCCTGGGACAAATCTGTGTCTCGGGGTGATTTCTCTTCTCTACATTGTTGTCCTCTTCTCCTTCAGCTAAGGTGTGGCACAACAGCGCAGTGGTTTAAGGTGAAGAGAGAAGATAGAAACATGCATCACAAAGCATCTGCCCCTCCCCATAATATATGTCAGGCTTATTGTCAGAAACCATTAGCCAATTAAATGACCTAGAGAAACAGTCATTCAACCACTTGACCCCCCCTGTCGTCAACCAAACCCCCACAATCGATTTAAGCCCCGTCAGTTTTTCAGATAAATCGAGATCACAAGAATAAACAATGCTCTGCTGAAGCCATCTCCTTCATTTGATGCTGCACTTCATTAAGTGCTTAAGTGATGTAAAAGCTTGGCGTGTTTACGCGACGGCATATGTCATCCTGCTCTCAGAATCTCATGTGAATCTACAGACCTCGCCGTGCCTTCTTGCTGTCAGCAGCAGCAGCAGCAGCAGCAGTAAGAGCGCGGAGAAGGACGGTTGACGGTGAGATTTATCAGCATGGCCCCAGTGTGTCATCTCCGACCGTAGGTACACTGTCAGCTCGCCAAGGCCCCATGAAACCTGAGTGAATGCCGAATCCTGTCACGCGAGTAAGGATTTACTGCACAGTTGGAAATGTGGCCCGAGAACTCGGTGTATGTATATTACCAGTATGTTGTGAGCTTCTTTTTTTCCTCTTGATTAGAGAGCGGTAAACAAATGCTCCAGTGTGAGTGTAACAGTAGATGAGGTGTGGCTTTATGAATTATAAATGAGGACCAGCAGTACAGTGCTAGGATGACAGGGCTGATCAATACGGCGGAATAACAGACCCCACTTGGAATGGAATTGCTGACACCACAAGCTTGTCTAGTTTGCCAGGGAAAAAATATATATAACACGAAACATGCAACATCTCCAAATGTGCACATTTATTATCAGTATATTCTCATTTCTTTCTTGTAAAAAAAAAAATGCATTAATTCTATAAATATTACATCTTTTTATGGGTTATAGTGTAATTGATATATCTGAAATTAGAATGTCCTACATTAAATGTAAGAGTACAAGTGATAAGTAATGTATTTCATATTTTAGCCAAACAGATTGATATACTGAGGGAAAAAGCAGCATTTTTCATCTTATACATAAAAGACACATGAGAGAAGCTTCCATATGAATTGACTTGACTTTTTCAGATACAGGAAGTTGGGAAATTATCTTTTAAGTCATCTTTAATCATCATCATCATCATCATCAGGGTTGGATTTGGCTTATTGTAAGGTACAACCTTGGTAGTATTTTATTTAACTTATGAAGTACTAGTTCTGGATTTTGCTTGGCTAAGTGTACGTATATATAAAACTGCTGTATACTTGTCAAAAACCTCCTGAGATGACTGCCTTTGTGAGTTGCCCCATGCTCCTTTAGCAGCCCAATTTGTTTGGAACACAGAGCATTGCTATGGAGAGAAACTCCCCCCCATGTTGCTATGGTTGCAGCCCCCTGTTTTTCCCACTCCTCTTCCCAAAATAAGATCACATCTGAGTCGCCAAACATCACCTATGTTAACACATGGGTGAATTTGAGCCGGTGTGACACACAAGCGTTCACGTCGACGTTCCTTGTTTGCGGAGATAAATGTGATATAAAGAGTGAGTGCATCGCGGGTGTAGGTGTGCACACACACACACTCACACACACACACACAGACAGTGCAGTGCCATTGGCCTTGGATGTGAGACTTACAGGAGGTGCCAGGAACCTTCTCTCCCACAGTCACCCTCTGTTCACTTGGAACAATAAGCTGTTCTCTGTGCGTGTGTGTTTTTCTCTCCCTCTCTCTCTTTCTCTCCCTCTCTCCCTCTCTCTCTCTGTTTGCATACACACACATATTCTTGTAAAGCAGTCTTAGCGAGGACACTTGCAGACATTCACTGATCTACTTTTCACTTTGTACTCTTATTTTAAATGATTTTATTGTGGTTTTAGGGCTTAGTGTTGTTTTGTTGTTTTCCACCCTGGTGGACAATAAAGACGTATTCTCTACACTCCCTAATCCCTTCACTGCCTAATCCTAACCCTTAACATAAACCTCATTCTAACCCAAAAAATAACCTTCAAAAGGTCATTTTAAGCCTTTAGAAATGTCCTCACAAAGATAGATCTGAATCTAAATGTGTCATCACATCAGGAAAGCCACTTCCTACAGCAGAGGAATGAACCTGTGTTTTTTTATGATTGTCCATGTGAGTTTGAGTGAGTGTGTTTGTTACTGTTTGAAGATTCCTCATTTCTGGCCTCTTGTACCTGAGTAACCCAGGTAACCCTTCACTCCCACTCTCATATTATCCCATTTGAATGAGCGGTGACTTCATCCTCACTATGAAGTCAGCCTCGATGATGAAGCAGCGACCCTGCAGGATTAAATCTGCCCCAC
Source organism: Solea solea (assembly GCF_958295425.1). Classification (NCBI taxonomy): domain Eukaryota; kingdom Metazoa; phylum Chordata; class Actinopteri; order Pleuronectiformes; family Soleidae; genus Solea; species Solea solea. The sequence goes on along the minus strand of NC_081140.1, from coordinate 18,125,907 downwards.
CCTGTAGTGGCTCTTATTCACAACTCACTGTGTTTTTTTTGTCCCTGTTGTCTGCTGCTGCAGCATGTACTGTAGTGCAGTGTGGGTGGATTCTGACAATTCATTCCACTCTACCAATAATCCCCAGGGATCTACACTGTGACTGTGTATGTGTGTGTGTTCAGATGCTCTTTGATGTTATCATGCAAATGCATTTTTCCCCCAACTGTCTTCAGCTCTCTGATTCTTTCTTCTTATTTCTGAAGTTATTCTCGTCTCTCCGCTCTTGTCTCTCAGTAGAGTAACAGATTAATGTGATTCATGTTCATTAGTATCACTTGGCATTCTCTTGCCTCACATCTTTGTCCTCTCGTCTCTCTTGTACCCCTTTGTCCTTGGCTACTTTTTTTTTTAATCTCACATCTTTCACGTCTTCTCATTAGATTGCCGACTGTTGAGCCAGATCCATTTTTACAATCTCTCTGCACGGGGAGGTTTACAGAGAGGATTTTTCACAGACACAGAAGCAGTTCTTTAATCTTTTAACCAGCTCTCTGAAGGTGAAATTATTTTTTCAAGGCTTTTATTAGAACTGTTACAGTTTATGAGGGGGAAAATATGCATATTATTTCATGGTGAATTGTCTGTTTAGCACTTTTCTAGTTTCTTTTTCGACCACTCAAAGCTGCTTTAAGCTGTTTTGCCATTCACTCATTCACATCCATGCAGTCATAAATTCATACAGTGGATCTACAGTGTGTGCAGCATTTTTTTTTTTTTTTATCACACATCTTTCATCCCCCATTCACATGCTGCAGACATAGCCGTGGGGTTAAGTGTCAGGAGCCTCACTGAGCCAACGTCGCTCCATTTATTTCATAATACATTTTACATATAGAATATTAAGTGTGTAAAATTTAGCAGCATTTATTGTTGGCAAAGTTGTTGCTGCTAGAGCTGTGCATCTTCACTGGCCTCACGATTGGATTGGATTAAGATTAGCAGGTCATGATATCACAATGCATCTCCTGAATTGTATGTATACGATGCACATGGCTACGTTTTCATCAAAAAACATAAGCAATCTGATAAATATTATATATGCAATTGAACCTTTTATTTTCACAAATTGAAAAATTGAAGTGTTCCATCCACAAAAACCAAACTAATGCTTGCTTGGTTCTGCCGGCATGTGCTTGGTTTGAGGTTCTGACAGTATGACACCCTTTTTTCTGTAAAAATATGATGGAAGTAGTATGTGTTTTTCCATAAAATCAAATCAATCATGTGATCTATAGTTTAAATTGACGTTAAATCCAGTTATACTACTAAGTATAAAGTCTAGTGTTGGTATACTGTAGCTATTGTGATGTTTTATGGTGAGGCATGCATACACTTCAGGAAAGAGAAGATAAAAAGAGAGAGAGGGAGAGACATTGTTAACTGTTTACACACTCACACACACACACACAGGGAGAGCGACTGTCTGCTCATCCGTTTACTTAACAAACACACACTGTGAGTGTGTGGGCTCTTGTGTTAACTTGATAACTGCTTCTCTCTGTGTAATGTTCTGTGTACCAGAAGACGGTACTGTATGTAGAGTAGTGAGTAATGTTAGTTCACATCCTGACCTGATTTGTTGCGGTGTGTGTTTCCTCTGATTCATTTGTCATGCCTCACTTTTCTGAGTAACGCGTTGATGGTGTGTGTTTGTGTGAAGTCATGTTCCTCCTGCTGCCATATGTGGATATCATTTTCTGTCTGGGCGGCCGTGACAAATGCATGAGTCATTGGTTGATAGCATTGTCTCTCATAGATGAGATCAGGACACATCATGGAGAGCTCAGATTGGAAATGTAAGCAACTGATACACGGCACTGGCAAGCACTGGTGAGAGAGAGAGAGAGAGAGACTGTGTGTGTGTGTGTGTGTGTGTGTGTGTGTTAGACTAATAGTCCATTGTGCTCTGTCCGGGTTTATTCAGCTGGCTGGAGCTTTGAGGCTGATGGCTTTGGAGTCCAGACTGGGCCCTATTTTTACCTTAGCAGGAAGGCAGCATTTTACCTCCTTTGTTATATAAACACATCAGAAAAAATAACGTTCATTTTACATTAAAATCTACACAAAATGTAGATGATCACTATCAGTGGTTGCCAAATATGAGTGAACATGTAAGAAATATGAGTCCAGTTTTTCTGTGTTCTATAGAGAAACAAGCACAATGAGTAACTAAAAAAGAATGGTGCAGGGGTTAAATAGACAGGTACACACAGTGTACAGGAGAGGCATCACACACACACACACACACACACACACACACACTGGGGGTCATCTAAACACACACACAGACACATGGGCAGACACAACACAAGTACACTAAAAATACATACACACCCAACTCTGCTACCCCAGTGCTGAGGTGTGTGTTTCCAAACTGGTGGTGAGCAGCTGCTGTCCTCACGTCAGGGCGTCAAAACGGAAAAAAACACCAGAGTGAGATTCAGCCGCTCCCTCCTCCCCTCTGCTCCCTCTCTCGCTCCCTGGCTGTGAGAGGCCGTCCTGTGCAGAGGGTGGAAGGTGGTGAAGGCCTGAAGCCCGTACCTCTGACCATCGTGCGTCCACACGTCTCCTGTGGGAGAGGCAGTGAGCTCATAGAGCAGGGACATAACAAGGAGAAACAGTGTCACAACATGTCAGGGGTAGATTTATTTTTGTTGTTGTTGTTGTTGTTGTAGCAGCAGTGAGTTGACTGGGAGTATCATGTGTACTGACCGGGCCCAACCTCAAGAGTCGGTCTGGACTTAGCTACTGTCTGGGCAGTAGAGAGGAGAAGACAGAGAGAGAGGGAGGGAGGAATATTATGGATGGAGGTGCTGGAGTGGATGATGTCATCAGGCAAGCGTCCAGTCTCTACCTCTGTGATGACTACAAAGAGGTAAAGCACCGTGTTGTGTTTATACTGTTTGTGTTGTAACGCACGGTTCAGTCTTTTTAATAATTCATTTGGTGTAAATTACAATCCAGCAGCAACTCAACAGCTCTTTAACTCACGTGCTGTTTGTTAGACAAAGTGTTTTAGTGGTTTTTGTGTTGGACTATTTCAAGCAGCGGCTGTAGTCAAGTCAAGTCAAGTCAAGTTCATTTTATTTATATCGCCCAACATCACAAACACAAGTGACACCCTCTGTCCTTAGACAGAAAAACTCCACAAAAACCCTAGTGCATGGCAAAAACAGGAGAAACCAACTCACACATAGAAAAGTCAACACATTACGCCACATGTCAGGTTGTCATTTTATAATTTGAATCTCTTTGAGCTGGCAGGCAGATCTTGTTCCATTTTGGACAGTCCCTAGTCTTTATTCTTAGTTAAGATAACCTGCTGTTGGCTCCAGCGTCATATTACACCACAGTAGTTGAAGAACTGTATTCTCATCCAAAGTCAATGTTATCATTGATCTTTTATTGTGAAAGCAAAGACGTGTATTTCTCCATATCCCTGTCCAAAGACTGAGGCTGATGTTATACTTGAACTATTTGTATTAAGGGTAAATGGGGCAAAGCTATGACATCATGGTGTGAGAAACGAGGCTTTCTATTTCCACTAAATCTGCTTTTTTCCTGTCAGATAAGACATATTCCCACAAATTCACAGTCTGGCCTTGTTATGTAGAGAAGCTCAAATGTCACTTGGCGACCTATTGTCCTGTCTCAACCCGCGTCATGCTCCCCATCTCTCCTCCCTCCCTTTGTCTTTCTCCTCATTTTCCCTCCCCCACTTCATTCACTACCACACACACATGCACACACACACACACACACACACATTCACATACAGCCCACTTGCTGAGTTGCTGTCTTGGAATCTGAGTGACAGGAGCAGCCTTGCACTGACCTGCTGCTGAACTGTATGAGGGGGTCAGAGGTTAGATCCTTTATCTGGGATGGAATGCTGCACCGCATAGACATGCACAGGTCTCAAATCTCAAATAGCACGACACAAGTCAGACTTTATACATGTGCATTTAAAGAAAGAGTTGGGGAAATACATTCATTTACTTTCTTGCTGAGGGTATAGGATGAGGAGATTGACACAATTTTCAGGGGGGGGGGGGGGGGGGGGGGGGGACGACAGCTGACCTGGCTTTGTCCGAAGGTTACAACAAAACAACAAAACTTTAACCCTCCCCCTCCGACAGTTGAGGTTGCAGTGTCATCTCAAGTTAAAATGCACTTTTAGTTCTGCACACAACCCAGCACTTGAGGTTTTTGTTTTTCAACAAGAAAAAGACACACCGCTTTTTGGTCTCAAAAAGCTGTCACGGTGCTGCAGTTGAAAGACCAGAGAGTCTTGGAGATGACTGTTTGTTACGGATAAGCTGTAACAAACAGTTTGAAACACAGAGCCTTTCACACGTCACACATCTCTTTTGCTGTGTGAGGTGTGAAAAGAATCTCACATAATAATAATATAAATAATAATAATAATAATAATAATAAAAAAAAATCTGCTTACAATATTTACAATATGCAGTGACGTGTGTTGCACTCAGACATAAACACACACCTCTGTGGCTGCTCACTGTCAGGCATGGAAAACACATCAGAGAGAAGCTGCTGTTTGGATTCTCAACGCAACACATGACCAAAACTTAGCAACACACACACACACACACACAGCACAACCCTACCTCTGTGAAAAGCTCTCAGTGAGCTGCAGTTTTTCCCAAACACTTATCCAGGTGCGCTGTAATCTTGTGTTTCATGGTTATAAAGACACATATAGCCTGTGCTCACCAGACCTGGTATTTGTGTGTGTGTGTGTGTGTGTACGTGCATGTGAACAGTGGGTTTTTGTCTCCATCCATGGGAGTGAGCTCTGAGCTGGTAAAAAGCCTCCATTGTACAGAAGTGAGGAGAGCACTTACCGAGGAATGGAGGGAAAGAGAAGAAGAGAGATATTAATACATGCAGGGATACGAAATTAAGAGTTGATTCATTTAAAGTGCCTCCCGTTTCAGCGTATTTTAAGACGTTAGAAACAAAAACCAACGGTGACAAAGCAGAAAAAAAGTTATGCAAGCACACATACAGTAGAGAACATTTACACACAATATTTAACCACTGGACAATCTGTGCAGGGGACATCCAGCAGTTTGGGTAAAGGAGAAGGAAGAGGTTGTTTGTTAGCACAGATCATTTTAATTCATCTCCTTCCTCTTACATAGATTTTTAAGGGAGATTTGAGGGCTCAGAATAATAGTATTAATCACCATCAAGGCCTGCGCATGAATGCTTGTTGTGTAGCGTGGAGAAGAAAATCTCCTTGTCAGTGAGGGTTCTTCAACTGAGGAAATTGCTCGGGGAATTTAAAGAAAAACACAAATTAGCTCAATTGTGTTTGGCCCAATCTAATTTAGACAGAGATGGCTCTTGTGCTCAAAGCAAATAAATGATGTGGTTACGACGCCGATCGCTCACTCTTTGCTCCTTTAATTGTAATCTTATGAGGCAGGCGTTCAGTATTTTTCCATTTAAGTATTTTTAGGATTTCATTTGCAGCTGTATAATAATTCATGAGTGATTGAGCCATTAGCATAAACTCTGTGTTGTTCTCTTGAAACTGAAAATCACACGATTTTACTTGTGATCAGGCCCGCACATATTGCGGTTGATAATGCAGCGCATGGAAATTTAAAAAGACTTCAATTAAGATAAAAATATGAGCCTCTTTTTGTAGAGGTTTTAGAAAAGAAGGTAGAGGCAGGGCCGTGTGTTAACCACTTATTTGTCACCTCTGCCTCACAGTGGTTTATTCCACACCTTTGTAAATAGTTTGCACACTGCCATGATGACTGTTATCACCACACACAGACCCGTGTGATGGTGCATCCCAGCTGGTTTGCAGGAGTGTAATTACCTTCAGTGGTGATGTTTTTAGCTGCATTTGTCTGTTTGTGTGTCTGTTTGTGTGTCTGTGAGCAGGTGGGAATGACAATTAGAGCCCAATGGAGAGATAATTCATTGACTTAAAGAAATTATTTTTGTATCATTTGTTATTATTAAAGGATAATAACCTGGTTATCATTACGTTTATCCATTTTTTTTTAACCTGAGTTACTAGCAGTTTATTTCAGAGTGCGTGTAGTCTGTGAAAACCCTAGCATTTATGTGTTGTGACGCTTTCCGACACAAAGCGTTCCCTGACCCTCTCTGTATGCGTCACACTTCCTTTTGCCGCTGCACCACAGTTCACAAAGCTCAGTGTCGGGCGACTTCTGGTTTCTCGTTGTGCGTGGCGACTTGACTGACAGGATGTCAGCCGTGTTTTAGTCAGGCTTGTATGAGTGAACGTAATGTGCATGGATTGGTTTGACACACGCTGGACCACAGAGGCTGCTGTTGTGCCTTTGAAGCGGCGTATTGAAACTCTCAAGTGTTTTCATGTTGACTCCTCGAGCTACCTTTCAAAAACACACACACACTAAGGAATAGTGCCAGGCCCACTCCTCCTGTGTGTGTGTGTGTGTGCGCTTGTTTTTTCTGGCATAACAACTGAACTTGTCAGGACCGGTAGTCCTCATGGAGACCAAAACCTTGTCCCAATGAGGCAGAAACTCATTTCTGAGAACTGGTTAAGTTTAGGAATACGGTTTGAATTGTGGTTAGGTTAAGGTTTAAGCATTTACTTACTTACTTTACTTACTTATGGTTCGGTATTGTATTGTAACAATATATTAAAAATCGGCCCTAATTACATGTTATCCCTATTAGCTCATCTGGTAAGGAGTTGCGCTTTGAGACCAGAGTCCTGTGTTTGAAGCTCATCTGTAACATCCATTGAGCCAAATAGACAGATGTGATAAGAAGGCAGAATTGTTTGATTTTTTTCACTCCTGCGAGGCTTAGATTTGGTTACATTGCCATTTAAAAATGATAATTGTCACAATGAAAATAAAATTATTATTATAAAACAGTGCATTTGTTGTGTAACTTTTAGTGTAAAAAAACCCCAACAAAACTCAAGTCCCCATAATGTAAATTACTACATTTTAAGTTGAAGGCATGTTTTAAAGTCACAGTCAGGGTCAGGGTTAGGATGAGGCCAGTAGTAATTATGGTTAAGCGTTAGAATATTGACTCCATGTAAGTCAATGCAATGTCCTCTGAAGTCATGGAAACCAGTGTGTGTGTGTGCCAGCAGCAACATGTGCGTTTTTGCAGACTCTTGTGTGGAGTGGGATTATGCTAATTTGTCCTTGGTGTAGGCACTCTCTCGCCAACGCCTGCACACAATTGTTGAGCGAGACAGACCTGAAAGAAAGCGGCGGAGTGGAGGGGAGTGAAGAGATAGTAGAGAAAATGAGTGGGAGAGAGGTGAAGGTGTTGTGGAGAGATGACGGGATGAAAGAACCATCCAAGCCTGAATGGAACTGGGAAAAGTAAGGAAAAGAGAGCAGGAAAAATAGCTGATGAGGCTGAACCAGGTTAAAGCACGCGCGTGTGAGGAAGAGTGATGGATGACAAGGGTTGAATGTTTATAGAGGAGAAATGAAAAAAAGGGTTCAGAAAGAAATGAATTTTTCACTACTCTGTTGGGGCATTTTGTCACAAATCATAAATATAAGCTCCAAACCTGCAGGGAAGTGTTGCGTTATAGTAGTTTGTCTTAATATTTGACACAAATATTCAGAACTAAAGCCTTAATGCATAAATGTTGGTGTTTATGGCATCCGACATAGTGCTTAATAATGAGGAAACTATCCAATAACCAAACAAGCATGAATGCTTCATGCAAAGCAGAGCTCATCATTCAAGGTAATTAAACCCAAATTTAATGAATATACTGTCGTGCCATGTTGACACCTCGTTCTACCGCCGGGATCCTCCAGATCATAAACTCTACATTCATGAACAACCACAATTAACATAAAACTGACATGGGAGTCTTGCACTTTTGCCATAAAATCCCCAGATGATGTCAGCGTGGCATCATTATGCACTTCTCCGCTTTGGAATTTCACAAATTGATGTTCTTACAGCTCACGCCAGGTAATCCTTTCCAGGGGACTCCCTTGTCTTTCGCAGGTTACACGTAAGAGAAGAATGAAGACAGCATGTGTGTTAAGATAATTTAAGTTGCTCATTCCTAGTTTGCACCAATGCTGGTTGTTTTTACCAAAAATAAAAAGATGATTAATTATTGTCATGATTGGAATAAAGGGGGAGTGGCTCCCCTGAATCGGGAACATTGAAACATCGTCAATTTTTGTGTCACAGGTTACAGACTTTGATTTTCTGCACAGTGAAGTTCCTGAAATTAAAATGCATCGTAAAATATATCAATCTGTGTTTACTCACTCATGACCAATTTCCAAACATTTGTCAGTGTCTCCACTATTAAACCTAACGCTATCCCTGCTGTTGCCACCCATGCCTAGCGGCGCTGCACTCAAATCACTTACATGTCACGTTCCCTCTTGAACGTCTGGTAAGACAGGAGTGAAACGACAGGAGAGTGACGTGATGTGTGAGAGAGGGACACACACGTTTTTTTTATAGTACTCTGTAAATGACATCATTACCAGTCATGAAATTCTTAGTCCCACTGCCTTTTTTTCAACTTAGCACAATAAATAGATGATAAAAAAAGATGGCAGCATTCACTTCAACAACAAAAGATAAAAAAAGATCTAATCATGAAATAAAGGATAATAAAGAAACTACAGGATTTTGTGATTCTTACATATTTAATTGAGTAAACAGCTGTCATTGTTCTTCCTCCAGACTTTTCCAGGTGAACTTCATCTGCAAATGAGGACCGACTTGTCCTGTGTGTGATTTATTAGAAAACAGTGACACCTGCTGGTGATAATCGCTAAATCAGCACCGAATGTGAATGTTTGTAAAACCAGGTTAAAAACACTGCTTTTCACATATGCTTACGATTGCCCTCTATAAATCATTTTCTGTACTAATATTTTTAGAGTTTTAATAAATTACTGTTTCTGTTACTTCATCATCATATTTTATTCTCCATTTTAGTCCAACCTTTTGTATTCTTTCTTATTACCCTGTACATTTTCATGTTTCCAAAATCTTAAATGTTATTATGTTGTCATGTAAAGCACATTGCGTTGGCTAAACTGCTAATAATGTGAGAGAAGCTTGTGAATGCCAGGAACTATGTATACACTAAGTACCTGGACCTAAGGGGCCAGCACATCTTTGGGGAGGACCCATAATCCCTACGACATCAATCATGGTCAAATTGAAAAAAAAAAAAAAGTAACCTAAACACATTACTTTTCTGTTGCAGGCCCAGAAGAATGAGAGGGAGTCTATCAGGCAGAAGTTGGCCCTGGGCAGTTTCTTTGATGATGGGCCAGGCATCTACACCAGCTGCAGCAAAAGCGGAAAACCCAGCCTGTCCTCAAGGTAATGACCTCTGACCTCTGTCACGTTACTCCTTTAATACTCAAAACAACATGTGACTTGTACTTGGAAAGCACACCATGTTCTCTGCACTCTTCTTCTTGTTTTGTTGTCCCATCATTGCGTAATAACTCTACTGTAAGGGCTTACTGTAAGGGCCACGTGGTTTTCTCCACTCTGCACAGAGGTTTTAATAAAGAAATTAAAAGTCCCGGTTTCCTGTCATGGCGACCGCTCAGGAAAGAGAAGACCGAGAGGAAGACACAGTGACAGGAAGCAGCAGAGAGGATTCGTGCAGTGTGAGCGAGTGCGACGTAATCAGCCCTTGTGACTTCCCACATTTGTACGCACTGCCACTGCCTCCTACACAACACCTTACAGGAACTATGTGTTCTTCAAACACTCGCTCTTTGTATTCCTGCTATTTGAATACAAAGATTTCTCAGTTTTTGCTGCAGTGACTGATGACTGATTGTGAGGCCTCGTGTCTCACTGACAGTGGTTGCTGGGAAATAGTCACACATGACAGTAATGTGTGAAAATGGTAAAAAAAAAACAAAAAAAAAACACATGAGTGCCAGTCAGTGCAGGGTTATGAACATCTACAATCTATATGGCGTGACTCGACGCTGCATGTTAGCATCAATTTAAAGTCACTGGATTCTTTTTCCTTTTAATACCAGCAACACTGAGCTATTTGATGCTTCACCCCCCCCCCCCCCCCCCAAAAAAAATCTACCACTCAGGTTCTATTTTAATTGGTAGTGATTGGATCTATACTGTGTGACCGATGAGCTCTGTTTGCGATTACTACACTGAATGAGAAGATTATCGATCCACACTGGGCTGGAGCTATAACTAGTGATACTTTCCTCCTCCACAAAAAAAACACTGAGATTGGAACAGGATGAAATCGTGGATTGATCCATATTAAAGATAAGAAATGTGACAAGCAGCTTGTGGATTTTCATTTGTTCTTCTTTTTTTGGCCTTTTTTAACTCTCTACATCAGAATATGCATATTCATGATACTCCAAATCTATTATTGTTGAACTAAACTTCCTTCTCTAAGCAGCTTTTTGTCTCTTGTGGCCCTGGCTCGAATCAGTCACTGATTTGAATCTGATGTGAATCTTGTGCTGATTCTAACTTTGTCCCCCTCTTTTTCTAACCCACCTCTTGTGTCACTGTTTCAGGCTGCAGAGTGGGATGAACCTACAGATTTGTTTTGTCAACGACAGCGGCAGCGATAAGGACAGCGATGCAGATGACAGCAAGACAGAGACCAGCCTGGACACACCTCTGTCTCCCATGGTATGTACTGATATATGTGCTTGTGTTATTAAGCAAATAATAGTTTTAATAATTGATAGCACTGACCTTGTTATACTATAATGATCTGAGTGCAGTGAAGTGTGTGAGGTAGTCCATCTCAATAAGAGAGACTAAGGTGTTTAAAATGCCTTTTTTCACGATTTTTGGCCATTTTTACCAACTGATTGGGAGCAAAATGAGAGGTGAACTCGTGACACAATAAAATGAATATAGAATTATCATCCCACTGTGTAAAATCTACAGAACATGACCAATAATATGTATCATCCCTGCTGTACTCTTTCTCTTTCTTTTGCTATTTCCACCGTTCTCGCTGCAGTCCAAGCAGAGCTCGTCCTACTCGGACAGGGACACCACAGAGGATGACTCGGAGTCTCTGGAGGACATGGACTTCCTGAGTCGACAGAAGAAGCTGCAGGCGGAGGCGAAGATGGCCCTGGCGATGGCCAAGCCCATGGCCAAGATGCAGGTGGAAGTGGAAAAGCAGAATCGTAAAAAGTCACCTGTGGCCGACCTGGTGAGTGTCAGAAATCAATGTCATCCAAAAGCAATTTAGAAGAAATGATGTGAAAACGTTTCCTCTTAGTCGTGTTCTATGATTCTATTTCGACTGATGAGATAACACAAAACTGACACCAAGACATGCACTCCTATTTTTGAGGAATTATTATTAGATTCAGCCATTTATCAGGACATTTCTGGAATCGATGTGTAAAGCACCTGCTTCCTATCAAGTTTCCCACATTAATTAAAGGGCAACGAAAGTCGGTGTCACACCAACAAAAAACCTGAAATACAAAGTGACTGTGGATCTGTTACCTACCAATGAAGTGAAGTAAATAAATATAGGAAGCTGCAGCTCAGCTTTTGATGTGAAATAATCAAATACATTAACTAACATATTGAGTATGTGGAGTGGTGGAGAGTTTCACTGGTCATGTGTACATTTTGATGATGTCACAGGAAGTGTGGCCTCTCATCACGCATCATCTACTCAGTCTCTTCCTCTGCGTCCTTTCAGAGGAAACAAAGTGATGACGACCCCTGGTCATCACTATTTCATCCACTTTTATCCGCCTCGCTGCCTCCTCAGGAGCACACACACACACGTCAACACATCGACACTGGGTTACACATGCACGATATTTCCACGTGGACTTGCAGAGAGCCGTGCTTTACTTATTCAGTGCTGCTCAGACAGTCCATCTATAATTCATGTGACAGAAAGCATTTTTTCCAGTGTTTAGGGACCGCAGCAATGCTCAGCAGTCAGAAGACATCACTGTCACTTCCAGGTCAAACACACATTGATTATTAAACGGTATTAAGGCTACAAACATCTACAATATCCATAGCACTGGTAATCCATCGAACTCCAGATGTGACAAAAGTGGGTAACTGGGCTGTTGCCGTGGGGTTACATAGAAGGGATCGTGTGATTCTGATTTGGAAAATAGAAACAGTTGTTGTACAACTTAAAAGTCACATATGAGAGTAGATTCAAATTCAATTCACTTGACTTTATTCATCCTGTAGGGAAACGTTATTGTGTAACAGCATCAGTGGGTTTCACAAACACCACTTTTAATTGTTCTTTTTCATTGAACCAGGTAAAGCCCCATTGAGATTAAGATCTCTTTTACAAGTGTGACCTGGCCAGCAAGTAAATAACCAATTAAAACAGCTAGCTTGTTTATGGTTAAATCATTTAAAGTAATGGAATCACCCAGAATTATAGATTATTTAGGAAAAAGAAGCAGGTGATTAGTTGAAATAGTTAGTTAGAAATTAGTTCAAATATTCATTGAAGATAGACAGATAAGCCATTTTTGGTACAGTGAAGAACCTATGTAATTATCATCACAACTCAAAAAAAATGTTAAGTTTGTCCTTTGAGGACTATTGTAACAACATGGTGGTCCAAAATGGCGGCCTCACCTGATATAATTATAAAAGGTTTATTCTAGGGTAATTAAAAACCATAATTCATACAATCAATCAGATGATTGTAGACTTATGAAAAGAGATAGATATAACTATTTTAAATATTAGCCACAGAAGAATGTATGTAATGTAAATATTGAGTAATGATAGTAAAGGTGATAAATGATAAATAAAGACACTTAAACATATTTTAATATTGTGGGTTTGACACTGAACTCAGCTCCAAATAAATTGGTTTCACCTGAACCAAACAAAGAGTTTCTGTGTGGTTTTATTTTCTAAGTCTGCACAGACACAATCAGTGAGAGAAAAGATAAGTCAAGTAAAGAAAAGGAGAGATGTCAATTATACGCATTGGTAAAATCTTTCAGGGAGAAGTGTAGTCTCTGATAACGAGTCATAGCTGGAGGTTGTTTTAACGTTTTCTGGTGAATGTTTGTGATCAGTTGTGTGATCAATCGGCCACAGAAACTCACTCAGAAGACATTTCTAACCGCTAAAAAGTCACCGCCCTGAAAGTCACAGTCCACACACGACTGAAACTGATAAACAAGCAGTGTCACCACCAACTGCGGTTGCATCACAGCGAATGTGAAAGTGAAAGTGGGGCTGAGAAACAAGTGAGAGTGTGATGCACGGCAAAGGCAGTGTTCTCACCCGCCTCTGTTTGTCAAGACAAAAAGAGAAAATGGGTGTTGGAGGAAAAGAGATGGAATGTCGATCAGTCGGATTGGGAATGTTGACAGACAGAGAGCGTGGTAAACAAAACAAGCGATGAAGCACACATGTGCCTGACAGAGTATTTCTGTTTTTATTGATGATTTATTTATTTTTGCATGTGGTGGAAACGCCTGGTGTACTTAAAAAATGTAAAATAAAAGGTACAGATCTTCATTCATTAGGAAAGATTGATACATAACAGTGATTACATAACAACTGTACGTGACAGGGACTTTATGCCGAATCATAATACTCGAAAACACGAAACTAAAAGTTTTTTGTGAGATCATGTTTTAAATGAAGGTATGACATATTATCTGCTGTTTAGTTGTAAAGGCCAGTGTAAACCTCCGACACTGGCTTGAAATCCCCAAACATCACAGTCTCCCTGTGCAGAGGGTGCTGTCCTCCACAGAGAAAATCGAATATTCCCCTTTGTTTCCTTATCACCATGAGAAACAAAACGTTACAAATTTTGGAAGACATACTAAACTATGACATTTTTGTCACATTTTGGACGACATACTAAACTATGACTTTTTTGTCACATTTTGGACAACTTACTAAACTATGACATTTTTATCCCATTTCGGACGACATACTAAACTATGACATTTTTGTCACATTTTGGACGACATACTAAACTATGACTTTTTTGTCACATTTTGGACAACTTACTATTAGTAAGTAAGTTAGACAACTTACTTAGTATGACATTTTTATCACATTTTGGACAACTTACTAAACTATGACATTTTTATCATATTTTGGACGACATACTAAACTATGACATTTTTATCATATTTTGGACGACATACTAAAGTATGACATTTTTATCACATTTTGGACGACATACTAAACTATGAGATTTTTATCACATTTTGGACAACATACTAAAGTATGACATTTTTATCCCATTTTGGACGACATACTAAACTATGACATTTTTGTCATATTTTGGACAACTTACTATTAGTAAGTAAGTTAGACAACTTACTTAGTATGACATTTTTATCACATTTTGGACAACTTACTAAACTATGAAATTTTTGTCATATTTTGGACAACTTACTATTAGTAAGTAAGTTAGACAACTTACTTAGTATGACATTTTTATCACATTTTGGACAACTTACTAAACTATGACATTTTTATCATATTTTGGACGACATACTAAACTATGACATTTTTGTCAAATTTTGGACGACATACTAAACTATGACATTTTTGTCAAATTTTGGACGACATACTAAACTATGACTTTTTTGTCACATTTTGGACGACATACTAAACTATGACATTTTTATCATATTTTGGACGACATACTAAAGTATGACATTTTTATCACATTTTGGACAACATTAAGTATGACATTTTTATCCCATTTTGGATGACATACTAAACTATGAAATTTTTGTCATATTTTGGACAACTTACTATTAGTAAGTAAGTTAGACAACTTACTTTAGTATGACATTTTTATCACATTTTGGACAACTTACTAAACTATGACATTTTTATCATATTTTGGACGACATACTAAACTATGACATTTTTGTCAAATTTTGGACGACATACTGGACTATGACTTTTTTGTCACATTTTGGACGACATACTAAACTATGACATTTTTATCATATTTTGGACGACATACTAAACTATGACATTTTTATCACATTTTGGACAACATACTAAAGTATGACATTTTTATCCCATTTTGGATGACATACTAAACTATGAAATTTTTGTCATATTTTGGACAACTTACTATTAGTAAGTAAGTTAGACAACTTACTTTAGTATGACATTTTTATCACATTTTGGACAACTTACTAAACTATGACATTTTTATCATATTTTGGACGACATACTAAACTATGACATTTTTGTCAAATTTTGGACGACATACTAAACTATGACATTTTTATCATATTTTGGACGACATACTAAACTATGACATTTTTGTCAAATTTTGGACGACATACTAAACTATGACTTTTTTATCACATTTTGGACAACATACTAAAGTATGACATTTTTATCCCATTTTGGACGACATACTAAACCATGAAATTTTTGTCATATTTTGGACAACTTACTATTAGTAAGTAAGTTAGACAACTTACTTAGTATGACATTTTTGTCAAATTTTGGACGACATACTAAACTATGACATTTTTGTCACATTTTGGACGACATACTAAACTATGACTTTTTTGTCACATTTTGGACGACATACTAAACTATGACTTTTTTGTCACATTTTGGACGACATACTAAACTATGACTTTTTTGTCCCATTTTGGACGACATACTAAACTATGACTTTTTTGTCACATTTTGGACGACATACTAAACTATGACATTTTGGTCACATTTTGGACGACATACTAAACTATGACATTTTCGTCACATTTTGGACGCCATACTAAACTATGACTTTTTTGTCAGATTTTGGACGACATACTAAACTATGACTTTTTCGTCAAATTTTGGACGCCATACTAAACTATGACTTTTTGTCAGATTTTGGACGACATACTAAACTATGACATTTTTGTCAGATTTGGAACGACATACTAAAGTATGACTTTTTTGTCTCATTTTGGACGACATTCTAAACTATGACATTTTTGTCAGATTTGGAACGACATACTAAACTATGACATTTTTGTCAAATTTTGGACGACATACTAAACTATGACATTTTTGTCACATTTTGGACGACATACTAAACTATGACATTTTTGTCAAATTTTGGACGACATACTAAACTATGACATTTTTGTCACATTTTGGACGAGATACTAACCTATGACTTTTTCGTCACATTTTGGACGCCATACTAAACTATGACTTTTTTGTCACCTTTTGGACGACATACTAAACTATGACTTTTTTGTCACATTTTGGACGACATACTAAACTATGACATTTTGGTCACATTTTGGACGACATACTAAACTATGACATTTTCGTCACATTTTGGACGCCATACTAAACTATGACATTTTGGTCACATTTTGGACGACATACTAAACTATGACATTTTCGTCACATTTTGGACGCCATACTAAACTATGACTTTTTTGTCACATTTTGGACGACATACTAAACTATGACATTTTTGTCAGATTTGGAACGACATACTAAACTATGACATTTTTGTCAAATTTTGGACAACATACTAAAGTATGACTTTTTGGCTCATTTTGGACGACATTCTAAACTATGACATTTTTGTCAGATTTGGAACGACATACTGAACTATGACTTTTTTGTCTCATTTTGGACGACATACTAAACTATGACTTTTTTGTCACATTTTGGACGACACACTAAACTATGACATTTTGGTCACATTTTGGACGACATACTGAACTATGACTTTTTTGTCTCATTTTGGACGACATACTAAAGTATGACTTTTTTGTCACATTTTGGACGACATACTAAACTATGACATTTTTGTCAGATTTGGAACGACATACTAAACTATGACATTTTTGTCAGATTTGGAACGACATACTAAACTATGACATTTTTGTCAAATTTTGGACGACATACTAAACTATGACATTTTTGTCTGATTTTAGACGACATGCTAAACTATGACATTTTTGTCACATTTTGGACGACATACTAAACTATGACATTTTTGTCACATTTTGGACGACATACTAAACTATGACATTTTTGTCAAATTTTGGACGACATACTAAACTATGAAATTTTTGTCACATTTTGGATGACATACTGAACTATGACATTTTTGTCAGATTTTGGACGACATACTAAACTATGACATTTTTGTCAGATTTTGGACGACATGCTAAACTATGACATTTTTGTCTGATTTTGGACGACATACTAAACTATGGCATTTTTGTCAGATTTTGGACGACATACTAAACTATGACCTTTTTCTCAAATTTTGGACGCCATACTAAACTATGACATTTTTGTCACATTTTGGACTACATACTATACTATGACATTTTTGTCATATTTTGGACGCCATACTAAACTATGACATTTTTGTCACATTTTGGACGCCATACTAAACTATGACTTTTTTGTCACATTTTGGACGGAATATTAAACTATGACTTTTTTGTCACATTTTGGACGACATACTAAACTATGGCATTTTTGTTAGATTTTGGACAGCATACTAAACTATTACATTTTTGTCACATTTTGGACAACATACTAAACTGACATTTTTGTCAAATTTTGGACGCCATACTAAACTATGACATTTTTGTCACATTTTGGACCACATACTAAAGTATGACTTTTTTGTCACATTTTGGACGACATACTAAACTATGACATTTTTGTCAGATTTGGAACGACATACTAAACTATGACATTTTTGTCAAATTTTGGACGGAATATTACAATCACCTGTGGCAGACTTCACTCCATTCAGCTAACAAGGCTCTGTCAGCCACTATGTGAGTAACTATGTGGCGCAACAGTAGAGAGTCTGACTCTGGATCAGCAGATTGCTTGTTCGAATCCACGTCAGGATGGAAATTATTGCTTTCAGTCTATCACAAATTCTAACAAGGTTTTCAGGGATGTCAGACTTCGCCCCATTCACTCAACAAGCTTCTGCCAGGCTGTAATTGCGACAGACTCTGTGGTGCATCAGACTCTAGTTCAGAAGGTTGTGTGTTCGAATCTATGTCAGGACCTAATCCACTGAACACCTTGTGTGTCTATCAGAAATTTTAACAAGCCTCCATCAGTCTGTTGCTCATATTGCAAGGAAGGGCAGAAGCACAGACAGAGCCACCAAAAACAATACTTCACCTAAACTCCGTGGGGTGAAGTAACTGCAAATTTTTGTCACACTTTGGACGACATACTAAACTATGACATTTTTGTCAGGTTTTGGACGACATACTTAACTATGACTTTTTTGTCACATTTTGGACGACATACTAAACTATGACATTTTTCTCACATTTTGGACGACATACTTAACTATGGCATTTTTGCCAAATTTTGAACGACATACTTAACTGTGACTTTTTTGTCCCATTTTGGACGACATACTAAACTATGACATTTTTGTCTCATTTTGGACGACATACTAAAGTATGACTTTTTTGTCTCATTTTGGACAACATACTAAACTATGACATTTTTGTCAGGTTTTGGACAACATACTAAACTATGACATTTTTGTCAGGTTTTGGACGACATACTAAACTATGACTTTTTTGTCAGGTTTTGGACGACATACTAAACTATGACTTTTTTATCTCCTTTTGGACGCCATACTAAACTATGACATTTTTGTCACATTTTGGACGACATACTAAACTATGACTTTTTTGTCACATTTTGGACGACATACTAAACTATGACATTTTTGTCACATTTTGGACGACATACTAAACTATGACATTTTTGTCACATTTTGGACGACATACTAAACTATGGCATTTTTGCCAAATTTTGAACGACATACTTAACTATGACTTTTTTGTCCCATTTTGGACGACATACTAAACTATGACATTTTTGTCTCATTTTGGACGACATACTAAAGTATGACTTTTTTGTCTCATTTTGGACGACATACTAAACTATGACATTTTTGTCAGGTTTTGGACGACATACTAAACTATGACTTTTTTGTCAGGTTTTGGACGACATACTAAACTATGACATTTTTGTCACATTTTGGACGACATACTAAACTATGGCATTTTTGACACATTTTGGACGACATACTAAACTATGACATTTTTGTCAAATTTTGGATGACATACTAAACTATGACATTTTTGTCAGGTTTTGGACGACATACTAAACTATGACATTTTTGTCAGGTTTTGGACGACATACTAAACTATGACATTTTTGTCAGGTTTTGGACGACATACTAAACTATGACTTTTTTATCTCCTTTTGGACGCCATACTAAACTATGACATTTTTGTCACATTTTGGACGACATACTAAACTATGGTTTTTTTGACACATTTTGGACGACATACTAAACTATGACATTTTTGTCAAATTTTGGATGACATACTAAACTATGACATTTTTGTCACATTTTGGACGACATACTAAACTATGGCATTTTTGCCAAATTTTGAACGACATACTAAACTATGACATTTTTGTCACATTTTGGACAACATACTAAACTATGACTTTTTTGTCCCATTTTGGACGACATACTAAACTATGACATTTTTGTCACATTTTGGACGCCATACTAAACTATGACTTTTTTGTCCCATTTTGGACAACATACTAAACTATGACATTTTTGTCACATTTTGGACGACATACTAAACTTTGACATTTTTGTCAGATTTTGGACGCCATACTAAACTATGACTTTTTTGTCACATTTTGGACAACATACTGAACTATGACATTTTTGTCAGATTTTGGACGCCATACTAAACTATGACATCTTTGTCAGATTTTGGACGACATACTAAACTATGACATTTTTGTCACATTTTGGACGACATACTACACTATGACATTTTTGTCACATTTTGGACGCCATACTAAACTATGACATTTTTGTCACATTTTGGACGACATACTAAACTATGACATTTTTGTCACATTTGGGACGACATACTAAACTATGACTTTTTTATCTCCTTTTGGACGACATACTAAACTATGACATTTTTGTCACATTTTGGACGACATACTAAACTATGACATTTTTGTTACATTTGGGACACCATACTAAACTATGACATTTTTGTCACATTTTGGACGACATACTAAACTATGACTTTTTTGTCAGATTTGGAACGACATACTAAACTATGACTTTTTTATCTCCTTTTGGACGACATACTAAACTATGACATTTTTGTCACATTTTGGACGACATACTAAACTATGGCATTTTTGCCAAATTTTGAACGACATACTAAACTATGACATTTTTGTCACATTTTGGACAACATACTAAACTATGACTTTTTTGTCCCATTTTGGACGACATACTAAACTATGACATTTTTGTCACATTTTGGACGCCATACTAAACTATGACTTTTTTGTCCCATTTTGGACAACATACTAAACTATGACATTTTTGTCACATTTTGGACGACATACTAAACTTTGACATTTTTGTCAGATTTTGGACGCCATACTAAACTATGACTTTTTTGTCACATTTTGGACAACATACTGAACTATGACATTTTTGTCAGATTTTGGACGCCATACTAAACTATGACATCTTTGTCAGATTTTGGACGACATACTAAACTATGACATTTTTGTCACATTTTGGACGACATACTACACTATGACATTTTTGTCACATTTTGGACGCCATACTAAACTATGACATTTTTGTCACATTTTGGACGACATACTAAACTATGACATTTTTGTCACATTTGGGACGACATACTAAACTATGACTTTTTTATCTCCTTTTGGACGACATACTAAACTATGACATTTTTGTCACATTTTGGACGACATACTAAACTATGACATTTTTGTTACATTTGGGACACCATACTAAACTATGACATTTTTGTCACATTTTGGACGACATACTAAACTATGACTTTTTTGTCAGATTTGGAACGACATACTAAACTATGACTTTTTTATCTCCTTTTGGACGACATACTAAACTATGACATTTTTGTCACATTTTGGACGACATACTAAACTATGGCATTTTTGACACATTTTGGACGACATACTAAACTATGACATTTTTGTCACATTTTGGGTTGACATATTTTTATTATTAATGTCTCTTCTTAGCTATGTAGCACAAAGAACACTGCGATCGTCTGCTGTTGGTTTATTGGAGGTTCCACACGAAAAGTCAAAGAAAATTGGGGATACCGCCTTTGTTACTTACAACCCTAAACTTTGGAACACACTACCCTTACATATCAGGGAAGCCAGCTCACTAGATATTTTTAAGAGAAGACTTAAAACCTATGTTTTTACTCTAGTCTTCAAGTATAGCTCCTTCTTATTCTACCCTGGGTTGTGTTTCATTTGCATTTCAGTTACATTTTTTGGATGAAAGGTGCTATACAAATAAAGTGGTTTTCTTCTTATTATTATTATTATTATTATCATTATTATTATTATCATTATTATTATTATTATTATTATTATTATTATTATTATTATTATTATTATTATTAAGGAAATGTTTGGCTCCAACACTGATAATTGGTGTATTAGTTAAAAGTTGAATAACACATTCTTGCAATAGAAAATCCATTTTCCTCTCTACATATTTGATGTGTTAATTTGTGTTGTGTGTGTTCTTTCCTGCAGCTCCCACACATGCCTCACATCAGTGAGTGTCTAATGAAGAGGAGCCTGAAGCCCACTGACTTGAGAGACATGACACTGGGCCAGCTCCAGGTTATAGTCAACGACCTGCACTCCCAGATTGAGAGTGAGTTGACCGCATGCACATACACACACACAGGGAGAGAGAAAATCTACTTTCAGTTGCAGAAATGAGCAAGAGACCAAAATGGGGAATAACATGTACATGCATACTGACCCCTACTGTTTTCAGTGGATGTGAAAGTACTTTTATATATGTTAGTCAATGAACAGCTCTCCCTCCCCTCTGAGCATTTACGGTCACCACAGTGTCCTCTACACATCATTAATCCTGCTCTTCTTACATTAAACTGCTCCAAAAAAAATCCCCCCCGACTCCAAGAAACGATGACCTCGTTTGCATTACAAAAACAGATTTCCCCCTCAAAACGTCTTATTGTTTGGATATTTAGAGGCTTCTGGCAAAAGCTGAAGGAAGCAATTTGTGACATATGTATGGAAAATTACTGCAACCCTTGACATAGACATTCACTTAACACAGTTTATTGATGATTTCCTAAGACACATTTTGACATTGGCATGATATAACTGGGGGATGTCACCATGTCAGGTTTTAGTGTCACGATTATTTACGCCATGTTTTATTCACTCACTTCAAGCATTTTTTTTACACCAAAGAACTAATAATAAACTTAATAATAAAACAGAAAATGAACAGTAGGCACATTTTTGAATTCACTGTAGCTGTCGTTTGAAACCAAAATGATATGCTATACTTTATTAATCACATGTATAATCCCGATTAATCGGAAACCCGCTTAATCGTGACATCCCAAGATACGACTGTACTCCGTGTGATATTTGTGATATATGATCATATTCTTTGACTGTCCGTGTCTCCAGGTCTGAATGAGGAGCTTGTACAGTTGCTGCTCATCCGAGATGAACTACACATGGAGCAAGATGCCATGCTGGTCGACATAGAGGACCTCACCAGGTGATTCACGATGCACTTAATGAGCAACTTAGTCATCTGTAAATAAATCAAAAGTCCACATTAGAACAGGGTTTCTACATCTCTACATCATGTATGTCATTAGTCCAACCTCCTGCAGCCATTTGGTTTTGCGAGTGATCGTACGTTGTGTTTCCACCTTTCCATGTTGCCAGGCGACGTGAGACTAAGAATCAGGAAAATCAGAAAAAACACTATACTGAAAAATAGAGAGAGGCTAAATCAGCATTGTGTGAAATCATGATTTGCTGATGGCTTGAATGTTACGGATGTTTGATGCAAAATTTGGACAACAATGGCACAAAGATTTGTCAGTGGGATTCGGGAGCGTTACAAAGTCACACTCTGAGGAAGTGAATTCCTTGATTCAACAGCAGTGCCAGTGTTTGTGTGCCAAATTCTACTATTGGCTTTGTACAAGAGGCTGCACCATAGTTGTCTGCTTCAGTATTTGAGACTGACAACAAATGAATCATGAAGTACACTTAATGTCACAGAGGTTTTTAAAAAAAAAAGTAGGTTATTTTCACTTGGGGCTCCAAAGTACCTTGAAAAGCCCCTTGTGGGATCGGTTAAGGCTTGGTTTTGGTCTTCGCTTGAGTTTTGCTGACAGTGACGAAAATACAAATGACTGAGTCATTGAACGTATGTTTTCTTTTCTCTTTCTTCTTTTTTTCCCAGGCATGCTGAGAGCCAGCAGAAACATTTGGCTGAGAGAACCCTATCCAAATAAAATGCCCGTCCCTGCACTGCTCTTGTTCTCTTCTAAGCTTAGCCCTCGATCTGAAGCAGACTTTTCCCCTTCTGGCCACTCAACCACTGTCCTGAGTCAATCCAAATCCTGCCCGCTTGTCCCAAGTATTTTGCTCCTCTCTGCTTCCCCCTGTCTACCCCCCCCATCCCCCGTCCCCCCGTCTACCTTCTTGTCCAGCCCACTGACTGCAGTGGTAATAACAGCACAGAAGTCGTAGACCACTCTCTTTCATTTGCTTCTGTGGTTTTTTGCAGCGCTAAAGAACTGAGAAGCACTTCCTACTTTGTGGGAGAGGAGGATTGTGTGTTGTCATGGATTCTGTCCCCAGCTTCCTGTGCAGTGATCGGCCTTGCTTTGCTACTGTTTCTTTCAAACTTTCTACATCCGCCACTGAATTATAACTGTTCAAATGCAAAAATTGTGGGGGGAAAAAAATAAAATAATAGCGAAAAACTTTAGTAGAAAGTCATTCATGCGAAAGAAAAAAAAAAGAAAAGAAACAACACTGTATAAAAAAAATTTAAAAAAATAAATAAACGACGGAAAACTAACTTCTTCAGACCATTTTAAGTTGGACAGTAATTTAAAAGTATTTCAAAGTTGACCTGTTTTTATTCTGCACAAATGGTAGTTTTCAACTGAGAAATGTTTATTTGAAGGTGCTAAAAGAGTGTAAAGGAAACATGCCTGCCTTGTAGTGGAGTCGTAGCTTTTGGTAATACATTCACTCTAATTGCTCTTCAACATTTTGTGAATGTTGATTTTCTGACACGAGTCATTTGAAATGAATAAGTGTGTTAATATTGTTTTCATCCTGTTGTATTCAGAATCTTTATTTGAGGGAAGAAATGTTATTGTACAGATATGTAAAATAAAGAATAAACTTTGTTTCATAGACGCTGGTGTTGTGCAGTATTGTGGAAAATAACAGGTTTTCAGGCACAAGTTTATGTACTCTGTAGTTATGTACTCATGTCCTTTCTCAAAAGTGGCTCGATAATTATATTATATGTATATATAACTGCCTTTTTAACATCAAGATGAAGACACAACATGAAAGACCTAACGATACAGAGAGGGATAGAAAAGAGAACCTGGGAACTTTACCTCCAACAACGGGACCAATTCAGAGAAGCAAGACATTACCCACTGGGATTTTCAATTTCAAAACAATCAATAATTTATGCTTTAAAATGTGAGATAGTTTAAGATGTTCACAAGAGAAAAACAACAAACACAGAAACATTTATTGGCAAACACGGTAATTGTGTGTCATTTATGAGGTGTGTGTGCAGCAGTGGCGTGCACAGACGTTTCAAGTGAAAAAAAAGGGGCACCTTTTTTTAATAAAAAATAATTACTGCACACTTGTTTTGGGCCACTTATAAAATATAGAAATAGAAATTAAGAAAAATGTATTTTTCAATGACCTGGACAAAGGGCAAAAAATCCTTGGTTCTATACACAATACATGAACATGATCATTTTACATACTGAGCCTTTTTTATATTGAAGAAAATTGTATTACAATATACACAAACCTCTCAGGCCACCATTAGCTGTAATTTGTTATCCACATTGCTATAATGACCATACAATAATAAGATACAAAACATAATTAAGGTTTAAGTATTTAGTGTGACCTACCCTTACACTTAACAACAGCACGACCTTAGTTCTCTTTAAACCTAGAGTGGAGCCCTAATTAATGTTTAATGTTTAAGGTTTATTCTACTATTTCATGTCAACAAATATCTGCTGTGAAAAAGGTCGATATCACCAGGTTTATTCAAGACATACACGTGTAGTATGAGACACACACACACACACACACACAGCCTGGGTTTACCCAGCCTTGAATTTACCACAAATTCATTATGATTCACTCGCCATCATTTTGTTTTTCCCACTCAGATCACTGGTCAAGATGGGGGAAAAAACAACTGTTCAGTAGTGGGTGGACAATATGACCGTAAAATTATAACACAATAAAGATATTCATGATGATATTTCACTGAATTTCAAAGTAAAAGGGCTTGTTTTGACATGGAACTGTGTATTGTTCACGATAATAATAACATCCAATACATCCAAAATCAACAAAATAATGAAGTGCTGTAATTAAACTGTAATTAAAACACCTAAGAAGCTCATATATATATATATATATATATTTAGATATGTATATCTATATATATATAGATATACATATCTACATATATACATATACGTATATGTATATATATATGCAATTTGATGTTGAATGTAATACATTTAATAATGTGAAAATTACAAACAAATTTCTTACATGTGTATATATACTATATATATATATATATATGTGTATATATGTATATAAAAATAGAATCTGACAGACGTGAAGACAACAAAGCTGGAGATTCTTTCTTTTTCACTTTTCAGAACCTGTGCTTTCTGACTTTTACTTCATTAAAAAGAGTTGATTAAATCATTTGTATAAGTAAAAACATGTGAGTCCTTTGCCACCTATATGTAAATCAGCAATGTGCTGTAAAGAATTCAAATGCGCTTCCTCTTTCTATTAAACCTAGGAAGTGTAATCGCTGGTCGCAACTGCAGTGAGAAAATAAAACACTACCACATCACACACACACACACACACACACACACTCACAGCAGTATGACTCAGGAGCACTCTTTGTTTCGGTATTGCCTCATCACCATGTCGGTCTTTCACTCATTCATCCGTGCTATGTTCACTGCTCTTAAACGCAGTCCATTTCAGCGTGGGCAGCAGCGGGAACAGAACCACAGCTCGTGGTTCAGAAAACTGAATATGACTGGACAGTTCAGTAATGAATAACATGTTATTTTTCATGCACAATATGAGGAAGCCCCCCCCCCCCCCCCACACACACACACACACACACACTTAGTGGGTCACCTCCCTCAAGGAATTCTCAGGTACTCAGTAATACACAACATGATTTATGTCACTGTGAGGAAGTCCCCACATCATCTGCCTGAAGGAATACTCAGCAGTGGACGATCCTGCGGCGAAGCCAGTGAAAGGCCAGGAAACCACTGCAGTTTCACAGTGTGAATGGATCAGATGTCCTGAAAAAGTGGCACAGGAGGCTGTGAGAGAGCTGAAGAGTATGACATCATCCACAAAAGTTTCACACCAGGGACATTCTTGCACTATGACAGGGTGAAATTCATTCGAGATAATGTCACCACACCAAAAGGTACAGTGGGCTTTAGTCATATCACAATGTTATTTCTCGGGTTGTCAGAAGAGAGTCACTTTTTTTTCCCACACATTTGAACGACAATAGGACAGACTGATCGACTGACCGATGGATTAAAAGGTAGAATGAAATAACCAGAGGTGAGTAAGAGACCCCCCCCCCCACACACACACACACACACACACACACACAGCCTGGGTTTATCCAGCCTTGAATTTACCCCTACACTTAAAGTTCATTATGATTCACTCGCCATCATTTTGTTTTCCCCACGCAGACAAACAAGAGACTTTAACGCATCAGTGACAGTAAGCATTGATTCAATTCCACTATGATGGTGAGTTTTGCACCGAGGTTTACGTGCACAATGTGCATATTGTTTAAGAAATAATAATAATAATGATTAGCATTAAAAATCTAGCAAGGGGTGCATGAATGTGTTTTACATAATGACATGTTAATCTGCAACTTTTACTCATCTGAGCCAGTAGATTACACTGATAGTTCATATGCATCATTCTGTTATATTGAGAATTTCTCTCACACTTTCAGCCCACTCCTGTTCCTCAGAGAAAAGTTATTAGAGTTAAGGAAATAACAGAAAATAAAATTAGGTTGTGTTTTTTTACTTTTTTTTTAAAAGATAACTAACTATAAAACAAACTTTGTCTTTGTAAATGTATTTCATACCTTGTTTCTCTTTTTTTGAAAGGTTATATTTGAGACAGAATAACTACATAACATCATTATGTAGTTCAATGTGAATCAAACCTCTAGTTTAGGGGTTCATTTCTTTAAATTTTGCTCATGTTTTTCTTCAGATTGAGCTCCCGGAGGTTACATTGTTATGTATATTATTTACTATTATTTATTCTGCAATAGTCAGGTCTTTAATCTGTTGGCTATTTGATTTTAATTTTTTTTACCTGGCACCCTATTATGCACATGTTGTACTTCAGGCTACTTTCTTGTAGACTTGTATTTGATTCAGGGATGGTTGTTCATCTGTCCTCATACATATTTTAAAATGGCATCTTTTGTGACATAATAATTATTATGACCTCTGTGAATTTACACATTACATCAAGTCAAAACTAAATAAAAACTAAAACTAATGAAAAATCCCAAACTATACTAACCTTACTGCAGCGCTTTCAATCAAAAAAAAGAAAAAAAAGAAACAAAAATGAAACATTTGTTTGTTTGTTTGTTTGTTTTACTCAGCTCATAACGTGAGCTGCTGGAAGCTCGAGGAGGAAATAACGTGTGACGTTTAGTTTTTTTTTTCTCCTGCAGGGGGAGGAGATGAGGAGGGAATCCCCCAAGAAAACAGCAGAGATAAAAGCAGCAGCAGCAACACAGTCCTGCTCATTTACAGCCTCCATCAACACACACTCTCTCTCTCTCTCACACACACAGACACACACACACACACACACACGCATCTTCAGTCTGAGCAGAAACAACACAATGGTCAAGTGTAACTTGTGTAAGTCAGACATGAGCAAACTTTGTTTTCATGCAACAGCAAAGACAAACCGCTTGACATTGGTTTGAATGGAAATGCTCATTGTTGTTGCTTTGCTGTGTGCAGACTTCACCAGCAGCTGCTGCTGCTCCCTCCTCCTCCCGCTGCTGCTGCTGCAGCTGCTGACCCTCAACTGCCGCACCACTGCGGGACTTCCGGTCAACGCGGACAGGTGCGCGCGCTGCAATCGGCTCTTCAAGACGCTCCTGCTGAATATCACAGAGCTTCTGAAAAGTGTGAGTACAAATTATATCATTATTCTTATATTATAGATCGGGATTAGGGCCAAATGGGGGAAAAAAAGGGATTTGCATTTTGAGATTAAAGTCAGAAATCTGACTTTTTCTTCTCAGAATGTTTTAATGTGTGGCCATAATCCTCTTCTGTTGTTCATAGGTGTTTTTTGTTGATGTTTATTTTTTTTTTTTTAATAATTATTTTGTCATTTTGCATTTCAGGAAGATTTATGCTTCGGCATCCTGTCTGATAAGGTGGTGTTGGGTAAAGCTGAGACATTAATGTCCTGCACACCCACTCTGGCTCAGGTGACAATTGTTTGTTTATCAGTGGCACAAACATTTAAATCACAATTTTATGTGTTACCTTCTTTTCCATGAATACAAAAAAAAACACATTTGTGCTTATTTTTTAATGAGAATTGAAAAAGTTTTTTTTGCTGCCAAAAACAACTTGTTCATGTTTAAAATGATTCCCTCCACAGAACTCAAGCTGCATGATGCAAAGACATTCATCCTTCAGTGAGGTATGCTGATAACACTTTTTTTTTTTACTTATTCTCCAGATGGAATGCCTATTTAAGTATACTTAAAGTACATAAGTGCTGTGTGTGAAGTGTAATATGGCAAACCAAGGTTCATAAGTCTTTTATGTTTACAATTAAGTCATCCTGTCCCAGCTTTGGCCATAAGATGAACTTTGAGAGTCTGCCTTACCTTTTCTTCCACCATGGTCTAAAAACTACAAGTGCACTTAAAAAGTTTCTTGGTCAGTTTGTCTGCATGTGCCAGGAATCGTATCTGTATAAAGAAATTCATATATTCAAATATTTTCTTAAATTGACTTTATCATAGAAATAAGATTAAACATGTGTTGACAATAAAACAGACAGATTACAGATGAGTATCTCTCTTATCATCACTGTCTTGACAGAGTGAATGTTTGCGGAACATCATGAAGGACCTGGTTTACTACGAAGCTGCCATTAAATCGTACCTGAACTCCACGCTCAGAAGCCCTACAGAAGAAGCTGCTCTTCTGAGTCCAACTCTGGGAATAATAAAGAGCTTGAAGGTGTGTGTTTATCATGTATATGTGTCAGTGGTTGAAAAGGTGTGGGGGAGAATAGAAACAGGCTGGGAAATAACATTTGAACACAACCTAATGACATGTTCTTTGGTTCAACGCAGAACTGCTCCCCGATGCCAGCTGAAGAGAACAAACCTTCAGAGGTATTTTTCCCAATTGCTCCTTTTTGAGTCCCCTGTTTACTCATCTCTAAGTCTTTAAGAGGAAATAAACCGGGTCTTTTCCTGTGAGTGTGTGCACATTTGCAGTCGTGGTCATGTCACATGTACTTGCCTGTGGTCTTTTAGGAAGACGCAGCTCAGATGTGGGGAGGGGACACCTTCAACAACAGACAGGAGATGTGCAAGATGATGAGAGGCTTCTACGTGCGAACCATCACCATCAACCGAGCCATGGGTTACATCGCTTCGGGAGACCACAGGAAGTAAACATCATCGCCATCACCACCGCCGCCATCTCTCCAATCAATACCACATTGTCGTCTACACTCATTTAAATGATCGCAACATTCACTACCATCACCTGTACCTGCAACTACTGACCACGTAGTTCTCTACACTGCACCTGTCTGCATGATTTACTGCTCAGGCATAAGCTCGTCGTTCAGCCTCAAGTCAAAATATTGCTAAGGTTATAGTAGTGGAGGCCATGTTGGCCCTTTTACACCTATGAATGTATTCCAATATTTGGGGGAATGTATTTAATTATTTAATATCTATTTATTACATTTATTTATTTGATGGTCTGTGATGTTATTTATTGCTATTTATTATTATAATATTTGATTTCTTTTTTTACGTGGAAGTTTAAAAAATAAAGAAAAAAAGCTTTTATTCAGTCAATATTTGCACTGTTGCCTTTATTCCAAATGACACAGACCTACAGTGATACACAAAGGCCTGACTTGGTCACTGATATTGAACGTAAACATTACTGCATCACATCAGCATGGAAGACCTTGACAACATTCACCAT
Source organism: Solea solea (assembly GCF_958295425.1). Lineage (NCBI taxonomy): Eukaryota > Metazoa > Chordata > Actinopteri > Pleuronectiformes > Soleidae > Solea > Solea solea. The sequence goes on along the minus strand of NC_081140.1, from coordinate 18,095,323 downwards.
TCTTCATGCAGTTTCTGCAGTTTTTCCAGAAATAGTGTTACTACACCCACAGCATGTCATCTGAAAAGTGGTTCTAACAAAGGATTCTCAACTAATGATGAGAAAATTGACCATAACTGAGACTTGTTTTCCTCAAAGTTTATCTCTAATTTCTACATCTATGAAATAAGCTTTGAAAACACAGGCATGACGCCTGGTTTAGACTCACACAAGAAGAAAACTTCAAAGTTGTCGTTTGTGTTTTCTATGAGTTCTAAACGTCTGTACTACACACAAAAAAAGTGTATACTTAAACACAGGATGTGTGTTCCAGTCCCCGAAACAGCAGGAAATGGTTCATAATTCAAGTAACGACCAAAGACAAAAAACAAAAAAACATAATAATGGACCTCGTGCAGCTACGTTGGGTCTAACAGACACAGACAGTTTTAAAAAAACAAACATTTGAAACAGACGTAAAAAATAGATTTGAAAATGTTGGTTATAAAAAGATATGTACAGGACATAATATACAAAAACATTAAAAAAAAAAACGTACGAGACACAAAATCGTACTTCAGTCTTTGACGCTTTGGAATGTCTCGTATGTGTTGGAATGCCTGATTTTTCTAAAAACTCCCAGAAATATTGTGTTTAAAAGTGAAAGCAAACACAAAGATTGGAAAGATTTGTCCTGATGTTTGCAGCGTCAACACTGCAGCACCTACATTTAGCTCCGTCACTGGCTACATAATTAGCTGCTGAATATCTTATTGCCCTCCACACATCCACCTACCTCACTAGATATTCAAAACGTTTGAAAATGAGGAGAAATGCCTGTCACTGTCCAAGTTTATGACGTCTTCATGAAATGCAGAAATAAAAAAAAATAAAAAAACAACTTATAATTAAGTTTCATGTCCAGAAATCAGCAAACAGGGGGAAGAGCTGATGTTCGGTCCAGAGGTCGACTCTGCCTCGCTGTTTTCCTGAGAGGTTTTTCTCTGTGATGCCGACAAAGATGTTTTCACTTAGCTGCTGGGTTGTTTATCATATCTGAAAACAGACACAACAAAAATCATTGTCTGTTAATGATCACCATAGAGCTGATTTAGTTGAGGAATGGTGCGTGCATGCATGCGTGGGTAGCTCAGTGGTCGAGCGAGTAATCTCTCAACTCGAAGGTTGAGTTCGATTGCCAGCTCCATGTCTCCATGCCAATGTGTCCTTGGGCAATACACTTAACCCCATGTTGCTCCTGAATGTAGTGTGAAGCAGCTTTGAGTGGTCATCGAGACTAGAAAAGCACTAAACTAAAGGATTTTTAAGAAGTGGCCATTAAGGAGGCAAGTAGTATAACTGTTTTTATATGCGGGAATAAATTCAGCATGTTAGGACTGAGTTTTGCCTTCAACCTCACGTTACATTCGTGGCAACAATATGTGATCTCAGGCTACATTGTCTGTGTGCAAGTGTTATATGTAACTCTCATTGTATCTGTGGTTTTTAAATGTAATCCTGGGTCTGACCTCAGACTCTGCTCAACTGTGAATCGTGGGTAAAATCGGGCCCAAGATCTTATGGCGTGTCAGCAGCTTTAGGTGACGCGCATGTCCCAAGACTATCGTCACAGCATTTGCTGCTATATTGATTAAGTAACTCCTGATTTAATAGTACTTCAATAACAGTGTACCTCATGATACTCAGCACAGCCATACACCGTATCTCATTCTTTACTGGACTTTACTACTTTACTCCACTAGTTCCATGGAAGGACAGTGATGAATCTCTGGAATACCCCTTTAAATAGGGTGACCATTCTTCTTCTCCATATTCTCCTTGTGTCTTGTTTTCTGGTTTCCTCCTGCATTCCAAAGATTATGTCGATAGAGTTTAGAATGAATGCAAGTGTTAAAGGTCCTTTGTCTCTGTTTGTCTCTGCACAGGGTCTCCCCTGCCTCTCACTAAATGTCTGCTAGGATTAGCTGGTCCCGCGAGCCTCTTATTGTGACCGTGATGAGTACCATCAGGTGTGTCTGCTGTTTATTACCTTGCAGTGTCTGTCGGACCTCGTTTGGCAAGTCGTTTGCCAGCTCCTCCACACTTTTCCACAGACGGCTCGCCGTGGCTTCTCCCGGCAGCTGTCTGCCCTTCCACTCCACCAGCATCTTCAGCTTCTGCATGGTCACATCTTTCTCCGCCGCCTGAATGTCATCCAGGTGCCTGGAGTTCAGGTCGAGATAGATGGCCACCTGTTTCCACTCCTTGCCCAGTTGCTTGGCCACCTGTAATAGCTGCTTCTCGGACAAGTCCTGAACCTGAGGCATTCCTGTCTTCACTCCGTCTGGAAAAAGACAACAAACATGGGTCAACATACAGGTGGATGTGGAAGTATGATCAGTTCTGGACTGGTTTCTGTTCAGTCAGTAGTTGGGGGCTACATGGTTGGTGTAATGGTTAGCACTCTTGTCTTTGCAGCAAGAAGACTTTGAGGTTTGAGCCATGGTTGAAACAAGGGTCTTTCTGCATGGAGCTTGCATGTTCTCCTCGTGTGTGTGTGGGTTTTCTCTGGGTTCTCCGGTTTCCTCCCACAGTCCAAAAACATGCAATATGGGGATTATGTAAATTGACCATAGGTGTGAGAGTGAATGGTTGAATGGTTGTTTGTCTCTATATGTGGCCCTGTGATGCACTGGCAAACTGACCCAATCTATGTCTATACGCCTATGTCAGCTGAGATCGACATAGGCACCCCAGCGACCCTCCTGTGGAGGATAAAGCAGTAGGAGATGGATGGATGGAAGTCAGTAGTTGGTAAATGATGCAGAAAGTTACCTGACTCGTCCTGCCAGCGAGGCTTTTTACAGAAGGCTTCGTCTTCTGATGGACTGCTGCTCCTCTTCCTGCCTGCAAGAGACAAAGGATACAACAGTTAATGGATTATTAAATTAATTACACATTTTTTATGTGGGTTTTTTTTTATAAAATAAAAACACATCTTCTGACATCATATCTATGGTTTGTGGATAAAAAAAAAGACCATTTCAGGATGATGTCATTTTGGATATGTTCAGACTGCTATAGATTTTATAGAGACAGATATAATAACACAACAAATCAGACCCTCAAATTTAATTCAAACCATATTACAAGGTGGTTTTAAATGGGATTCAAATCAAATGGCTGATGTGATGTGTCTCCGTTTGAAGGCTCTAGCTTGTTAAAATCAGAAATTGAAATTGTCCCTTGCATCACTCACGACACAATATACACACGGGCAAGGTCAGAGTACAGTGACAGCACTGAAACACCACAACATATACCAGTCTCCTACATCGCACACAGACATGATGGGCTGACATTTTACCTGCACCCAGGACTGAAAGCTGAGCCACAAATATGGACACGATTATGTTGTTACCAAAGCAACCCATGCACACTGGTCGGTCTGAAAGAATAATTGTTAGTCGCAGCCGTAATGCGGAGTCTGTCCTGCAGCATAGGAGAAATGTAATTAAAACAAGAAATGAGCTTACTGTTAGTCCTTTTCCTGGGCTTCTTTTCTGTCGTATCCACACAGTCACCTAAGAAAAGAGTCACAAAAATATATAAACATCACCTCACGTCGCAGTGGAAACCAACCATGTCCATTTCCTAATTGGTAATTAAAAGATGTAACATAGATGCATGAATACCTTCTCTGATGGTGGCAGACCATACAGTCTGATCAGACTCGGTCTCTATAAGAGACAACTTAAAGGGCGGAGGCTGCTCAAAGTAAGCTTCAAAGTAGCCTTTCATCTTTGTCACCGCGAGAGTGAATTTCAAATCCTGTACAAAAACACATGAAGACGATTTACCGGCAAAGTCAGTGTGTCCGTTTGTGTTTACACTTTAAAGATCGACGCACAAACCTGGGGTTTGATGTCTCCCTCTGGCTCGCTCAGGAGACGATACGTCCCCTCGTCCAGTTTACACGTGGGAGGCTTTTCGATCCGGATGTAGCGATTCTTGTAGCCCCGCACTTGTTTGCATATATCCTGGTTTACATCAGAACGGCAGGGAGGGAAACAGACGACATGGGAGCAGGAGATAAGTTTGTTTCTTGTGGGACCGAGCAACATGTTGCACACAGTGATGGGGAAACAAAGTCAATAAGACACTAAAACTGTCAGCTCTTATACAAGGTCAGGAAACACCAAGGAGAAGAAGTGGGTTTTTTGTGGAGATTTTAAAACAGGCAGTGTGGGAGCTAGTTTAATGTTTGTGGGGCAGTTCTTTGTAGAACTTCAGAGGCACCACAGCAAAGGCTCCGTCTCCCCGCTGTTTTAATCTTGACCTAGTTACCACAAGAAGAGACCTTTCTGCAGACCTCAGTGATCGTGATGATGGATAAGGATGTTAAAGATCACTGAGGTAAGATGTACAGTAATTGGGGTCAAACATTCAAGGCTGTACAAGTAAAAAAGAAGCAGAATTTTAAACTTCCTTCTAAAATGGAGACGGAGCCAGTGCAGAGATGTCAAAACAGGATCAGCAGACGTGCAGCCGGGCTCAACACCGACACAGAGGACATTACAATGATCAAGTCTTGTAGAAATGAAAGCATGAATGATCCTCTCAAAATCATAAAAAAGGGAAAGGCTTGAAAAAAGCAGGTTTCGATCACTGTATTTATCTGCAAATCCCTTCTTGGTCAATTTTTTCTTTTACACCCAGATTAGATACAAAAAAAAGCTGCATTAGTGTGTCATCTGTTCCTCCGCACATGTGATGTTATTATTCACCACCTGCATCCTCCCAAACACATATGCTCTCACACACACACACACCAATACTCTCTTCCTGAGTCATTATAGAAGTTCACTGAGCTGACTGTTGCAGCTGTCACAGTTTAGTAATGCACTTACACACACACACACACACACACACACACACACACACACACACACACACACACACACAGAAACTACTGGTCTCAGTGCCAACACCTCTTTCTTCTTGACCACAAAGCCTATTCTGAAAATAAACATATATATATATACAAATTACGATAACATAGATCACAGGGAAATTTTTAAGGTCACTGAGTGAGAGTCAAAGATGAAACAGCTATTATCTGTATTTTAATTCAATCGTATTCAGTTAGATCTTTGTCTCTGTGACACAAACCTAGGAATCTGGTGCCTTTTCAAAAGAAAAAAAAAAAAAAAAAGTCAGCCAGTATCAAAACCAGTGTGAAACAAAGAAGAAGTAAAACTTGCACTCTTTCTCTACATCTGTTCTAACTCTTGTGCCTGTTGAAGGTGAGGCATTTTGCTGGAGTTTTGTCCAGAGAGAAACCACCAATAACTTAAGGAGACTCAGGTGACCGTCTCATGAATGGAATATTTTTCGAGTTGTGCACGTAAAACTTTTTCTTTTCTTCCGTTAAAAACTAATAATGTGTTTTTTTGAGATTGATGAACAAAAAGTGGGAAATGGGATTTTTTTTCTCGAAAGAAAGTTTGTAGCACTTACACATACAATTGCATCAATGAAACAGGTTCCTGCAACTAAAGAAACTAGTGCTTCCGCCTGAAGGTGGGATCACAACTCTCCCATGTACATACACTTTTAAAAAATGAAAGCAAAACAATGACGGGAGAATTTCTGGAACACCCAGGTGAGGCACGGTGTCTGGCTTTGAACATGCAGGAGGCAGGACGGACACTTGCCACTCCTTTCTCTGCGTTCTCACACATAGTCCCTTAGGAAAGAGGTGACAGGTTTCAAAAGCAACTACAGCGTTCTGAACCTAGATTGACTGAACACTAACAACCATCAAACGCTCCGAGATCATGATTGAAAAGCCCTGTTTTCAACAAACAGTCTGGTTTGGGTCAGCTCTGTACATTACGTGATGCAATTATGAGTGTCAAAAAAACTGTAATTCCCAAGACATTGGATTTTGTCTTGGAAATTCCTTCTGCGTGTGGTCTAACAGCTTTATCAAAACAATCTCCTTTAGAAAAAAAACTATCCTCAAAGATTCTGAATCGATTCAAAACTTCCAACTTCCACAGGTGCCATAGTTTCATTTCAAAAGACCTGCACCAACCATTACAGCAGAGCACAAAACAAAAGCCTCAGTTTTATGGTTACAATTGAGCCAATGTGTGTCATACTCTAACTTCTTATTCTCAGAATACTCTTGCAAGTTTAGCCTGAATAAATGTTTAAAAAGAAAAGTCTTGGATTTGGTTGTGTTTACATTGTCTTTTGCCTAATCTTGCAAACACTTGACTCTGATTTCAGGACAAGACATTTCTTAGACCTTTAAATTAATCAAGCAGCTCTATGTACTGAATCAATTTTGCATCAAGAATCGAGTCGTATTGGGAGATACCTTTAATTATCATGAACCAAAAACCTCTATGATGCAGAGAGAGCACTAATGAATATGCTGCTGCATTAATATGCTATTTGGATCATCACTAAACCAGTCCTTAGAACACAGAACATTTAGCCTGCGATTTTTCCCATTACTCATACGCATATATCGCATACGCATATCGCTGCTCAATATAAAATTAATCCTAACTTTGGTTAAGCCTGAAGATGTGACCTATAAACACACAAGCCAGGATGTCCATATAAGGACTTATTCCCACCAAGCACCAAGGGTTAAGTTTTTTTTTTTTTTTATTAAAACAACTTCCCCAATTTTTCAGCGTCTGCAATGTGAACATGCTCTGGGTTTTTTTTTTGGTTATGTGAAGGATTGAAACTAGAAAACCAAATTGATGTTTTGTGGCTCAAACAAGACTTATTGTTTGGAAAACACCGCCTGATGTTATTCACAAACCAGAAATGGTTTAAACCAAACAATCAAGTGACTAAACAGGAATATAATCAACAGATCCGTGATGTAATTATTAATCGTTAGTTGCAGCCTTACAGAAACAGCCGTCCATCTGTGCCCGAGAACGTCACCTTCCAGGCAAACAACACAAACCAAGAGTGGTGTCTGACAGCGGCAACTAAACACTAAGCCTGTTTATACCTCTGAGACAGCAAACACTCCTCCTCCCTACCTAACCCTCGATGGAGTTTCAACAGAAACACTGAGGTTACACAATGTCAGATGTCTTACTTTCATTACTTGCTCTTTCAGACGAGACTGCAAAAGAATCTCTGCTCTAGGTCAGCAGTCAAGGTTCAACAATTTCCCTCTTTCTTTTTTTTTTATAAAAGGCCACGAGTCACAACATAAGCAATACAGATCAGACGCTGTGTCTGTGATCATTTCATTCAGAAAAGGCCAAAGGTTTCTCCGTCACAACTTACTCCCTTTTACCAGAAAGGGTACAGCCAAAAATGCCACTGAGATGAAAGGGCACAATCCTGCTGATTCAAGTCCTGAGTCCAAACACACAAGAGGGAGTGAAGCCTTAAAGATAGAGTGTACAGAATTTTCCCACAAAAAAAAAAAAAGGTATTTAATCCAAAAATACACGCTGTCAATCATCTTTAGTGACCCACTAAAAGTGTGTGCTGTTATTTGAAGAGACGCTGCCCTCTGCTGGTGTTTTCTCTTTGTTTTGCTGTTGAGCAGCAACATTTTGTCCACTGTGTTAAAAACCTCTAACCCAGGAGACACATACAACACAATTTGATCTCAGATGGGCCAGACCAGTCAAATAATAAAAATGTTTTCCTTATGAACAACCTCAAATTTCTTGAGCTAAATACCATTAAATGGTAAACTTTGTAAAATTGCACTTATACGTACAGTAGATCTACAAAGGCACAAACATCTAGAACCGAGAAATATAGTATTGTGTGAAAATGTCAACAAATTCATCCTGCAGGCCGGATTGGACCCACTGATGGGCCGGTTCTGGCCTGCGGGCCATACATTTGACATCCCTACATGCAGAGGGGACAAAAGCTGTTCAAGAGGGAATGAAGACGTGGCTTATTTTCTGTTAAAGTTTGAAGCTGAAGAACTGACATTTCTCCAATAAATGGAACTTAACTGAGACTTAAGTGGAGTTAACTGAGACTTAAGTAACCTTGGAGGTCTATAGTGCTGAGTTTGAGCTTTGGATCATACGTGTCACCACTTCAGCTAATGCAAGGTAGAGCGTCTGGGTCTGATTGAGTGTGACTGACCTAATCTCTTTTAACACGGCCCCTATGAAAAGCTTCTTTTCCACTGTTCCTGGTATAGCTGGGAGATTCTGTGTGGCTGTTGAGCTGTAAGCAAAGTCAACTTCATTTATATAAATTGTATATAAAGTCAGACTCAGCAAAGCTCGATGACCAGAGGGTTGAACAAATTTTGCGCCTGCGACAAACACTTACTTTGATGTCAGATGAACTGTTAGTGGCCAGGTACACATGGAAACTGTAGCTGTTGTTGTCGCCTCCCAGCTGTTTATAGACCAGGACCACGCCGTGGTGCTCCACAGACTGGCTGGTCTGGATGATGGGACCCACAGGTGAGAGCGACGTCACGTTCCATTTCACGTGGCTACCTGTGTGGTCCACTGTGGGCTCAATGAGAGGACGGTTGCCCTTGATGTGTAGGACGCTGAAGGTCATGTCCTTTTCTGGGTCTGTGTGAAGATTATAGAAGTTTTAATAGTTTTCCAAGAACACAGGTCTTCTTTGTTAAACACACGCCTAACAAAGTCTCTCTTCTCACCAGCGAGGCAGATGGAGTGAGGGAACTGAATGGACTTGAGGACAGATGCGTCCTTGCCGACTGTGTCCACATTGAAGATGGGTCCGGCAAACTTCCAGGAGTCTCGGAGGAATGCGCCAAACTTGGACCAGGACAAGACCGAGTACCTTATGAGTACTCGCTCTGATGCTTCAAACACCAGACCGGTGACCGAACACTCGTACGCTCCCTCTCCTTCCAGCTGCACCCTAAAAAAAATCGTAATATGATGAGAATAAAGCGTTGGGTCCACTATTATTGGTTTGTAGTTCCACTCCTTCTGGTATCAGATGGATATTTCAGATGGATATTTTCAGATGAATATAACTTCACTAAATGCTCTGCGTTTGCAGGTTGTAGCTGATGACTTTATTCTCGTAACGTTAGGGCTCTATTCTCGACTGTTTTAATACTATGAGTTTATTCTTGAAAGATTATTAATTATTAGTATTTTTTTTCTTTTCAGTTTGGCCCTAATACTCCATCACAGTATAGTGATGGTACGGTATCACTTTTTTGTGTCCGATACCGATATGGACAAACTCTAGTATCTACCGAAACCGATATTAGTCTGATACAGTCATTTTAGACCATTTATGAACGTACGAAGCAGTTAACAACACATTTATGCTGAAAATAATTCTCCAACAAACCCAAACATGACTCAGCTAAAATGATATCCGATCCAGTGGTTTTGGACCGATACCGATTCTGGCCGATACCGATACTGACCGATACCGATTCCCATCCCTACCACTATACAGAATGAATAAAGATGTGCAGCAGAGGGGAAAATATGGCACTCACTGTAATCGTCCCTTGGAGATCCTCCTTGGAGTAACGACGTCATTGCCATGGCTCTGAGAAAACAAAACGACAACAGTCTATAAAACACGACAGTCAACACATAAACACAAACACACTAAGTGCAACTGTGGAAGGTTTCGGAGCTCACCTGATGGATGGCTCTGCATTTTTCACAGCATACTTTGAACTGCCTCTCATCTGTCACAGAGCACGACAGCAACCCACCTCATGTTATTTACAGAGCAGGTGCCACCATCTGTGATACAGTGCTGCCAAATCATCTATGATCTGCTCACCTTTCCCGTTCAGAACGTCGGCTTCACGTCCAGCGGCTGACTCTAAAGGATGAAATCATTCATATGAAAGACTTAAAGACGGAAGTGCAATGGCAGACATTTCACATCACTGGCTGCGAGTGAGGGTGGAGCGCTGCTCGGTCACATGTCAAATCAAATTCAGTGTTCCCAAAAAAAAAAAGCGTCCAACATTTTGCGGCATGATTTTGTTTTATGGCTTTCATTAAGCTGCGGCTGTGGCTGCAGTCCAGTGAGTTACAAATACAGCCACCACAAACGACGCAAGCAAAGTGACATCGCATGGAAACAAGAAACTGTTTTTAAAACAGTTGCTTTGCCTGAGAAGGCAGATATGAATTCTTTTATATATATAAAAATATTATAATATATAATATCATATTGTTGTCTCACCGTGTTTCGACTCCTCAGCATGAGCATGAGCGTCCTCAGCTTCTGTAAAGAACATGTGTTTAAACGATCTTCATCTTGTTAAAGCCTTGGGTTATAGGATTGATTATAGGTTGTTATGTTTACCTTCTTCTTCTTCTTCTTCTTCTTCTCCTCCATCCTTCTCAGCACAGCCTTCAGGGGAAAAAAACAAAATAGAAGGAAAAACAATGAGGAAAGAGATATAAAAAAGGTGCATTCTAACATTTTGGGGAAATACTGTAGGATAAGTCTGGGTTTTTCCAGCGTGGCTTTGTGTGAGAACACAAATGACATTTTCCAGACATTTCTCTACTTGCACTTTGGTCAAATTTGTGAAAAATTACAAAATACAGACACAAAATCTCCGGTTTTGCCTGCTGCACGCTCAACCTGAACCATCACCTGAATATTCTGAAATGTTCCTGCTATGATGAACTCAAACAAATATCCTGACCCAATTACCAAGGATATGATATTAGAGTACTGTCAATCATTTTCATTTTCCATTAATCTGATGATTATTTTCTTGAAGAATCTATTTGTTCTGTCCATAAAATGTTAGAAAATGTTAAAGATAATGATCTTTCTTTCTTTCTTTGCGATGTGGAGCAAAGAAACCCGACAGTATTCACACTTAAGAAGCTGAAAAATCAAATAAGTTGGTTTCAATATTCAAAAAAAAAACAGAAACTGACTATCAAAATAGTTGACAATTAATTTAGTGCTGAGCAATTAATCGAAATTTTATCAAAATTGCGATAAGGCCTACTGCAATTTTCAAATCGCACAAGGCACAGTATTTCTTAAAGTCAAAATGTGTGTCAAATTACCATTTGAGATTAAATATTGTCCTGATCTTTACACATTATATGCTACAAACTGAAAACAGCATCTTTGTTTCTCACATATCTGCACAAACATCTCACAGTAATCATTTTAAATAGGTTTATCAAATGAAAATGAGAATAATTATGGAAAAATGACCATCCCTACTCATATCGCAATAACTGCAATTCGATATTTATATAACCTAGTAACCAATAATAATCAATGAATGGATTAATCACTGCAGCCTTTGAACACTGGTTGAAGTGTGTCTCTCACCGGAGTCGTCATCCTCCTCTTCATCCTCATCATCTTCCTCTGAGCTCTCGTCAGCGGATGTTCCCGTGTTATCTGTTTGAGAAAAATCCACATGAGAGCTGAAGACTTTGTCATGAATTTCCAAAACAATGACAAAAAATGTTTAGCGTTAGAAGCAAAATGTGATTTAAACAAGTGAATTCTTGTTTTTGCTGCAGATGAAATGTTGTGGAGAAAATGAGCGGGTTTTTGAGTGTTTTGTTCACCTGAACTACTGCTCTCACCTTCTGTCAGATTATCTGTAAGAAATTAGTAAACGTTTCGAGGTTAGTGCTGTTTCAAATTGAAAAATGTGAAAAGGTTCTTGTATGTGACTAATAAATGGACACTTAAACACAGAGGTGGAAAGTAATGAAATACATTTACTCGCGTTACTGTAATTGCGTAGGTTTTTTGTGTACTTTTTGTACTTTGTGTACATTTATGTTTTTTTGGAAGTGCTGCACTTTGCTACGTTTTAAATCACATCCGTTATGGAGTAAAAAAAGAATGTTGGCCTGAATTTAAAATAAAAATTAAAAATAAAATCATGCACCAGAAACTTTGGCAATGAATGATTGGGACATTATGTGATTACTTTATTTTATTTTGTCAGCACTTTCATTTATACTTTATAATAGTGGTACTTTGACTTGAGTAGAATATTTCAGTACTCATTCCACCTCTGCTTATAAGAGTAAAGCTGTTAGTCTGATGTTAATTTAATCTGAAAAAGCATAACTCTGCAGTAAATACAGAAAAGAGCTCCCAGTATGTAAATTGGGATCACAAACATGTAAAAAACTTCCCTTACATTAGGGAAATAATAAAAGTTGAACTTGTACACTGAAGTATCTGTGAGCCTCTTCTTTTCGATGTAGACATTTAGGTTTGTGTGCTGTATGTTTTTTCTGTAAGTCTTCCTCCATATTAGTCATTAAAAAGCCGTATATCCATCCTTCCTCAGCTGCTAAACTGTGGCACCCTGTGAAGAAGCCTGGGATGAGTGCCATGCCTTAACATTTACATTTACACAGATGGGTCCAGAGGAAGGTGCTGCTACTCCTCTCTTCGCAGCAGTGCAGTCACTGTCTGAGGACCGGGGCCATCTGGCAAAGTGCCCGGGCCGGCTAATGGATGGAACCCATCCTCTCTGGCCCACAGAGTTTTATCTTAGACTAACAAGCAGATGCTGCCTCTGCTCGATCTGTCTGCTTCACCTCACTTTGCACTCACACTCTCTCTCTTTCCCCATTTCTCTCTTCTTGTCCTCAAATGCCTCCCATGGCCACTCTCTTTCTCTCTTTCTCTCTTTCCCTCACAGCTGAGCCAGCAGGCTCTTCTCTTCACTCTGGCACGGCCCATTCCCTTTATCAGACTGACAAACAAGGTAGAGAGCAAACACCAGCCACATCAATGCAAGTGCAACCACACACACTCACACTTATTGGAGTGTGGCTGGAGTGCTTTCATAGGCACTGCCTGCCACCTGCTGGTCTAAACTAATAACAACACAGCGGATGTCCGTCACTATTTGTCCCTCCTTGTACTAGTTGCAAAGGTAAAATCATATTAATCCCAAATGTCTGGTTGTATTGTATCAATTTTTCATTGTTTCAGATATGTCTGATGTTTTTAAGATGGGGCATGGAAATAAATACATGACAAGTACCAAACATATTTCACAAAAAATTCAACAATGTCATTATTGGAAAAATTAAGGCTCTCAACTTAAATTAAATTGGTTTGCATTAGCACATAAATAATTCCAGTGTTTTCACACAATGTAGTATACTAATATTTTTTTATAGTTATTGGTAACCTAACCCATCAGGAGAGAAAAAAGGTCACATTACCGTACATCCAATCAAAGACAGTTTCATGTCTGTCTATTATTACCAGGTCAACAACAGGCAGTTGTTTGTTTTTACTCTGAATGGTCAAATTATTTGACACTGATTTTGAAAAAAAATGACTATTAGATTCAAATATGGTCAAAAATGATTTCAGGATTTAAAAAAAGAAAGTTAAAATCAGTTTATTTTGATAATCATTGCAATAAATGTCAGACAAGCTGAAGACATTGAATGGTGATTTTAAACTTGTTCATGAGCAGCAAATGACATCATACGCCTGAGGTCAAATATTCAAAGAAACTGCGTGTTAACACTATACAATAATATACCAATATAAAGTCACCAAGATGAATCCATTAAACTGCTTGTTAACACTAATATCCCATTAGTCAATCATGTCTGGTGTGTAGAAAGTGTGAAGAAAGGTCATTTAAGTGACTTTAAATGTGGCTGCTGTAAGTTTTTTCAGAAACTAATGATTTCCAAGAACAAACAGGGTCTCTAGTGTTTAGAGAGAAAAGAGAACATATCCAGTGAGTGGCAGTTCTCTGGACAAATGTGCCTTATTCATGCCGGAGGTCACAGGAAAATGACCACTCATTACAACCAAGGTAGACAGAAGACACAAGCAAGACCCAACCAGGTGCCATTATGTTATGTGTCCCGTGTACCAGTGATTACACCTTATATTGACCCTTTTTAGATTATTATTGAAGATAATGATTTAGCATTTTAATGTGTATTCCAGTTAAATTATTATTTATGAATTGTCTACCGCTTTGTCCTCCACATGAGGGTCACGAGGCGGCTGGAGCCAATCCCAGCTGACACATGGCGAAAGGTGGGGTCACACCCTGGACAGTCCACCGCAGGGTCAACACACTCTCTCACATTACACCTACAGGCCATTTAGAGTGTGGGAGGAAACCGAAGTACATGAAGAAAACACACGCACACACGGGGAGAACATGCAAACTCTATGCAAAAAGGCCTTTATACAGACCAGGTTGTGAACCTGAGTCTTTTTGCTGCAAGGCAACAGTGCCAGCCACTACTCCTCCTTGTGGCCCTGTCCTAGTTTAAAAGAAATGTATTTTTGCAGTGGTTTGCCGTGTTAAAAATAGCAAATGCAAAATCAGGGGATGCAAGTTATTGTATGACACATGCATAAATCTTGAGCTCCTTTAAGGCAAATGATATGCAAATCAGGAAAAGCCAGGCGGAAAATATGGATGAAAGAAGAAAGGCAAACGAGAACATGCACTTTTTAAATGTCAAAAGGGTGCGAGAGGAAGAGCACGGCATAGTCAGTGTAATTAAGAAAGTCACTGAAAAGAAGGAGTCGACAGTGAGCAGGAGGGAAGAGATGATAAAAGGCTTCATGTTTACCTTTGTTTTCAGGTGCAGGGGTGTCTCCTTCTCTGCAGGAGAGACAAGGGAACATTCAGACAACTGTAAATCACGATACAGCCATGCACGACATGTGTCTGCGATGTGTGATGGAAAGAATGGAGTTTGGTGGCTGATAAACATTATGCAGCTGCAGGCTCTTGTGGTTCATCACTTCTGCTTTTGTGTGAATTACAAAAACAGGAAGCACGTAGAAAAAAACGACTGCTAGTCACTTTCTCACACTTATGACATCAACCCATCCTTCCTGTTGAATGACAGATGCAACACCTTTCCCACCCAGACTCTTACGGCCTGACCCACTTTCTTTCAGAATAACGATGCAGGAAATCGGGCACAGACAGAGAGTGGCTGAGGTCATTAAAAACAACAATGCTGGTCTGGTTTGTGTGTGGACGTATGAACACACTAATAATTCAGCAGCAGACACAGCAGAACTGCTGCGTGACTATTAACGTAACAACGTCTGTGTCCCGCTCTGAAAATGTGATTTAATACTCGTCACCTTTTCAGAACGGCTTCATATGTTTATGACTAAGTGAAAAACACACTGAACTGTCACAGCAGTGAAAAACAGTTAAATATGTTAATGTTGTGGCTGATAATACTAATAATAATGATGATGATAATAATAATAATAATAATAACAACAGTAATAATAATGATCTCATGTATCGTTACACCATGTCAGTTTTAAGCCCCTCCCATTTCCAATTTTCTATTTCAAGGAAAATAAGTATACTAATATTAATGATACCATGGTCCCGATTGACTTTTTTGTTCATCTTGGGCTATAACATGTTCCCTCCACCTTCTGTGAAATTTGGTGCAATTTAGTTTTGGCTTGCTCCATCCTTGTTTTACGCTTGAATTCTCTATTATTATTATAATAATAATTTATTGTGACGTCAGTCATTATGATGTAGACACTAAAGATGTCTGTGACACTGTCTCTCCCATCGTGCTCTGCAGAGCTAATGTACAGCATGAGAACAATAACAATCAGAGACATACAGTTAAACTAGTTTCTGATTTGATTTCAAATTCTACATTGTGGTTATTTTCTGTGCTGCTCTATGACAGGAAACTGAATATTTCAATAATGGTGAATACTTTTAATAATTCATATATTTAAGGGTGTTGTGTTGAGGTTTGGAAGCAGCAACTGAACATTGTAATTCTTAATCAAGAAAATAATTGAGAAATGAATCAGTAAAGCAATAATTATGATTTGCAGCCCCTAACATGTATAAGAACAGTGATATTGGTGTGATACACTGTGTAATGACTGAACTGAAAAGTGAAATAACCTGTTCATACAGTCTGAGCTTGAACAAGAGTCAACACGCCTGAAATCCATCAGGGTGAAAAAATAAAAAGGAGAAAAGACGAAGAGCCAACCCCACAGGAAGAACAAGTTCACCAGCAGCAGGGGCAGGAAAATTAGGTCACATATCACCTTGTGTCTTTTCCTGTATAACTCCCTCAATTGTTTAAAGGCAGAACTGAATGATTGAAAACATAAATGACCCGCTCCAAATAAGCGGCCTTTTATTTGGTGCCTGTTCTTCATGATAAGACGCTGTGGTTTTGCAAACATCTGTCCAGGAAACAGAGTGTTTCTCTGTTCACGGCGCTGTCAGACACTCACACCAACCACCACCAACAATAACACTGAGGCTCATTAGTTGCCATGGTAGTCATGGTTTCTTTCCTTTGAGCAGAGTTCTCTTTTTCATGTCTCATCAAACAAAAAAAACCCACTCCCTGCATGAGTTTTCACTTTCTCTGCTGTCAATTGTTTTGAACTTCCTCTTATAAAAACACACAAAAGTTAAATATTCAGTGAGGGTTTAAAGATAAAGTCTCTTTTCAGAGAGAGGAGACATCTGTGCTCAGATAAACAACTGTCAGTTCGTCTGTATCTACTACACACTCTCTTCTACTCATTATATGTATACCTTTACAACATTCAAAATCTAAATGTTTATGTTAATCATATCCTGGTATAAACAAATAAACTCAAACACTAAACTACTCGCATGTCCCACGTGAATAATAACTTGTAACGTGACTCAACTGAATATTTGAAAAGGTCTGACTCGAGTTGCATTCACCAGAAACGTGTCCAGCTCTCATTATTAGTATTATTATTATTAATATCAGGTGAACGATACCCAGACAACAACACAATCATATTCCCATGGGGACGATGAGTCATCGCTGTAATCTCACCCACCTGTGGTCACAACACGACTGGTAATAAATACACTGTACAGTCAGACTGACATGAAAACACGAAGCTTCAAATGAGTTGACGTTGACGATTATCACAGGGTAACGTCAGATAATCCAATATGAAGTTTTGCGCTTCAGCGAAAGTGGAAGAAAGTGGTTAGTTGTGGTTTTAAACCTTTCTTTGAGAGCAGGATTAGGATTAGTGTGTTTCAACGTGTGTTTTACTCAACCTTTACTACACTGACATTACAGAAAATGATATTGTGATATACAGTGCTTAGCAAATGTATTTTGTATGTTCCTGGAATGGTTAATACACCAGTATGTAGACGTTATTTAACCAAAATGACAGTTTTAATGCTAAACATGATTCTTATTGTTATCTGTGCATTGTCAAATTGACTTTTTTACTAAAAAAAAAGACAAAAATATAGTAAAGCATATTAATATTTCTTGATGTGGATGTCAAATTATAGTTATTTAATAACAACAGTTTTTGTTTCTCGTTTATGGTCTAATACACTTGTTAAATATTAATTACTTAACTGTACTGTATGTTTAATTATTGTCCAGTTCTTCTGAGAAATAATGGCCCTTTAAATGTGACTGCATGTTGATAAAAAAATATGGCTCTTTTTTTATTTGCATTAAACTACTAAACTGTAACAAAAGGTTAATGTTGTTAGTTACATGAACACGTTAGGGTGTCTCAGGTCATCCTAAAGACACACACACACACACACAAAGCCTTGTGTGCAGCCTGGAGACACATTACTCCGCGAGTGAGTCATCCCAGCGTAACAACAGAGCAGCAGCGTGCAGCGAAGACAACAAAGACATCACGTCTTTGTTCCTTTCTCTGTTATCTACAGATAACGAGGAAGTCATAACTGACTGTTTGTTAATATTTAAAATGCACACACGGATGATTCCCAAAGTGAAACGAAAGACACCACTTCCTGTGTTGACGCGAGGCAGAATCCGCAGCTGGTGCCATCTCACTGTCAGAGCATTTACGCGCAAAAAAACCGCCAAATCTGACGGCGCACGAAGGCAGACACACACTTTGTTTTCTCAATGGTAACAAAAAAAGAATTCTCACCCGTCCTCCAAGTGACATGCCGCTCCGCAGCTCGCCATCTCCGCCACCATCCCTCTCTCTCTCCTTCACCGCACTCCGTTACACTGTATCCTTCCTCCAGCTCGTGCAGCGGCGGCTGCGCGTAAAAGCACCTGAAAGGCGATATGTTGCTCTCATCTGCCGATCGGTGTCTCGTTAAAGCGCTCAACTGTAATTGGCGCAATATCGATCACCGGAGTCTCGTGTTCGAACAAACTTCTCCACAACACTTTTTCACCTTTGCATCACTTCACTAACAAAACTAAATAAAACGTTCGCATTTTGCGCATGAAGCCGCAGATAGTTTGCCAAAATCCATCACGAAAACACTCCGTCAGTGTGGATGCATTGTTTCCTTTCTCACAAACGCTGTGTGTGTGTGTGTGTGTGTGCGAGTGAGTGACGCAAACAGCGCAGATCTCTACGTCACGATGTCCCGATGCTGCGCAGTGTGTGATACAATGGCACCGCTTTCAGGATCAGCGGCGCTGCGCAGCTGCGGCGCAGCGCATGGACGCTCACCACTGTGCGGCAAACGAGGGCGGGGTTCGAGATCCCGCCTCAACATGTGTTTTTAGTGTTTTTACCCATCAAATATACAATTAAGAGCACATTGGAAAGCCAGTAATGAACAGATGTTTCCTGTTTACACATATACAAAAAAGCAACAGTATGGTCGTCCTGGTTATGTCATTTAAATAATAATATATGTTAAAGTTAAACAAATAACATTTTAGACATTTATTAAATCTACAGAAACTGTCAAACTATATGATATGATGATGTATATATGTGATTAGCAAGTGTTTCATTGGTTTTTCAAAATAAAGTGTCTGCACTGGGAGGAAATGAGGTTGTGCCACTGAACAGTCTTCAACCAGGCCAGTTTGAGCGGGAAAACACGCACAGCACATAATAAGCAGCCTGCAGTATCAGGAGGCACCACTAGATGTCCCTTCACACAACAAAAAACATGCTCCACTCTAACGGTAAAACAATGACTCTGCAAAAAAAAAAAAAAAAAAAAAAAAAAGTGGAGACTGTATTCGTGTTCAGAAGACTCTGTTTCTGAGGTGATGCCTGGTCTGTGGCTCATGTGGTGAAAATGACATGAAAATGAATCACAAACAAACATTGAGATCTCTCTGTCCAGCAGAGTGAAACAGAGATAAGGGAGAGTCTCATGTGAGCGTGAGTGAGATCGAGTCAAGTGGGAGGAATGAGTGAAGGATCAAGGGCTTTCCTATTGATCTTCCACACATTGATCTGTTCCCTTTCTCCTCTCTCCATCCACCTGTCAGTCTTTTACAGATGGATGTGTAGTTTGAGAGGAGAGAGAGTGAGAGAGAGAGAGACGCCTGAGACAAACAGGAACCTTATCCAAGTCTCAGAGTCTAAAGGGAGAGATCAGCTCCAGTGTGCAAGGGGAGACGGCACACAGATGAGACTCAGTGGCGAGACAATATCCCCAATACCACAGGAAATGAGAGGAGATAAAGTGAGAGCAGTGGATCAAAGGGTGGAGGGGAAAAGAGAAGAGGGTGGGAGAGAGGAGAGGATAAGGTGACAAAGTGTTTTTGTGAAAAGGCTGACTGGGGTAAACAAAATGAAAATGCAATATGAAATTGGTGAAATGATGCTTACTATTGGGAATAATTTGAGCTTGAGTTGCAAAAAAAATATTGGCTTTCAAGAGAAAAGACCTGGGATCAATAAACATTTAGCAGGAATAAGAATCTGCAGGCTGTACCTATATGCATGTACGTGTCTGTTTGCCAAAGTGTACAAATAAAGGTTTGATCTTATGATGGGGGTTAAAGTTAAGTTATGCCAATTCAAGAGAAGAAGAGAAGAAGAAGAGAACATGAACACATGAACACATGAACAGAGCATCATCAAAAGTATTTTACTCACGAGCACAAACGCCGACAGGATGATGGCACTAGGGGGACAAAAATGAAGCAAAGTTTATTTCTATAGCACATTTCAAAATAACCTCAATTGACCAACGTGCTGCACAAATAAGGAGAAGCTAAGTAGCTTTTAAATAAACAGTGTATGCATCATGGAAAATGTATTGCTCAACCAGCCAGGGACAAAAGATACATCACAGAAATGTTTTTATTTATTTATTTATTTGGACAAGGGTCTGGATAGACCTCACACGAGATCGTCCTCTGAGAAACATGAAGGTTTATTCAAGTTTATGCGAAACCATCGTGTAGACAGTGAGATATTGCTCAAGATATATATATGTTTTTATTATTAATGTTTAACCTTTATTTTACCAGGATAATCCCACTGAGATTGCAAATCTCTTGTCCAAGGGCGTCCTGGCCAAGAGGCAGCAGCAACAAACACACATCAACACACACACACACACACACACACATCAACAAGGACAACTCGGCCAAATTTGAATAAAACAATAACAGACAGACATGAGAGAACCAAACTGACAGAATCATAAATGCAGTGACAGACCAGTGATTTAGGGATTGCATGTAAATTCTCTTACACATTTTAGTGTTTGATCTAAAAGGTGAGACCAAACGTTCATCTATCTGTGCATTTTAGTTTGAAATTAGACACCAGTCACTGCAGTGTTTCCGAATGATAAAAGAAGCACACGCTCATGGTTTTGTTGCTGTTGCAATAAGAACAGTAAGCATTTACAGACTGGAAAGACTGGTTATTTGACTTTGCACTTAAATTCACTTCAAATCTTCCGCCCTATAGACATGAAGACTTAAAAAGACTCTTCACTGTGTGCTTCCTCTCTACATCTGTGTCATGTCATATTATATGGTTTATAATATATATTTTATAGAACCCTATCTAGCTATAGATCTATTTTTAGAACAGTTCGTTGGAGAGGTCAACTGACTTTTGTGGCTCAGTTCGTCTTATTTATTGCCCTGTTTGTGTGTGTGTGTGTGTGTGTGTACCTGGTATTCCTTATGTTGTGGGGACCTAAATCTGTTGGCACAGCATTATGGGGACTTGACAAAAATCAAGTCCCCATAACATAAAAGATGAGATTTTAAGGTGAAGACATGTTTTATTTAAAGTTAGGCTGAGGTCAGGGTTAGGTTAAGGTCAGGGGTCAGGGGTCAGATTAGATCAGTAGTAATTATTATGGATAAGGTCAGAGTAAGTGTCGAAACCAAACCTGTGTGTGTGTGTTATGACTAAGCTTTTTTTTATATCGACAAACCTGTTTGGAAATGATGATGTCACACACCCTTGAGGGTTAATATGAGCCCTCATTGTGCAGACTCATTATCCAACACACACTTGCACAGCACATACAGTATGAAGACAGTCAGGGAGAAAGAAAACCTATAACATATATGTATTCTCTCTCACGCACACACACACATACTTTCAATTTCACTGCTCTTTCATGTTGCTGTACTCATCACATCGTCACAAAAGTCTCGCCCGCATCCACTGCTGTAGACCCTGCGAGAAGATGATGATGGAGAGAGAGCGAGAGAGAGAGAGAGAGAGAGAGAGAGAGAGAGAGAGAGAGAGAGAGAGAGAGATGAACACAAGACAATTCAGAGCAACACGTTTGCAGAGAGAAAACAGGAGAGAGAGAGAGAGGCTCTGGAGATCGATTTCAGTGGCAGCGTCACTCAACCTTGTACCACCATTATGTATAATGCATAGGGCCTAAGGGTTGGCAGATGTCAAAATTCTTTTCCAGTGCAATCGATAGGTTGACCTCACCTATATGAGGACACAAAAGCAGTGTATGTATTGTGATTGGATTTACTGGGACCTGTTACTCCACTCTGTGGCCTGTGCTTGTTTCTCCTCTGTTATCTTATTGTTGTTTTTTTCAGCATAGTTCGTTATTCAAACTGCTCCTGTTTCATATTTATATGTCTGGATAAACTGATTTATTCACATTATCTTTCCTAGGTTTGCTTACATGGCAAAGGTGGTCCATTTAAAACCAGTGTTCCCAATATTGTCCTGTGTGAAATAAACGTGTCCTCATATTTTTTCGACAGCATCACATGTCTATTGGTATTGACGAGCTAAATTAGAGGTTTGTGAACATGAGTGACCTCTCTGTATAACATCTTCCATTAATGATGGATCTACCAAAGAGTACATGAAGTTTTTAATGAAAACCTTTTAAATATAAACAATGTCTGTTCAACTCAAACTAAAGTCATATTAGTTCACACACAGATTCTGTGTATTTTCCATGTTTTCTTGGCACATCTGTCCTTGATATGGTCAGTGTTTGGATTTGACACCTACACAGTCTTACAAAAAAATCCCGGGACAATTACATTGTCCCTTATCACCAGATGGGGTTGGGCTTTATTGCTACACAGTTTTATATCAGCAGATGTCCTGTCTGGATGCTGGGATGCGACAGAGGAATAGAGGCCACAATTAAGGCAATGTCTACACTGTGGACCCTCCTGTCACATCAGTTTAAGCTCTTGTAAGTCTTAAACTAACCCTTCACTTTCGTAAGTATTCTATTCCCAGTCCATAAGCATTTATTTTCTTGTCTTTGTCCTTTTATGTTTTTTAAGTCCTGCTTTCTCGCTGTGCTGTCAAATCCTTATTTCAGAGCCCTCAGGAAACTCCAGCACCACAGAAGGACGAGCACTTGGATGTGATGTGGGCGTTTGGTGGGAGGGACACAACTGGAGGCCGTGGTATGTTCACCTTCTGCGACACAGACACACACACACACACACACACGCACACACTCTCTTTCCTTTTAGAGTGACTCAGCGGAGTAGTGCGGAGGCAGGGGGTCAAAAATCCCCTGCCTCTGCCTCCGCTCAAAACATGTGGGAATGGGAAAACTTTGTCCTATATTTAACCTCCAGGTGTTTGGTGTTTGGTGTCTGGTGGGAGTGTTTACTGTATGTGTGTGAGACCCAGGATCTGAGTCACCTGCAGGCGGGTTTTGGTAGACAGGTTATCTCAGAGGGAGAAAGTGGTTGTTCCTCTCGTTTGGGCCGGTTTGGGGATGTCATTAGCCGTGTGACATTAAGGTGTCTGCATCTAAAAGTTGAGAGACAATGTAAAGTGTCACTTAGTGGCTATAATTGTGCAGCTACACAAATGTCACTGTGTTTTACCCTATCAGCAAAGTAACAAATCAGACTCCGCTTAATGCAACAGAAAAACAACAGAACACTATTAATTCCTCTACTAATATTAATATAGATATATCTTTAAAGACACTCATGTCTTGATGGTCTAAGCAGCGTGAAGGGGCAGCAATTTTTTCCAAAGGACTAAAGAGATGGGAGTTGATCTACAGCATATGTATAAAATGTTTCCTGGCAACATCATGTTCTCATTTGAAAAGAAAGCAACGATGCTGAGTCAAATCACTTAGTGCAATTACCCATTAAAACGGTATAAATAATAGCAGCGTATTATGGCTTAAGATCATCGCGAAGCCAACTGTATATGGTTATTCAGCGCAAAATCAAAAAGAGCGCAGCTCAGCACAAACAGCTCTCGACTCGTCAGATTTATTAAGAGCACAGAGAGTGATTCCTCCAAAGACATAGAGTGGATTTGACCCCTCTCTCTCAAAAAAAAAATGGCCAACAACAGAGAACAAGTTTTTAAGTGTTTCCTCTCAAATGTACACAGGATTTTGATTAATCTCCGAGCCAAAGAAAACAATGCTGGGAGAACAAGCTGCATCAAGGCAAACTTTCTTTCAAACATATTTATTAGAAGTGAACATCTGCAACACTTGTTGAGTCGAGATCTGACAAAAAGCATGTTATTGTCACGTTGTGAGTTTGAAAGTGTCTAACTATCTATCTACACTCTGAAGTGTATTCCATGGCCAGCGCTACATGTCCTTCATTCTCGCCTCCCTCTCCACCACATTCGCTCCACAGAATACATAAATCGGGAAAAAGAAATGCGTCAAACTTCACAAAGACACCCACACAAACAAACGGAGAGACAAATATAGTTGCCCTGTACTCTCAACACACGCACAGTCCTGTAGACTTATAGACCCTGAGCTGCTCAGCCCAGCTGAGCGATAAGATTAGAGGAAGTACGTGGGTGTGAAATAGCTGTGGTGTGGGACTCTGTGGATTCACACAATCTACACTGACGGCAGGCCCTGCTTTTTATTAGAATTCAAGCTGATGGGAATACACAGGCGCTGACGACACCCACGCACGCATCCTGCAGTCGTGGGTCTAAAAACTGCACACAAACACAGCAGTTACACGCAAATTAAACAAAACACTTGTTTTAGACGGTCAGACAAATCCATGCCCACAACCCATGAGATTCCATGAGCTCAGTGTGGACTCCAAAACACAGCGGCTGTGATACTGTAGTACACTCGCTGGCTGGAGAGGCTGAGCTTGGTCTCGAGGCCGTGACCCTGAGGTTGTGACTTCTGCTCTGGTGCAAACAAAGAGAAACCGAGAGCGATCAGTGGGTCCATTAACAAAGCCTGCAGCCTGACAAGGCTGCCTTTGTTTCATAATTAATGCAAGCGTAATAATCGTGACATTGAGCGCTGGGCGGTCCGTACATCAGTGTCTCTGACAGATGAAAATGAACGCTACCATTCATCATTGCACAGAACTAATGGACCCCATAAGACTAAATTATTAAGCACAACACAAGAGACCTTTATGCTAGATTAATGGAAGCAGCCATACACGACATTTTAGCACAGTCAGTGTGTTATCACTTTAATTGTCAGCCAAACAAGAGGCTACATCTTCTGATTATTGGGTTAAGTGAGCAAAGCTGGCTTTGTGTTGCTGCTGTTCACAGATTGTCTGTGTGTAAACTTGTCGCTGTTTAACCTCAATCCTCTTTTCTCAGCCTAAGTGTGTAGATCCATGCTCGTGCACCGCAGAGGCTCACAGACGTCATTGCACCTGATAGAGCACAGAAACGTTCTGTAAATGTCCAACGCAAGGAAAAAAATATGCCGTTTCCTGTGGGATGCAGTTGCTCTCCAATTAGTTTGATGTGTTTCCTGAAAGCTGCTCCTACATGGACAGACAACGAGAAAGTGTATGTATGGAGGGGGTGGGGGGGGGGGGTGTGTTCATTCAATTCAATTAATCTTACTCACACACAAGAACAGCACTTTGTGGTGTATTTCAGGGGAAGAGAGGGGGGAAAAGAGGCAGGATGTGGTGGATTAGAAACAGACTTGAGAAAGAGAAAATAAGAAAGAAGGAAAAACAAAAGCCAAATGAAGGGAATTTCTTTTTTAAAAATACACTGTCATCAAATCCTTGAGATCGGCGAAACGGTGTAAATACTGCAATATTATCTCATCATCATCGCTGCGTTGTGTAATTTAAACGCTCAGCGGTGTCAAGTTTTTCCCTCCATGTTGTTAGTCCCTGCTTCGCAGACACTGTAGAGAGTGAAACGCTGTGCTCCAAAATAGCTTTTTCCGTTTTACAGGTCAATAGTAGCCCTGTGAGTAGCAGAAAAGCACAAGTGCTGGGAAAAATCCTCGCAAATATGGAGCGAACTCAGTGTTTTCTGGACTCAACACTCAGAGCCAAGACCCACAGCTTATTGATTGTGTATTTGTTTATTTGGTTAGAGGGGCCCTGCGAAATGTGATGCTGCATAAATTAGGCTGCATCATGCAGCCCTTCTACTGAATTTCACGTCATAATGCGCCAGTAATTACATTTGTTAAATAGTGCATTAGGCCTTGTTTAGGGAGGAAAGGACTACACAGAGGCTATTAGTGACATGAAGACATTTGGAGCAATAAGGGTTCACTACATGATTAACACCGTGATGACCTGGCAAAGATTGTCAAGGCTGTATCTCATCACTAAGGCCCCCCTTTTTTTTTAAATATTGTTACAGGCTGTAGGCTTCTCTGTTCTGTCTCAACGTCATAAATCCTGCTCACTGAGGAGAAGAAGTCATAATCCTTTCAGATCATATGAGGAAATATGGCTCTGAAAAGTGACCTTGTTCAATCTATGTAACAACCACTGCAGAAAACGACTTATACAGTCCGTCATTGATTCATTGCGAGACAACCGAGGATGCAGACTGGTTTAATTATTCAGTTAATATTCAGTACTTGTGGACCAGCTTACTGCTATCTGTCATTCTTGGACGTTATCCAAAGGGACAGCTTTAGTGTAAATTAACACTGTGGGCGAGGAGACTATCGTTTAAAGTGGAGATTTAGTTTTATGGTTATGTTCTTCTGGGCTGCAGACACATGGTTCTCTAGGATGCGGCAGGACTAATGTGAATCCAGACACTCTTCTAATGGGGCCCATTACAGCCCACACTGCACCAACTATTCATTTTTTATGAAGGGGATAGATCTGTTGGCGCCTTATGTCAAGGGCATTTGTTACATTTTTCATTGTGTACATGCACAAACTTCAGTAAATTAGTGGATTTAAAGCACACTCTTGCCTTTTGGGGACGATGATCATCAAGTGGACCCTGGGGACTTTCAAAGATCCTTCAGAGGGTTCCGGGTCTCCACTGGAAAACTGCCATGAAGAATTCTGTACTTTATGTACACGTTTAAGTTTACTGAACTCAACTGCTCTCTTTTTTTGTTGTAGCCTTAGATGGAGAGAAGCTATTTTACTCCACTGTTCCTACACATGCGTACATAAATACTACAAAAATGCTATTTTAATCATTTGCCATGAAGAGTTTGAGGCGCTGTGACAGATTTAAAGATACAGTGTGTAAAATAATTTGCAATATTTATTGATAAAGCTGCATGTTTGAGCTGAATAACCCTCATTCACCCTTCCCTTCCAAGTATACACTGGAGAACATCTGTATCCTTCCATTAGCATCAAAACTAAAAAGATGTTTAGTTTGTCCATTGTGAGCTTTTGTAAAAACATTCTGGTCTAAAATGGTGGACTCTATAGAACTGACCAAACTCCTGATACAAATAACTCCTGGGGCAATAAAAGAACAATGTTGAGTATATAATCAGGTGGAGGTACACTTATATTTACAATTTTTTCAACCTCAACTACTGCCTGGCATTTAAAATCATAATTAGCTCCACCAGAATTGACTACATCAGTACAGTAACTCAAAATGAACCAGCAACAATTATCTAATAACCTTATATATAACTTTAAGACCCATAAAGAATATTTCCAGCACAAGCGAAACATTACATTTTGTGTAACTGAGTACTTATATGTTGCTACTCTGCAACAACCCTTCCACCAGTACAGCAAAAACACCAGATTATAGTTTATGAGATGTATCAAGATCTGCTAATCTAAGTAAAAGTAACAAATAAATAGAGCAATTGAAAAATACTTCATTCCAGGTAAAAGTACAGAAAGTATTAGCAGCAAAATGTAGTTTAAGTATTAAAGAAGAAGTTTGCTCCCTCTGACTATTATATGACATCATAAGAATTAAGCAGCATGTGGCTGTTTGAACTAATTAGTCGGAAACAAAGTGTGTGTGTGTGTGTGTGTGTGTGGGGGGGGGGGGGGGGGGGGGGGGTGTATTGTATTTTTAAGGCTTTTAAGGTGTTTTCTAATCTTAATCTTAAAATAATACTTGAAACCAAACTAAAGCCGTCCAATCATAAGAAAAAATATCCCCCTCTTAGAAAGTAAGAGGGTTTGGTAACTTCATTAAAAGGCCATCACTAACTCCACTGAAGGCATCAGTGAGAATGGAGGAGACAGTCAGACAGACGGAGGCCAGTGCTTTTAAATCACCTGTGATCCAAACCACATCCTGCATGGTGAGTATGAGCCGATGCAATCAGGCAGAAGATAAAGGTTATCAAACTGTAAGTCAGACAGGTATCAACTCTCTTTTAATCTACGCTCGATCAAACTGTTGTATAAGATAACGATATATGTCTGTCTGCCTCTGTGTGTGTGTGTGTGTAAGGGTGCACAGGTGTGAGGACAAGTGTAATGCGTGATACCCAGGTTTTTCTTGAGGGATGTGCAATATCTCAGTGGTAATCTGTGCCACATGGTTGAGAGGGGGAACGTGCAACGGGTGTGACATCTGTGCAATAGTTAAGATTATCGTTTGGATGCAAATGTGGCAGACATCTTGGCCGACGTGTGTGTGTGTGTGTGTGTGTGTGCACTATTTGGTAGGACATCTGTGCGATATTTAACATTGGTAGTTCTCCCTCTCTTGTGTGTGTGTGCGGCTGAGAAGGTTTACATGTGGCCCTATATGGTTAAAAAATGTTAAGTGTAGATTGATCGTGTATGTGCAGCAATCTCCCCGTGTGGGTTTTCCTCCCACAGGCTGAAAACATGCAGATTTGGGGATAAGGTTAATTGGACACTGTAAATTGACTGTAGATGTGAGACTGGATGTCTCTATTTGTCACTGTGATGGACTGGCGACTTGTACAGGGTGTGCCAGCCTTTCACCCTATGTCCTAAGTCCTAGGGTAAACCCGTAGAAGATGAATGGATGTGCAGCAATGAATGTAACGTGAGTGAGGGAGCATCAAAAACCTATCTGAAAAGACTGTCGTGGGGCAAGGAAGATCATTATTAACCGTTTACATTTCTTGTACTCACAAACTGCTCCTATCAGGTATGAAGATGCTATCAGGGTCCAAATTAAATGCAGGAGGAGATACCTTAACAGTTCTAAAAACAACATTATATCATTCTAAATTCCAGAGTTGAGCAGGAAGTGAGCTGAGCGACTGTGTTACATGAACCTGAATGCACTCATGTCATTTATTTATGCCCTTCATATGTGTATGATTTCTCATATGGAAGCCTCTATGCCTAAGAATAATTTCCCTTCTCTGAAATAAAGGCTTATTATGTCAAATCGTATCACATCTCAAGTATAAAGTAGAATTGAATTGAAATTCAGGTTTCAAGTACCTCAAAATTATATAATACTCGAGTAAATGTATTTTCCTATGTGTACATGCTTCTCTAGTAATTCTATACCTGCAGTAAATGTTGCACTTGGGGGAATGAAATAGTTGTGACACTGCTATCAGACGTGGACTGTGTCAGTGGATTGCAGTTTTATAAGGACATTGGAAGCATGACTGAAACTCAACTCAGACTCATTTTCTTCCATTTCTTTGGTGTTTGAGTCCATGTTCGTACTTCAGCTGATGTGAGAGACCCATAACAACTTTGGTTGGTTGATGGTCGTCGTATTAAATGACTCAACTTGGCCTCATGACTTAACCTTGATGACTTTGACTTGGAAACACTGGAGATTGAATTGTATTTTACTCAGATGTTTCTTCGGTGACTCTGACTCTTGACATGGACTCTTAACTTTTAATAAGTGACTTGGAGCACTGGGGACTGGACTCAGATGTTGGTGACACAACACTGACTTTCCTTTAGAAACTCAAACTGGACTCATTGGTGACTTAGACTCTGACTGAATCACTGGGGTCTCCGGACTGAACTTGGTGACTCAGACTCAAACACTTTGCACTTCATGGTTTTTCTTTGGTTTCTCTAGTGGAGACACTGGAGACCAGACTTGGACTTTGCTCTGGTGACTCTGAACTTTTGTTCAGTGACTTGTGAGTTCAGTAACTCATACTTTTCTTTGGTGGGACTTGACACTGACTTTTTCTTTGGTGGGACTTGACCACAACACAGTGGCGGAAAGTGATACAAATGTGTTCATGTAACAATGATGCAAGATTATTCAATGATGTCCATTACACACTGATGTTGCTCCCGGCCGTGCGCACAGCAGGCAGGCAGGCAGGCAGACAGACAGACAGAGGGACAGACGGACAGGTCGTCCCTCACCTGCTGTCCCGCTCTGCGCTGCAGTGGCTACAGTATGAGAGCACATGATTCGTGCACAGCTGGACACAAAGGGAGATCTGCCTCAATCGCACCTTGCCACACTTGGACATTACAACATCACACGCATGGGAGACGCAACGTGCAGTACTTAAAATCCCGGAAGATCCAGGAGACATGATGCCCCGTCTGCCGGGCGGCGGCAGGACAACGAGCGGAACCACTGGCACCCTGCTATCGGCTTGTCTGGTCTCCGCTTGTGCTGCGCTCCGGAGCTGCGGGGAGGTCCAGTGCGGCGACGGCCAGCAGTGCTGCCCGCCCGTCGTGGCCAGCAACGGCAGCGCCGGCACCGCGGTGCGCTGCTGCAAACTCCCCATCCATATTTTTTTTGACAACGTGGGCTGGTTTACGCGGAAGCTGTCGGGAATCCTGATCCTGCTCCTGCTCTTTGCCATGGGCTACTTCATCCAGCGGATCATCTGCCCGCGGCCCCGCCGGCACCCGCACAACGACCGCGGCGAGGAGCCCTCCCTCTTTAACGGACACGCGTCAGCGTCCCAGGACTCCCTGCTGGACCGCTACCCAGAGTACAGCCTCGGGGACTTCACCTCCCCGAGTCTGCCATCTTATGACGAGGTGAAATACTTACCCACGTACGAGGAGAGCATGCAGGAGATGCACAGAGACCGATCCGATGACAACTTGCTGTCGGAGGCTGAGCGGTGCGGACCATGCGATGTGGACAGCAGGGGGACAGCTGCGGGACCGAGGGCTGCAGACCAGAGGCGGGATGTCCTGCTGGAGGCGCCCGCACCGCAACACAGCCCTGCAAGGACATCACGGAACTCTGTGTGACGGGAAAAAACAATAACAAAAGCTGCAGAGACAATATAGCATTCTTATTTTAATACCACCAGGGTAATGATCCTGCTGCAGAGACACAAACTCAAGTGCAATTATAATCCTGAATGTCAAGAATAAAGAAGGAGGCTGAGAAAATCTACGTGTTTTGTTAGATTATAGGGGATTATTGGCCTTTGGGATGCAAATGACCGCTTGGGTTAAGTGAAGGAGGTTATTAAATATAAGGGAGGGCGTTGAAATTGAGGCTCTTTGTGTTGGAGACAGATAATGTGGCTCCGCTATACAATCGCATTAAGTGTTATTTCAGCACTGCAATTTTTGGTGGCACCGTGAAACAGTTTTCCTTTTGTCAAAATCCTCGTCCTTTCTTCTTCTTACTGCTAAAATATTCTGCTGAATTTATGAGATCTCCTGAACTTTATTTATTCTTTGTTGAATTTGCATCCAAAGGGAAGATTTTTTTTTCCTCAGTAACCTCAGTGACCCCTTACGAGGGCTGAGAGTGTTGAATATCATTTTAAATACTTCACCAGTCAACTTTAAACCATGCTGCTTTCATTTTAATAAGCAGAAATGTAATATTCTGAGGAAATTACACACACACATGCAGCAGGCTTCAACCACTGGTATATTGGTTGGCCTAAAAAGCTCTTGAAAACTGCTCATCATTATAGATTCTTCAAGCCCAAGGTGACATCATATCCAGCCACTGTAACAGACAGGCTCAGTTCCAGTCACACTTATATTTTCAAGGCTGGGTGAGACGATTATGTATTAATTTATAGAAATATGGCTTTAAATCGTAATCAAATGACTAATCAACAATCAAGTAATTTACTGGCAAGACCTGACGTGGAAATTCAACATCATTTACAACTTAAGCAAAAGCACAAGCATGTGCCAAACACAAAACAGTGACGTCAACCTTTCAAAATCCACACAACCTATCAATCTGAGAAGCTCCATACTGTCAGAAAGACAAGAGTGTACCCTCACTGCGACAATATCAGCATATCAAAGTTGTCCTATTGACCACAATGATTTAAACTTAAAAACTATTTTCTAATGTTTTGTGATTAAAACACAGAGGAGGCAGCTTGCAACGCATCGGCATATGCAAAACTACAGACGTAACAAAGAGAAACATCAAGCTCCTCGAACGCTCCTCAGACCAGAGGTCTCAGGGTGACTGTGGTGGCTCGTGTAATCCAACACTGCCAGATGCAGCAGCACTGATGGCTTTGCCTTCCAGAGGGACATTTTGCGGGAGGGTGGATTTTGCACTTGAACGCATTAAATCTATGTTTAAAACCTCCACTGATGGGAGGATGAGGTGGATCATGTGACCCCAAAATGCATGGATGAAGCATGTGAATGTGTTAGGTGTGAATATTGCTTGTCACTCTCCGAATCAGAAACATAAAGCGAGGACATGACAAAGGAGAGTATACACTAGTCGGTGTTCTTTTCCCAAAACCCAACATATTAAGGTTTCAAAACATCGACTGTATGTGCAGAAACTTATAGCTCACAGAGACAAACAGAAAACCACACAAGGATAAACACAGGAACAAATACAGTACAAACACGCACACGCACACAAAATGGATTTGTCAACGTCAGAATCTGCGTCACTGATCCAGATATTATATTGCCCACTGGACCAAACAACAGTTCAACTTTAAAGGTCAAATCAATGACCATTATCTTTCTCATTAATTCTGCATTATGTCCAACAGTTGCATTTGGGGGGGGGCTGGCCATCAATTTCAAATATGAGAACTTTGAGTGTGCAATTACAGCCAAGTCAATTTGGTGTTTTGTAGCTTCAAAATTAAGAAGAATATACAGTAGTCAGTTCAGTAGTCATCACTGATAATTAACATGTGGAAAAAAAGGCTTAAATTATGTGATGTAAAGTGCAAAACTAAGCAGGAATACAACTTATAGGTTGAATAATCTACTTTTAAACTAATAATATTTCATTTCTCATTGTAAGAATGGGGTTAATACGCATTAAAATGTTCAAGAGGGATTGTTACGAGGCTTAATAATACAGAACACCACTCTGATACAAATTCCTATTCTCATCTGCCGTGTGTGGTCGACGATCTGCAGTAATGCATGTGAAATCTGACTCCCCGCTGAAAAGTCTTTTCATAGATGAGGGGTGTATAAGGCCTGGACGAATAATGCTTTATCACACTGTGGGTATAGGCTTAGTAAGAAAGAGGATGAAAGGGGAATAAAATGTGAGGAAGATGAGGTCTAAGAAAGATTAGAAGTGGCTGAGATATGTTCAGGAAAAATGAAGAGAGTGATTTTGTCATTTCTTTCTGTTTCTGTAACATTTTCGGCATCTGTGGCCACTCACAGTTTCAGGGATCACGCCAATCACGTTTCACTCCGTCTGTTCACACCATTGTGAAACGGTCTCGCCGTAAGATCTTCTTCCTAAGTCCTCCCTCTTGGTCCACAACACAGGACAGATGAAGGTCTGCTGATGCACTGGTCTTCTGCCAACCAGGGGGTGGAGCTGCATGGCAAGCAGTTGGTTTCATACCTCAGCAGAAAAGGAAATACAATAATAACTCACACAGAGGTTCACACAGAAACATTAGTCTGTAAAAACGCAGACATCCAGAAATACAATCTGATTTTAAAGCTGACTTCGGATTAAATTCAGTGACGAATCAAGTGATTAGAGAAACATGAAGAACAGGGACAGCAATATAACAGAATATAACTTACATACTCAGAATTTCTGTTTTATTAGTTGAGATTCTTTACAGAAGGCATTTGAATATATATGTAAAACACATCAACTGTAAAAATATATCTTGATATAAAACAAACATCAGAAACAAAAACAAGCAATATGTTTGTGCATGACTGAACATACTAAGTTACTTTTGACAAATGGGAAAAAAAAAAAAAGATAAGACTTAATCTTGAGCTTGATTTACTGAATTTCTTTTTGAGTTCATGATACTATGGACAGTTAAATCAGTGACCCACAGCAATGGGATGTCGTGTAAAAATTTGCAAATGTTTTATATTTCAAAGCAAGTTTATACTGTAATAGTGTGGACATGATATATTCTACATTCAAAGTTTTCACACCTCCAAATGTTCCCTTTACGTTTTTTAAAATTAAAGTTCTGATGCCACCAAGAACCGATCAAGAACTTTGAACTGTGGAGGGCGGCATTATTATTATTATTAGAAGAAGAACAAAAACAAGAACAAGAGCAAGAAGAGAGTGCAGATGAGAACTGTGATGAGGGAGGATGAGAAGACAACTGTGATTATGAACTTTGAACTGTGGAGGGCAGCAACATTACAGCACTCACTGTACAGCCTGCTGACATTATTAGAAGAAGAATGAGAAGATTCAAGCAACTCTTTATGTACAGTACTTCTCTGAGTAGCTGTGCTTAGATCTCATCACCTGGTGACAATTCTGCACTGCACACAGGAGGTGATTTGACAGAAGCAGGTAACAACAACAACACTGCGCTAGTAAAGTGGGTCAAACAGGTTAAAATATGACTGAAAACACAAAGAAGCGCCCACAAAATGATTCAGAGGTGAAGTCTACAACTCAGTAAAACCTTGTCATCCCAACCCTGCATTACCATTGTACTCATTCTCCCTCAGTCAGGTCTGATAGTATTGCTCGACAGATGAAGGACGCAGTGTATAAATAATGTTACAATGTTTGTATCCACTGAAGCCCAATCACACATCAACAACAAAAATCACAAAAAAGTTATTCCATTGGAAAAAAAACATTTTTACAAAAGCTGGTGTTTCAGAGGAAAGTCTCCTGCACATTAACGGCGAGCTGCCACACTGCTCCTCACAGAGGCGTTCGCGGCTTTCTCTCGTTCTTTAGACAACTCCATCTCTATCTTCGCCTGGATTTTCTCCCAATCCACCTCCACCTGGCAGCGAGACAGAAGGACAAGATGAATTGAGCTTGGTTGAGCAATTTTACTTTGTTCAGATGAGCTTGGGACTGAAAATGTAAGGCAGCTAAATGAGGTGAATAACATGATAAAGTCATCATTTAGGGCTTTTTTTATTTTTTTGGTTCAGCTCTGCATGTGACTGGATAACAGAAGCCAAATTTCCTCTCTGCAGACTGAATTTTTCTTCTTCAGCCAATCAGAGAGAAAGCAGTGTATTAAAAGCTCAAGAGCTAAATCCATTGAGAAAATTAAGAAAAAGACTGCTAAAAATGGATCCTGTGTGGTCGCAGCCTAAATAAAGTACTGCGGTAATCACGTAAAGCAGATAAGCTGGTCTCACTTACCCCTTCAGCATACTGCAGGAATCTCTTATTGGTCTCCTTTCTGGCAAATTTCTTGAGGAACTTCTCTCTATAGGCCAACACGGTGTCCACATGAGTCTTGTGTTTGACTGCCAACTCTAGTGCCCTGGATACAAGATGACATGATGTAGATACACATTAATCCTGTAAAGACAAGCATGCTTCTTCCAAACACTCACTCAAGCCCACATTTTTAACCTTTTCCTGAAAATAACCTTTACAAGGTCGTGTAAAGCCTCCCCTCCCCAAACAGCTAATACTGTCCTGCGCCCTCCAGGTGCAACTTCACACACAGACACACTTGTGTTGTACCTCTCCCAGTTGAAAAGGTCAATGTTGACTTGGATGGCACGGTAGATGAGGCCGGCTTGTAAAAGAGTGGCCTCAGCCTCCTTGACCTGACCACTGAACAACAGCATGTGGGCCAAAGAAGACTCCTTGGACGGCTGCTCCTTTATACGTTTGATGTACTGCACTCTTGGTAACTAAAAGAAGAGAGGGAGAGGAGAGAGGGGGGAAAAAAGAGATGATGAATGAGGTAGCTTATAATTGGTCCCTAGGGCATAATTCTGCCAGAATCATTGTTGTTTAAGTAAATTCAACTGTGCGCTGTTGCGTAGAAAGACCTGGTGAAAGAACAGGGTGCTCGACTGAATTAGCCATTTACTAATGTTCTTACCTCTCCAATGGCAGCATAGGCCATCTCTGCTGTAGTCAGCTCCCTGTTTGCCAAAGACATTGCCGCAAGACACGCCCACAGAGACTGGTCCTGAAGAAAAGGTGATCAGAGACAGTGGGCAACACAACAGGACAATATCTCACCATCGGACACAAAGACTGCAGACAAGCTTTAGAGACAATGTTTTCTTTTTGTTCCACAAAGATTTACTATACTAATACACCTACATATGTGAGGCACACGCAGTACATAACTTTCATTTACTGCAAATATTGTTAATGGTTACAAATGAATGAATTAAATGGATTTTATCTGGACCTGCGAAGAGGAAACGTATAAGATATATAAACGAAACGCATCAATAAACAATCACATACAGAAATCCAAACAAAACAACAGATCTAAGCTAAAGAAAAAAAAGAACTCCATTGTTCCAACATAGACCGACTCAAAAGTGAGGAATATACAGTATAACACGAGAGAGTGTGTATGAGTGTGTACAGGGATGATACTGTTTTTATAGCACCTTACAACCTGTTCATAACCTGGCAGAGTGCAATGATGTCATGCTCCAAGCTTTTAAAAAAACATGGATGACACATGCAAAAAGAATCACAAACAGCAGCATTTGCAGGACAAAATATAACTGTCACCACATTATTTACCACGCAGCTGTGAAAAGCCTTAAACAACAATTGACCAACAGTTGAGCATTCTTCACACTAGATTCACCACAGTGACTGAGTAATCCCCCACCTCGAATCAATGCCCTTCACGAACGCAAACGGCTCTAATGGGAAACCACTCCTGGAAACAACAAATAACACTGACAGCCATCACCTGAAGCCATAATTTGACTCTCTGTGCATTGTATGTTCTATATTCCTGTATGTGTGCAGTGCATGGCTCAAGAGTGCTACATGTATTCTGTCTAATCAGCGAAGTGCTTACCGACAACATCAACCGTGATTCTGGGAAAGCCACGCTGCCACCAAACTTTTACCAGAAATAGAAGTGGGGGAAGGGTTGAGGAGAAAGCTCTTAAGAACTCAGTGCCTCTCTCCCTAC
This sequence comes from Solea solea, assembly GCF_958295425.1. NCBI lineage: Eukaryota > Metazoa > Chordata > Actinopteri > Pleuronectiformes > Soleidae > Solea > Solea solea. The sequence goes on along the minus strand of NC_081140.1, from coordinate 18,058,617 downwards.
TGTCCCACCCTCCTCTTCTTACTAGCGTCCATTTCTTCAGGGTTGTGGTTATTGCATCATCGCCCAAGCCAAGATGCAGTCTCACGCTGCGTTCAATGTGTGTGTGTGTGTGTGTGTGTGCATGCATGTGTGTGGAGAGTTTAAACATGTATATAGAGGAGTGTGTATTTATGAGTGGGGTCTAGTGGGGGCGGGGGGATAAATCCGGTAAATGGTGTCACCAGGCTAATCGAAGGCTAATTAAAGCCTGCTGGTCTGCTCCCATAAACCTGTCGACTACCTTCTTATTTCACACTCTGTCTTTATACATATTTGCCTGCGTGCAAGTGACAGACACCACAGGATCCTAGACTGTGCCAGAGCCCGAGACTGTGCAATACATCACACTGTCTAAATCATCTTATGCACACACATACACCGGCCACAGCTGTTATTATGAACACCTGTTCCAATTCTATACAAGTACCACAAATATCTAATCAGCCAATCGCATGGCAGCAAATTAATGCATGATATGGTCAAGTCGATGTGCTGAAAGTTCAAGCCAAGCATAAGAAAGAGAAGAAAATGTTGATTAAAGTGACTTAGAATGTGACGTGGTTGTTGGTGTCAGAGAGGCCGGTGTGTGAATATCAGAAACTGCTTATCTACTGTGATTTTTAAGCACCGGCACCTCTTGTGAGCAAGAGAGGAGAATGACCAGACTGTTTCAAATTCATTTACAGGCAAAGGTAACTGGCAATAGTAACTCAAATAACCACTTTTTACAACCAAGCTATGCAGAAGAGCATTTCTGAACCCGCACCATGTCAAACCTTGAAGCAGATGGGCTACAGCCACAGAAGACCACACCGAGTGCCACTCCTACCACTATATTAACCTAATAAAGTGGCTGGTGAGTGTATACAGTATGTATGTATGTATGCGTGAGTAAATTATGGCAGTGAGTGATTAAAACTAAGATGTTAAGAAGTCATTTGTGAAAACAAATATTTGAAAAAATGAAAAAAAGATGTAGGGCAATGAAACAAACATGACCAGATGTAGGAGTAATGTCAGAGCAGATATAACAAAAAGTTCACTGGCACAGTTAATAGATAATTAGTAGAAATGTACCTTGGCGAAGCGGCAGAGGCGCAGCGCATCCTCCCAGCGTGCAGATGTGCTGTATTCGTGGAGCACGGTTGAGTAGGGAGGTACACTGCTATACACCAGTGAACCGTCTCCTTGGCGTAATGTCACCATGGTACCGACATAGCTCAGTATGTGGGGGGCTCGACTGAACTCACTTTGAAGAGGGCAAATACACACACATCTCAATTAGTAGAAGTATGTGGAACTCCATACTACTGCAGTATAGAGTATATCCACAGTACAGTAATCTATAAGAGTTGATTTTGTAACTTGGTCCATCCTGCTTTAGATAGCAATTGTACTCATTTATAAAATACCTCATGGTGTTCATCATTTGTACACCACACAAAAGCCAATGTATAAGCCAATGCATAAGCCAATGCTAACAAAATACACGCAAAAATAATAAGACAAAAAAGAAAAATAGCAATTTGATTTCAGGTTGTGTAAACATAAGCAGCCTACAAACTTGTTCAGAGACTATCATTCAGCATAAGATGTTTGTATTCCAACACCAGCAGCCACAAACCATGTAGAAATGCATTAAAAATAAAAATAAATATAAACTGTAAGTACAGAATGAGCATAAATAATAAATAAAAGTTAAGATGTATGTAGCAGAGACATGCAAAAGTAGTCCAGGACTGCCTGTATAGATATGCAGGCACACTGCCTTAGCACCTCCTGCACTGGCTGTAGCTGAGGATGTTTGGGCAAGAAGCTTTGTACAGTCTGACAGCTGCTGGCAACATGGAGCGCCTGAAGTACTATGTGTTGCACCTTTGGGAAAAAGCTGGAAGATACAAAAACCTGCTTCTATCGCTCTCTTTTCCCTGTGACTTCTCCTCCATGACGAAAGACACATTTCCACCCTTTGCTGTTAAAAGCCTGAAATACTGGCCAGCTTTGGATTTAAAAATTAACTGCCGCTTCTATGATAACAGCCATCCATCACCCACGTGAATAGTGTGAGATGTTTATGGTAAAATGTCATAAGTGTAAGGGACTGTGAAAATCTACCTGCCATCCTTTATGTAAAGTGTTTTTGGCAGCAGTTCTTTGTCAGTGAAGACCGCACTGGGGTAGTACCACACTGTGAACTGGCTGTCTTGGATCCCACACAGGATGTTAGCAGTGTCATTCCACGCCATACTGTGAACCATGCTACCTGTGGTGCAGAAAACATTCAACAATCTTCTTCATCCAGAGTTAGACGCATGTGAATGAACATATGAATACAGAAAGAGAGTAACTATACTTCATGTGAAGTGAGTTCCCTCCTCCCCGTCTCTCACCAATTTTGCAGATTTTGGGTTCTCGCCCAAGATGACGCACAGAGGTTAAGTAAAGGTCACGGTTCTTGTCTATAAGGGCAATCTTCCTTTCTGTGGATGGGCCACACTGGTCCAGAGCTATCTCCACCACCTCCAACTATATATATATAAACACACACACACACACATAGTCACAGACATGCACACACAAAGGTAAGAGGGAAAAGTGGAGTGAATGATGGAAGGAGGACAAAGGATCAGAAAAAGAAAGGAAAAGGGGGAGAGTGGTTTGTACCGTGACCCAACAGCCTTCTGCCAAGAGTGTGTATGTGTGTGTGTGTGTGTGTGTGTGTGTGTGTGTGTCAGAGCCAGTTGGCCTTGCTGCAGTGTCTTGGAGCTGTGGAGTACTGGCAGACAAAGTCATGCTGACAAACAGTAACTACAGCTACCCCTACTTTTTTCCCTTCTCTTCTAATTCTTTCCTTCTTTTTGTCTCTTTCCCTCTGAGTTTGACCTTAAAGCCCTTCCCCCATTCTCTTTGTGCGTCTTTATTGTCTCTCCCCATAGTATATTTTTAGCACAATTTCTATATAAAAAAAAGCCTTGGGAAGATTGATTCATCTCCTGATTCAGCTCTTTTTTAATGTAACCTCCAACTAAATATGTTGTTAGCTAAGCTGAAATTAATTTTGCATGAGTCGTGGAACACAAGTAGAAGTGAAGTCAATTAGTACATTGATTTGGAATGGAGTTCCAAAACCACACTGATGACAAGTGTTTGTCAAACTCTACTGACGGCACTGAGAGAACCATACATTGTACAACAGGTTACCATCATCTACTGTATTTGCAATGACAGAAAATGTATTTTCACTGTCCAACTTTGCATTTTTCTCACAATCCACACTTAAAGACCAGCAAATCTAATTTAAAACATTGATGTAATAATGATATATTTTGGACGATGTCTCACCCTCACAGGTATAGTGACAATCTAGCAATCTGTACATACTCACACAGCCCTGAAGTCCAATCAGGCAAATAGGAAAATATGTTTTAGTTGTGAAACGGCAACAGTTGGTAACAGTGTGTGGGACATTTGTGATGTCAATTTTGTTTATGACACATAAGAGACTGTGTTTCTGTCATTAGAACATACATGCTACTGTTAAAAGAAGGACACACATGACCCTTTGATAAGTCCCACTCCCATTAGTTACTGTTGCTCAGACCAATAAGCTTTCAGAGCCAACATGGGGCTCCACCTGTGACTAACTGCACGTCGTGGAGAAATCTTTTTTGGAAAAATGAAAACACAATCTCAGGAAGAAGCAGACAGAAGTGTCTACAGTATCTCAGCAACAGAATCAACATAGGATGAGATTAAGGAGCAACATTGTTGCTGTAACGCTGGGTAGGTCTCTGTTAACTATCTCAATCATTAAAAAGCAAAAACAGGAGGCTGATATAATGTAGTAGTTGGTTAGATTAGATCCTCAGGTTTCTCTGCCAATCACCTTGAAGCAGACGAAATTCTGTTTGTTGTGTAAGAGCCCCTCCTAAATCTCCATTGTGGGGCAGGTCTTAGCAAAGGGTCAATTAAAAGGAACATTTACATTATTATTATTTAAATAATGCAAAAGGATAAGTCACCTTGTGGGTCAAGGGCTTCCCGTCACTAAGGGCTTTCCCAGTCAAGGCATCAAAGAGAAGGATGACTGTTGAGAAGAAAAGAGACTGTAGTAGAGGCACAGTGACAGTTCATCCTATTTATAACAGTTACATAGTGACAGAGGTTCCCTCACCTTTTTCATCTCGCTTATCCCGGATGGCAATGGTGTCGTTACTGAGCGAGACACCCTGGGCGTTCAGGATGTCAGCTCTCATGCCAGGGAACTTGGGGGAGGATATCAGTTGACCCTCATAGGAAAACATATACAACCCTGCTCCATCCACAAGAAGAAAGTGTCTGGGTGGGGGAGACATGACGATGCAGTGGATGATAGCTGGGTAAGTGCATTGCATATACAGTATATCATATGAAATGTGGGGGAGCAAAATTGTGTGCGGAGTGAGGAAAAGGGGGCAAAGAGAGAAATGCGATTGGATGAAATCTTAAAGGTTGAAGAGACTTTAATGCTTAATGTACTGACACAAGCTGATAATTTAAACATGTATTGCTCATAAACAGCATTAACTTACTCTGAAGGACTCAATTGTGATCACACGATGGTCACTAATCTATTTAGCTCTATGCTGAGATTCAGCACTGGAGTATTACACAAGAGCTTCTCTATAACAATCTAATTACCCTCAGTGATTTCACTCTCAGCCTTATTGTATGACAGTGAAGGGCAAGCTGAGCTACAGCACAGTGCCTGCGTGTGTGTGTATGTGTGTGTGTTGGCTACTTGGTGAGTGGTCAGTGCACAGTAATGAAGCATTAGAGAAGCTGACAGATGATATGACAGACCATTCCCATGCTCTCTCTCTTGTTGTACTGCTCCTAGAAAAGAGACTCACTTCTCTGCTTGCTGGATGAGGCTCACGGTTCCCTCCTTCAGCTCAAAGATGAGTGGAGTGTTCCAGTTTCTTGAGCTGCCACAAATAAACAAATACAAATTAGTGACAAGACACTCATTTAATAGGATTACGATTATAAGTGCTACTGGGTGACTACACTAACTAAAACAAGAACAAAGATTGGAGTAAAGAAAATATGAATGGATTTTTAAAAAGTCAGGCAGTATATTGGTTTGATATTAATGACTTTGTACAATTATTTAATTCAGTTACATTAGCCTTATTAGGAATGAGGGCTGAGCTGATACAACCCAGTGTTGGTTTTGATCGGATACTGGTCACAGTCACTGAATTGGATATCGGGAAATGAAATACTAAACAACTAAATGTTGCACAGAATGTAAAGATGTAAAATAAAAACACTAAATGCATTTCATTTTTATGAGAGCAGAATATTTGTTTCACATTTGGAGTATTATGAAATTGAAATGGCTGGTTATAGATACCTGCTAATGCATCAGCACACGTGCTGTTAACACGTTAGTTGCTTAAAATATGTCAAGCAGTTGAATTGGCGTGTGTTTTTCTTTCATTTGTTTGACAAACATTTGCGACTTAAATATGGCTACTTTTCTAGCTAGTTGCAATGAATCTTGTTATATTACAGTTAGGAGTACTTGTTCTATAAATAAAAAAAAACATTGGTTGCACAAAACCCTAACGAGAACAATTGGGAAATCATTAAATAAGACACTTCATGCCTGTGTGAACAGAGGAAGAGAAAGAACAGAGAAGGTTTGGCCTACTGACTTGTAAACATAGCACTGGAGGGAAGTGGCAACGACCAGGTGACCATATGCCAATGAAGCTTTGATGACACGATCTCTAAACTCTAATATGTCCACTGCATCGTTGGTCACATTCCTCACCTGGGGGGGAAAGATACGAGTTAAAACAAAGGGCTTATCGTTCTCAGCAGGAATCAACTTTACAGTTCTGAGCAAACACCTTACATTTAAATATGCAGGCAACAAAAGGAGAGACGCTGGCTCCACTTGAACACAGTCTCGTAGTGCGAATACTGCTGGGAGTGTATTTATTCTTAATACAGTATACACAGGAAACAGTCTACAGTATGTCCAAGTATACATAGGGCAAATGTGGTCGGAGAAAGACTTTTTTTACTGATTTTTTTTCACCTGCATAGATAAATACTTCCTTGCAGCTCTTTCTGCGTTTGAATGAAAGGCCCTTATCCAGCGCCAGGTGAAAGGTGGGGCTATTTTTACAGCTTTACAAATCTTCCTTCTCTGCTCCCTCCAGCAAGCCAAATTTACGTGCAACACAACCAGGAATAAAAAACATTTGACCGCAAGGTGGTAAATTTAGCTGGCTGATTCACAAACCACTGGCAGATGTGCACGTTTAAAACGGACTGTGAGGAGCAGAGGGGGAGGAGGGAGACAGAAAAGCGCCTGCGAGGCTGAAAATAAATGGATGATGATCCGATCTTTGTTTGGTTTACACAAACTGCACTTGGTAAAGATGTCTATGACAAATGAGTGCACATGTTTTGGCTCACATGCATGTGCATGACCTTGTTTCTGTAGGTGTGTGTGACCCTGTCTGAAAGTATACAAGAGTGTGTGTGTGTGTGTGTGTACATTAGGGTGTGTTAACCGCATTTAAACACTACCTTGTGGTTAGCGCAAGTGTATACAGTAGAGAATAGTAGAACATGGGCAGCAGCTAGACAGGCTGGTCATTGTCATTGCAGAGCTGCACAGTGGCACACTGGGAGGCTCCTACTATACAACGCTTCTCTACATACTCACTCATCTCTTTACAGTCTTCCTATGGCCTTCATTGCAATGATTCCGTCAAATCTGTGGTAACACAGTCTTAACAAAGCACTGTCAATGTTTGTTTTTTTTCTTTAACATGTCAGACTTTACTCCTTTCACAGACCAGGAAGCAACATAAGCATCCAGTCCACCATTATTCTTCGAACATGTACTTTAACTGTGCCATTTGTTGGTGGGCATGGCTTTAAAAGCGGGGAGTCACACTTTAGAGAAATACTTTAGCAGATTCCTTATGTAATCCTGTTTGTTTTAAATGAAAATAAATACACTTTGTACATAGTCTTCCTATTTGATGTGCAGCTGCAGTGTTTTCCACGTATATGTACCACAAACATTTCTCAGTTTTGGGATCAAGAAAGCACTTCTGTCTGTCTCCCTGTTCTGTACGCATGGAGAGAGGCAGGGAATTCATGAATTTTTCACCACCACCTTTTGTTCAGTTGCTTGACACAATTGAGCAGGGTTTGAAAAAAACAAAAACTTAATTAAGGGTTTTAGAAAAGAAGGGGCCTAAGAATAATATCAATTAGGGCTAGGGCTTTAATTTTCGATAGTTGAGGTTGAATATGGACAAATGACAATGGACATCCTCACAAATTAAGTGTACGTGTGTCCATCTACCTGCATGGTTCGCCTCTTTGTAAGAGTGACCACAAAGTTCTTCCACTCCCAGTGCTGCTCCACCACATGGGCAAAGATGACATGTCCATTGCCACAGGCCCCAGCCAGCTGAGTGCCGTCTGCAGACCAGGAAATGGTGAACACACTGCCTGTGTTGGGCTTCTCCAAGGCATAGGACCACTGGATGAAGGGGGAGAGAGAGAAACAATATGGTTAATGGCTACAGACAGTTATCTTCAATCTTAAACAATTACCTGGGGAGGCAGCTGAGGGACTATAGAAACAACAAGAGGCTTCGAAACAAGAGAGGGGGTGAGAGTATATGAGAGAGTGTGTGAGTGCGGATAATGTAAACTCTACTAGAAAGACAGGGGCCCAGTCAGTCAGTCAGTCATTCATTGAGCTGTGATGACCTGTAAGAACTGTGAGACATTGAAGGCTCAGTCCTGCCAAGTCCAGCACTCATGCTCGTAAACTATACACTCTGTTATCCTCATCTGTTACATACACAGGGGGCAGGGGTACGGGGGTTGGCGGGTGGGGGTGTGTTATACATGAGCCCCCAAATTAAAGCCAAAAGCTGATTAACAAGATCTCTGCCTTCGTTTTATAAGAAAAGGTTTTTTAAGAGGTAAAGAGAGGGAGGGGAGAATATACAGAGACAGAGAGAGACAGACAAAGGATTTTTCCCCTTGTCTACTGTGCTGTGTCAGCCAAACTATTCCACTCTCATCATCAGTGTTGGGAACTATCAGTATCTAACACACCACCTTTCCCATCTTTCCATTAATTATCAATTTTTCTCGGTATAACTGCACTCATGTTTTGATCTGTTTCCAGCACATCTTTCTTCTCTTAACACTGTCTTTCTACAGTCCTGTCCCAAAGGCATTCTGTCAACTATCACAGCACAGATACATTCTGCTTTTACTCAATGCAGACTAGTTAAGACTGTCTGGATCCACCATCAGATAAATGTTTCCCGATTTGCTATTTGCTAGAATGATCCCTCTAAAGTTGAGGTCGACATATGATTTTTTTTTTTTGGGCCAATATGTTTGAATATGTTATTTTGCTTTCCTCCAGCTGATAAAATAGTTTAATAATAATAAATGTCACACACAACACTTATTAACTTGCCACACTCTCTGCATTTTGTGCCTGCACTGCATTGTCTACTCCTATATATTTAAAATAGAAATAATGTATAAACTTAATATTACTTATGTACTTCAGTAATTAATAATCAGCCAATCATTTTAAAAAAAAAAAATGGATAATGTGAATTATTAAAAACTGGCTTATTAATTGGTCGACATCTACCCATGAGGTCAAAATTTAGCAAGATTAGGAAAAACTGAACAAGTTTCACTTATCATCTTTTTGTTATATTGTAACTTGTGCTGATATTCTAACACGTCATCTTCCATCATGATCTTCAAACTTCCTCATGCTCCACCTGGCCCTCCTTGACCTCCATCTTGCCTAGGGTGCAAGTGGCTAGCTGATGGATCTGAGCTAGGCTAGGTGGTTTCTGTGCTGGGGAGGGGGGTTTACCACACAAATACCCCCATTCAGACTGTAAACTGCTTATGAAGGGCGAAAACGGCTAATGTTAGCCTAGCGCTGCCTGCGATGGAGAGACAAGTGTGGTACAACAGGCCAAGTGCTGTGGTGAAGCTCGGAGAAAAGGCCTCAGTGTGTTCGCTGCCTCATATCCATGCAGCTGCGGGATGTGAGGTGTGGCGTTATTTCCTCTCTGGTCCTTTTGACAGGGCTAGAGGTAACAGTCGGCAGGCTACAGGTTACAGGCCCGCTGCTTTGATCTCTCTCCCTCTCCTGGTCCGTCTGTCGGCCTAATACACACACCACTCAGCTGGTTTTGGTCAGCACCCTCCCAGCAGTTAATGTCATATCAGGACCAAAATAGTTGTGGGAAAAAAATACCTGCAGTCATTTGAACAAGGGATAGTTTGTTAAGTCAAATTAATTGCTGTTTAACTTATTTTCCCTCCTTTTCCCCTTTAATTTCTGCAAAGCCAAGCGTCCCTTACTTGAAAGTCCCGTAAGAAGAATAACAGAAATTTGTCTTACTTAATATAAACATACTCATTATTTATAGATTTTTTTTTTCTTCAAACCTAAACAGAAAAAAGTGCTCCACAGCTAAGCAACGCAGGTCAACATTTAAAACAATGAGAATTTGCATCTATTTTTAGGCTAACGACTTGAGATGGTTCGCTCCGTGTTGAAGCTCCCTTGGGGAAAAGAAAAGAGGAGAGATGGAAGAGGGAGGGATGAATAGATGGAGGGTTGGTGATGCAGGTAAATGTATACAGCAGACTGTGATGAAGCAGGACATATGATATCAGCTTGACGAACACTGCTGGATCCATGCTTACCTAATGCTTTTAACACATTGAGCCATTTGACTCCTTCTAGAGCCAGCCGGCAAGTGTGTGTGTGTGTGTGTGGGGGAGAAGGGGGTCTGTCCTTGCACAGTTTTCTGTGCACACCCATTTCTGTGTGCAGTTTGTTTAGTTAGTCAGAAAGCAGAGATAAAATGAAAGTGAAAATTGATGAAAATGAGAAAACAACACATGAACTCACACGTTCATATTTCTCTCGTCAGTGTCCACTGACTAATGTGAGGGCGTGTGTGTGTAAAAGAGGTGAGAATCCTCTGGCATGTCAGAATTGTCAGCCAGTGTCTGACTATGGGACACGGTGTGTGTGTGTGTGTGTGTGTGTGCATGCGTGAGAGAGAGAGAGAGAAAGAGAGAGAGAGAAAGAGGGAGAGAGAGAGAGGGTGACTGACTATAGGGGTGCAGCAGAGGAGAAACCTGGATCCTGACAACCTTTTTCCACACAGTATTTAGAAACATAATCTCTGTGTTTTTTCCTCTTTAATTCACCTTTCTTTCATTTATTCCCTCTCTCCTTACAGGTGACGGATTCAGATTTTCTTGTGGCTGGGTGTACAATAAGAACCAGATCAGGAGAAAAACACTCCGGGATGTACAGTAGGGAGAATTAAAGACGAATGGTCAGCACTATGGCAGATATAGAAAGACTAAACTAAAACATTTTCACAACCAAATTGTGCTTTACATCCACCATTTTGAAGGTGCTGGTTAGGTTAATTATAAACTCATAATCATAATAATTTATTCTGACTTTGCGTCGTAAACACATAATTATAAGGTAACAATTGTATCCAAAGCCACACATGCATTGGGTGTGAAGCATCTATTAAGAAACATCTGAACTGAGGGGCAGCAAAGTCTCTGTCTTTTCTCATTTTAATTCCCAGCATGTGTCTAAGCATGATAGGTGACTATGGAAATAGGAATTTCTTTTTAAATTTCAGACAAAAAAAATTCCAATGTGAGTGAGGTGAGAAAGAGGTGGTAGGGATGTTGTGGTTAGAAGAGGAGAAGGGAAGAGCAACTGGGTGAAATGAATCAGAAAGTGGTGGTAGATTTGGCAACTGGTTTTATTGCAGCCAAAAGGGGGGTTAACTGAACAAGGCTCGAAGGAGATGCTGAGCTGAGGGGGAGACAGGTGGACCCTGAAAATTACAGTGAGCATACACAGAGAACATATACACATAGAAGTAGTGCATGGCCTTGACTTTATGTACACATTTCGATGCAGACAGATGTTCTTGTGGCAGAGGACCCTATGTAAAAAGTGGACGTAGTTTTAGATTGAGAATAGCCAACAGGGGTGGCTCTGCTGGCTGAAACACAGTGTAGGATTTCTATCATAAAATTGTGTCTCCATGATTATTTTGATGGTACATCAACTTACAACAGAGTGAATGGCTCAGGTCAGTGTACAACACTCTCCCAACTGCATCAAACCTGCACAGGTGGGGGCTGAGGGAGGTCCCACTGTGCAAGTTGTGCTGGGAGAGAGGAACAATGGCACACATCCTGGCAGGATGCAAGATTGCACTCAGCCAGGGAAGATACAGGTGGCGTGATAAGATCCCCACAGCGCTGGCAGACATCTTGGGGTGGGAAAGACCGAAAAAACATTACAACCCATGAGACACCAACTGCGTCTATACAGTTCATCAGGGAGGGTGAGAAACCATCTTCCTCAAAGAAGGTGGAAGGTCTCCTGCAGGAGGCACAGTCATGGGAGACAAGGGTGGATTTGGGGAGGAAATGTGTCTTTCCCCAGGTCCTTCAAACATCCCAGAGGCCTGACATTGTCGTCTGGACTAAGGTGGCATAGAACTGACAGTGTCATGGGAAAACGTGAAGAAGCCTCAGAGAGAAAGGCCATAATGTACCAGGACCTGGTCCATCAATGCAGGTCTGGACCAGGCGGAAGGGGTAGCTGTTCTCAGTGGAGGTGGGCTGTAGGGGTTTCCCCTTGCAGTCATTATGTAGGATCCTTACAGCCCTGAAAGTTGCAGCAAGGGAGAGGAAGATGGGGGACATGCAGGCTGGGGGAGGCAGCAGTAAAAGCAGTGATCCCCCAGTGAAAGCTGATTACCACCCGATGACATCTTCACTTAGCAGAAAGCTACAATCACTGATATGTGATTAGAGGTGGAGCATCTTCAGTATATGCTTTCAGCAGAGAGAATGTTCTGGTTCATAAGTGATGACCTACAGGCTGGTTTGCAGTAAGAGAATGCATCAAACTATAGGCCCAACACACAGACACACAAACATGTCTGCACACAACAATATATTTCCATACACACACATACACACACTCTCTGTATACTTTATGTATGCATGCAAGCACTCAAAACTCATCCAATCTGTGAGCACACAGCCTCTATAAGAAGCATGCTCGCCCTTTTCTTTTCCCTCCTCCCCACTCTCTCTGCATTTCTCGACATATGTTTACCATTAAGACTGGCAGGTGTTATGGGCCTGCCCCTTCTCTCTATTGCTGCCCTGCAGCCTCAGCCAACACGGGGAGGCCTGTGAAAAAGGTTACGTAAAAAAAGTCATCTAAACTTTGAGATATATATACTGTATACATATATATATATACATACACACATATATGTATATGTATATATATATATATATATATATATATATATACACATACGTATATATACATATATATGTATTATGCTGTTGTCACGAGCAACTTATTGCAGTAGCTACAAATGGAGGCTCTGCACACACAATCACAGGACCGGACATCAGAAAAAAGAAAGTTAAGCCGGATATGATCTGTAAACCTTAAACATGATGTAAAGAGCTGGGTGGAAAGTGGGAGAAAACTTGTGGTTTTTATTAACAGCTAAGTTGTTAATAAAGGTAAAAGACTGTATCGGACTGCAACGGTAAAAGTTCAAGGTATCGGATATAAAAAAAGTGGTATTAAGCCATCACTATTTCATACTTGTACTATTATAGCCCTTTCCTTGGGATCAAAAAACCTGTTTAATCCTGGGTTTTAACAGGTATTTCATCAGAGGGAATGTCATGAATCAGCATTCACTCACTGGTCAAATGCATGCAGGTTTGTATCAGTTTCAGCTACGACCTGTATCAGCGGGAACATAAGACCAGGGTGAACAAATTCATTTCTTCCCTCTGTGACGTCAAAAACATGTTTTTTTTTTAGTGGCTTCATCTGCATTTAATGATGAAGCAGATCCAAAGATGACCTGCTGTATATCTTTTTATTGTGTACTTAATACATAAAATATAGATGTGTTGTGGAGCACACATTTAACTCTTTCATCTTATTTTAACATGCTGTGGAGAAGGTTATAAGGAAGACTTGCCTGGTGTAAACTGCCTGAAACAATGCTTAAAGCAAGCAAAGACAATCTCGAAACAAAGCACAAAAAAAGGAAGAAGCCCAATGACTGAAAGGGGAGCAGGGAAAATTTTACAAACAAAGTCAAAGGGGAAAATTAAAGTGTGTGTATGTGTCACTGATTTACCCCATCCCCCTCTTCTTATATGCACTACCTGAAACAGTGCTCTGGTCTTCAAGACCTCAGCTGAGGGGAGTGGGGGTTGGCAGGGGTGGAGCTCGGGCCAAGGAAAGGGTTAATGACACATGTCTGGACTAATGGCTCCCAGTGGAGCTATCTGCTGATTCAGCCCCATTACTTCACAAACATTAAATATGTCTGCCCTGACCGCTCTCTGCTCCCCCCCAGCACTAATGCAAGTCAACAACTGACTAATCAGAAGGGGGGCATGGGATTTCCAGACTTTCTGTGCTTTTCTAGCCCCTCATCTCTGACACTCTTGTCACACTGAGGCAAGCATCTCGGAAAAACTTGCAACTTTCATTAGTGCTGCTGACTGCTGATGGGTTAACCCGAGTCTGTGCCTCTAATAAAACTGCATTTTATGTAGCTAGGTACAAAATTATGAAGGAAAAGAGTAATGTACGTTATTCCTTGACAGTGTCAATACTAAATGCATACTGTCTTGTACAGTCACATTGGACTAAAACTAACAGTGATCTGTAGCTGTGTAAGGGGCTGTCAACATGTAGCACCCATGTGTGGAAAAAAACTGCGTCTGTGTGCATCCCCTTTTTCACCAACTGGTTCTGAAACTTTGTCTGGATAATGGAGGTTCAGAGTTTATTTCAGGGTGAAAAAAGACCAGTTTGACCCACTTCTTTGGCTCCAGTGTCAAAAAACCCAATGCTTGCTGTATTCCAAAAGCTGAGATATTTTCATCTCAGTGATACATGGATGCATTGCATGTAAATCTAAATGAAAGTGTGTATTGATGACCAAAACAGAATAAAATGTGCTCATCCTATCAACACTAGTGTATGTACACGCATGTTAAAAGTCCAGTTTTAGTCAGACTAAGACAATAATTTGATTTTCTTAATGTCACGTAAACATTAAATACAAGCTATACAAAATAGAAACATATCTGGATAAGGCGATTCATAGTCCGATTACTCCTGCATGTATACGCTTAGTCGGACTGAAGTCAGACTGAAGTCGGACTGAAGTCGGACTTCGCATTCTGCGCATGCACCAAAAATACATCTAATTTGTATTACGATTAACATACAGCAGGTACGAAACATACAGAACCACAACACAATCCATCTCACCATCCAATTCGCCGTTTATTTTTCTGTGACGAAAAGGTCAACAGAAAACAGATTCAATACTCACTAGCTTATGTCGTATTCGGCAAGTTATCCGATTGCCTGACTCAGTCGGACTACAGCCGCAGCTCGATTAAACTGTGCATGTAAACGTACTGACTGTATGGTGATGTGTACTGTATTCATTTGTTTTATTTTAAAATGGTAAAGCTACATGTGTCTGGTAGGATTTTTGAAGCTGTGTTTTGATAAATTGTTTCAGACACAGCTTTAGGGATGTGCCACTATGATCACACACTCAGTATCAGTCCTATATCGGATACAACCTGTAAATACTTTAATAAGCACAGGCGACATGAAGACAGACCTTTAGCATATGACTCAGAACATGACTGAGAGCTGTACATCTGTGCTCATCCCGCTCCTGCACGCTGCAGTCATCATGTCAACAGTGTGGCGTTATTTCAAGCTTAAAGAAGATCAAAACAAAACAACCATGCGCAACAAACCAATCTTGGTAAGGAAAAATTTCAAATATTTACATTATTTTTAAATTGATGGTAATAGCTAGGTGGTAAATGCATCATCTAAAATGTGTTTAACAGTTTCAAAGGGGTTACAGACCAATATCTGTACTGGGTTATACTACAGAATGTGATATTGATATTGGATGTGAAAAGTGATATTGTGCCATCCCTTTCAGCCAAGTGTTGAAATTATATATATATATTTTTTTATATTGTTCATTCCTCCCTTTGACTGTTATAAATGTGGCCACAAAAGTCCCTTAACCAGTGGCTAAACTTGTACACTACTTTCTCGTTAGTTTGTCACTGTGCTAGTGGGGGCCAACCTAGTCCAGGGTTAACAGTCTTACATAAATCAGAACAGATGGCAGACTCTCTGCAAAGCCAGCTGGCTTCAGTTTGCCTGTGTGCAGCACAGGACCTGGCAGTGCAGGTACAGTGCGTAACTCCCTGCACATAATAAAAACACAACACACATGTTTGAGTGTAGTGGACATTAGCCATATACAGGCACATATCTCACCATAAACAGACAGACACTGAGTGTATATGTAAAAAGATGCTGCCACAAATCTAGTGTCCACAACACAAGCCAAACAAAAGTGAAACTAAAAGGAAAGGCATTTGTTTTGAGAACAGGAGGAGTCAGTTTTTTTCAGAAGAGACTTCATCAGTCTCTCAGAAGATTTGGAGACCTTGTAAACTAGCTTGCAGTGACCTCCTTCAAGGGGGATGGGGTTGACTTTACAAATAGGGAGAAGCCAAGCCTATGTCCAGGAGTGGTCAGTATGTGTGACAACAGCTGTGTTTCAGAATATGCGTCTACCACCACAACTTTTCTATAGGTGAACCAAACAACCTGTATATGAGTGTTTGTTCATTGCTACACACTCACAGATTTGTTAAACAGCCAGCTGTTCATGACTGCATCAATCAGTATTTTATGGCCTACACTGCAACGGCTAAGTTTACGTTTCATATCTTGGTAATTAGTGTAATCAACAGGACTGAATGCACAAATGTTTACAAGCAAAACCAGAGGATAAATCAACAGTCATGAAATGTCGTAAAGGTAAATTATCAAGATTCTCTTTTAAGGGAGGAAAATTGGGAGCATCCATTTCACTGCAAAAAAGCTCAGCCCCCTGTATCACATTACATACAGTATTATCAAACCAAATGACGACTCAGGCATGTAATAAAACCCCAGCTTTCAAAGCTTCTGTAGTGCCAAATTAACATATACACACACACACACAAACTTGTTTTTATATCTTAGTGAGGACACATAATTGAAATAATGGATTCCCTGGCCCCTTACTCTAACCTTAACCATCACAGCTAAGTGCTTAACCCTACCCAAAACCGGTCAATCCCAAACCCTAACCATAACCTAACCACAATTCAAATTGTAGCCCTAAAGTAAGTGTTCATAAATAATGTGCAAAGTAGAGTTCAGGATGAAATACAAATGGAATCTAATTTCTTTGTATTATTATTATTTGTTCACAACACAACACATTGAATACACCCAACTGTTAGAGAAGAATCCAGTGCACATAAGCGAACTTAGCAGCACTTATGGTGTTTTCTCTGTCTGCTGCACAGTAAATCATTTGCATTCCCTGACTCTGCAATAACACACAATAACTATAGCAATCATAAAAGCCCACTTCTAAATATAGGCCAGTGAGTGGAGTGCTACAAAATCTCTGTATTGAAATACCCACTTGGCTCAACCAAAGAGATACAGAGGCTTGGCCTGGGAGGAGTGTGGAGTGGCACAAGTTGGAGCTTAGGCAATACGACGGGAAACAGAGAGAGGAAGAGAGCGGGGAGTGTGAGTGAGGGGGAGCAACACAAACTAGAAGATAGCAAAGGAGAGAAAGAGAGAAAGAGAGAGAGAGAGAGAGAGAATAATGATCTACACATGGTTTCATGCTAGAGCCTCAACATAGTAACCATAGACACATGCTGGGGCCTCCTGGGACTCATCAGCAGGACACAGCTGTGCAATGGACAGCAGAATTCTATTAGCACCAACTATGCACACATGGGCTTGCAAATACACACACACGTGCAAACACACACAGAGGTAATTTGGGTATTTGTCTATGTTTTGACATGCTGCAAACGGAACAACACATCAAATCTTTTTACCTTCCAGTGGACACTCTACACTTGTAACACACTCATCTACAAGTCTTCACACAGATGGAGTAAAAAAAATACTTCTACGAGCTCTTTTAAGACCCCAAAAACTTTATATTTACTCTAAACTTCATTTACCCTTCACCTTGGCAAAGTTGAGAAAAAAAACCCCACAGGTTTCACCATGCTTAAATTAAACACAGGTATCCATAATGCAATGCAAACAAACAAACAAACACATTAAGCCAAATGCATATGTGATGATGACCTTTAGCTTCCTGTGCAGGCACACATTTCTAACAAATTACACTCAATGAAGGAGCCAGTCAGTAATCAGTCAATATCAAAGCCTACAGCACCATTCTGATCCATGTGGAGGCTGGGAGAAAGGAGGAGGAACCCTGAGGCACATCCAAAATGAAACCCTTTCTAATCATCCTTTTCTGGACTTTGGTCCATTGCCTTCAGCCCAGCGCTTGTCCTCAATAACACCTCTAAATGAACTCTGGGTTGGCAGAATAGCTTCAAGCGATACCACAGTCCCACACATGCTAGGGTATTTGCTCATCGCCAACATCATTTCACAGTATCACCTTTTCACTCCTTATTCCATTTTATCCCACTTTCTGCTTTTTTTTCTGGAGTGTGACGTGTTTGCTGAGCTAGTAGAGGTGGTGATTTAGTGCCGTTAAGAATGATGACTCTGCCAGAGGGGCTGGCAGAGCAGTGTCTTGCTGTCACATGCTTACTCTTGCCGCGTGGGAAGGGAGGGAGGGATGAATGGAGGGATGGTGAAGTAAAGAAAAAAAAAGGGAGCGGGACGAGCAGAGTGAGAGAGAGACTTGAGGGAAAGAGAAAACCACCGTCGTTTATGGAGACCAATACTCCAAGCCTCACTGCCTAGGCCAACTTTACAGGATATATTGGACAGTTCCACACTACCCTGCCCCCAACCCCTCTCTCTTTTCTCTGCACTTTTTCATGCTCCCCTCCTTTTTGGTTTCCAACAAGGCGAGCCTTTAGCCGAACTCTAGAGAGGTGTAAAAGTAATCCCATGTCAACAAGTGCCTTTTACCCTAACCCACTTCATGCACACAGGCACCGACTCAAACGCAAACACACACATGCGCTAGCACAAAAAAGGGGGTCAATCATGTGAAAAAGGGACCGTAGTATACACACTGTTCCACAGAGTGCGCCAGAATAAGTTCAGCAACACAGAGAAGCTGAGGTTGTTGTGCACAAAAGGACCTTGAACACAAAGGAGAAACCATTATCTTCACATTCTGGGAAAGTAATGAGCTTCTTTGGATGACACATTATATGTAAACGCAAGTACTACATCATGTGCATTCTGCACACTCTAAACTCAGCCTGAACAGACCTGGCAACCTCATCACAATGTGTTAATAACGATGAGATAAAAAAAACATATATTCTCACAAAAGCAAGAAAGAAAACAGCAGAGTGAGAGAGTTCTTTAAGGGTGAGACAGACCCAAATTGCCCTTTTTTTTGAACATGTGCTCTTTCTACTACTTCCCAGTGTACAGCGGGAGCTCCCTTATTACAGCTTGAAAACAGAAAGGAAGCATGCAGGGAGCAAGAAATAGCATGCAAAATGAGAGATTTTTAAGAAGGGAGGGAGGGGTAAAGCAAGTGGGAAAAGAGAGCAAGAGAGAGAGCGAGAGAAAGAGAGAGAGGAGTAGCCCTGCCCAGTTGCCTGGGGAGAAAACTGCTCTGCTGCTGACTCAGGACTCTCTTTGTTTGACAATGCTCCCTCGCTCCTACTCTCTCTCTCTCTCTCTCTCTCTCCCTCTCCCTCTCTCTCTGACACACACACTCTCAGACTTACTGACTTTTTTCAAATACTCAGTCACCATTTTTTCTGATGTGCACATGCTCTTTCTTTGTCAGACTTTAGGCCAATAAGTTTACTTTGACTTATTTTTCATTTCCTCTCCCTGTCCCTGTTCTCGTGTGACGAAAGCAGACAAAGGCTCACGGTCTAATAAATCTACAGTTGTTTCTTTTGCCTTTTCATGCTCCACAAACAGTGGTCTGCAATCAGGACCAGAACTCTGAGCTGTTCTATTCTCCTCCAGCAGCAGCAGCAGCAGCAGCAGCAGCAATTTCCAGATGTTGGCCAGCCAGTGGTTGGCAGCGAACTGCCAGTACAGGCTCAGGTATACAGTATCCTCCACAAAGATAGAGGGGGGGAAAGTGCTGGAGGGACTCATTGAGAAGATGGGGAAGAATGAAGTCTGGCAATTAGGGTGAAGGTGGCCTGTCATATCGCATAAACATCTACAGCTAGGAAAAGCATGAAAAAAAAAAAAGACCACAAGTAGACCGGCAGTCTAACAGACAGTGAGAAGTAATAGACTCTCAGAGAGAATAATGGCTGGCAGCTATGGGGATACAGACAAAGATCCTATAGAAAATGAGGCTGTGTGTTAAAGACGGAGGGGAGGAGAAAGAAAAAGAAACAGAGCAACAGCAGAGGTGGTCAATCCAGCTGGACATGTACCAATTTACAGCAATGCTGAGCAAAGCTTACGTATATCCTGAGGGGAAACCCCTCCACCCCACCGAATACACACACACACACACACAAAACACTCATCCCAAAAAAAGAGAGGTAAAGGGGACAAGGGGCCTTAGGAAAGCACTGATAAGCAAACAGTAGCACACCCTGACACAGAGAGGAGGCAGGCGACAGCAGTAAAATACTGTACAGTTAAAGGTTCCGGGTGATGGTATTAAGCCTCTTTCACACTAGTTACCCATTATTTATAAACCCAGGAGAAAAAAGACGATTCACACCGCTGTGAGTGGTTTTTCTGGTGTGTTTTTTTGTTTCCACTGTGCGTATGTGATGTCACGGATGTGCCTGAAACAAAACAGGAAGAATAACAATGCCATAGCTCTCAGTGATAATGTCACAGTGGTTAAAATTAAGCACCTTTTACTTTGGTCTCTCTTTAAATCAACAGTAATATTTACAGTTATTAAAACTTAATTACAAACACATTTGTTTATTTATATTAACTGACCTTTCGCGGCCCACCTGTCGGCACTTTGGAAATCACTGTTTTAGATGATTCAATTGATGAAATAAATACTATATTGAGCACTGTTCCAAGTTTTAAAAAGCAAGGACCGCTACAAATATTATTGCTATTGGCTATGCTAACTGCCGGGAAATGAATGCAAGTTGCGGTGTTACACTGAAAACGGTGCATCACTGGCAAAAATAGAGCAGATGAAGAAGAAGTTTGTGTGTTGGTCATTTAGAGTCATTTAATCTGGGAGTGAATGGCGAGTAAATATATTCCCACAAGTGTAAAACAGAATACACAGGTTTTTCTGACCACTGGCAATGGGGTATTAGTGACAAAAAAGTCACCCATCCCCTTCCCAATCGTACTAAAGTGGCCTGTGTGTACCAAGGAGTGAAAGGATGCAGTTCTTCTCCGCTTAAGTAATTTAGTTTCCACTTCAAAATGTAAAAACGGATGCTCTGCAAACAAACTTGTGTATTTAATTCAACAAAAAAGTGACAAATTATGAATAGATTTAAAACTCAGCCATTTGTTATGTGAACCTGGAAGAAGGAAAAAAGAAATACAACAGTAAATCAGTAAATCAGTGATAGTCACCATTGTCAACAGTTGTGCGACTGTACAACAGTGGTTTTACACATTAACAATCCCTGCTCTTGAAAACAGGGCTGCCATTATGAGTAAAAAAAATTTAGATGCATAATTTATGACCATGCATCATCCAGAACTTTTTGAGGGTGACAGCTGTTATTACCATTTGGATTGAAAACAGCAAAGAATTCATTAAGAAGTAGGAGTTAGCCTGGAGCCACCATAAAACGGATGATTCTAAACAACTTGCCTGTGGTTAATTATAACCATAAAATTAAAGACTCGACAGGAGAGTGACAAAGAGAAGATGTACCTGATTTATCAGGAGTGTGACATGGATCTGGATTCTACCAAATCTTCCATAAGGCAACATTTAAAGCAGACCAAGCAAGAGAAAGGAGTAGTAATAACCAGCTTCGATAAAAATGAGGCATGGTTCTGAGGCTGTGTTTAGAATGACACTAGCCCTGCATGAGAAATACAGGCAGCTCATTCATTTGAATGAGGCAAGTCTGGCAAATTCAGCTCAAGCTGAGCTCAACTTTTGCCACAACGCAACGTGACATCTTCTGGCAACGCAGAGTGGTGGCCTGTGTTGTTTTAATGCAGGACTGTTTTTTAGTCTGAATGCCTGCTAAGCCCTGAATGAGTATCAAAACATGGAGAAAGAGAAGCAAAATACCCCCCCTCCCCCCCAGTACAAACTTCTTTAATTATCTGACATTTATTGTGATAATTGTTGATCAACTAGTTGTTGATAAACTTTTTTGGCCATAAAGCCCCACCATATTAAGAAATCTGGCTTTGACTTTTTATTAAATCTCTCACGGTTAAAAGTCGTTGCTCTGTTTTCATTGATTTGAGAACTTCTAATCTTGGTTTAAGTTCTTTAAACTCTTATGTCCTAAAGTTTGTCTATCCTGTAACAAGAGTAGAATGTTATCGCCTTTTTCAGCAATAAGATTTCTCAAACAATAAAAAAAATGAGCAGAGCTGTCACTTAAAAACATGATTGCTGATCCAAGCCAACAACTCCCATAAAAGAAAAATATGCCATATACAGTATGAGAATAAGCAAAGTAACAGCACGCAGCTATATGTGAGCATGGGTGTAGAGTGGAAAGAGAAACACAAGTACAGGGAAAAGAAGGGGGAGGAAAGGGGAGAGAATGGGTGGGGAGAAAGAAGCAAGAGGGTGCTCGCTTGGCACAATGAGTCCTACTTGTTAGCCAGTGACAGTGTCAGGGATCGTGACAGGGTCCAGACGCTAGACACCAGCTGCAGCGCCTCGTAAATAGACTGCTGTCTCACAGGCACATTTGCACAGCAATAGTTGCACACACGCACACACACACACAGAGGCATGTGGGCACATGCATATACTATGGCAGGGCAGGCACATAGACAGACACTGACTTATTGTCTCTACCAAATCTTGTAAAAGGACAGTGAACCTCTTTGTGTCCTGTTGAAGCTCCTGTACTTCATGCACATGAACCGATTCAACAGAATTCCATCCAAAATAATGTAATTTGTATTCATAATACAATAATATATGTAATAATAACTGAATGTTGACGCTTCATGGAAAAGAAAACAATCTGTGTTTGTGACTGTGTGGAACTACAAGGCTTAGCTTTCTTTCCCAGTGCTTTTGCATTGATGTAAACTTTGTGTTGGTCTGCATGCGAGTGTGCATTCCCTTTCCCTCCACAGTCATAATGGGGGGCGGGATATGCTACATCTTCTCTGTGGTGCATGGAGGGAGAAAAGGGAAAAGAGTAGGAGAAAGTTTTGGAGGGGGGGCAAGCTGGACGGGAGGTGAATGGGTTAAATGCGCAAGACTGATCCTGCTGAGCTAGCAGCAATACGTTAAAGTGCAAGGTTTCATTGTAGCAGATACAGAATGAAACTCCTTCCCATTAGTCACGCCTGTAACTGAAAAGAGTCTTTGCACTGCTTAACCCTTACTGCGCTGCAAACAAACCACAGCAGCGACACAGGTGATGCTTTTAATTAGTCAATGCAGTTAATGGCTTTTTGTGTTTGTGTGTAAAGTTGCACAGACACTGACATAACATGTACAGTACACAGTGACAAAGGGTGCATGTGCAAAAAAAGACACACCCACACACCCTCGCTCCCTGTTTTTGAACAAGCATTTTACGCCATGCAACAGTGCACACCGTCTCTGAGGGGCTTAGGGGAGAGGAGGTAAGCAGACCCTTCCTCCAGTTAGAGAAGGGCAGAGCCATAATCAGCATAATTATCATCATCATCACACTGCCTTAACCAAGACACACTACAGCAAAGTATGTGGTGCAGTGACGAAACAAACTAACCACATAAATGAGCCATAATTGGGGGCGGGGGGCGTAAGGTGAATTGGTTTGTTAAAAAAAGAAACAAACATATATTATATTCATATGTCTGTGATAGTCTCACTAGCACAATCATTTTTATTTGCTGATGCAAAGAAAATTGATAGAAGCCGTCTACACTTTAATGAATTCATCAACCCATGTCTATATTTGGACAGCTGCCCCAAACACTACTGACGTTCCTGGTTCAGAAAACCAAAAGTCTGGTAAAGGGGGACAAAGAATTTCCCCAGTGACCCTGTGGATGTTCATAGACTACACATTACATTAATGTTATCTCTCCAAAACGTACACCTTAACCTCTGGGGGATAATGTGTTAGGTCAGACCTCGCTCCAGCCTGTTTTTGAGCTCCAGGGGAAAAAAGCCATCAAAAAGGAGCATGATCAGCACAGAAAACCCCAGCCCCAATGGTTTGTTTTTACTACAACAGGCCCGATACAGCCATACACTTACAACTCCACATAAACTTGAAGAAGCCCTGAACATTTCATGAGGGCAGAGCAGTGGAGCTGGTGATATTGTTCCTGGCCTAAAGCTTAGCAATAATAAAACACTTACAATTACCATTTATTATTCTCTCAGTTCTCCACTCATTGCATCTCCTGGGACCATAAGCACCAGGCAATAAGAACTACTGACATGCAGCCTCATATGGATTGTAGAGATGAGCAATGCAGAGAGTAGCATTAAGCCTGCACTAAGAGCTACTCAACCTTGTTGGTGATGTTACTGATGTCAGTGATGATGACACTTGTGAAGACAAAAACTCTCCCTTGTAACAAATTCAACAGTAATCTCGTGACTAAAAAAAGGCAGGGTTAGCGAAATTTGTTACGTCTCTCAACAACAGTATATCCAAGAAAATGTGGTCTTGTAACTCAATCAGTTAAGATGTTCCCAACTGTAATTATGCTTTTTAACACAATTGCCTGCACTTTTCTATTCTTTACACACATCATGATGATTGTCAGTGATGACATGTAATACCTATGCATGTTTCCCGATATCCTGAGCATGATCTGACAAGCAAATGGCTGAAAAGGACCACCCTGATGCACACTACTACTGCTACTGCTAGTACTATTTGTCATTGTTGTCGAGAGAATTGTTTTGTTTTATTTCCAGACGTTTCCCAACCCTCATATAAACCCAGGGGAGAAGTTGTACAACAGATATTGTATATTATAGGGAAAGGACATGCCTAACCACATTTCAAAAATGTTATAAAGGCATATGGAAATACACAAACAAATCATTCCAATATAGGAAAAGTACATAAACTCCAATCGTGTGTTGTGCAGTGATGTATCACTGAGTATATTTGCTTGCTTTTATTATAAGGCCATAACCACAAACAGGTTTTTTTTGTGTGAGGCTTTAATAAATACCTTCAAAATAGTGTAAACCTACAACTGCGCAATTTAATCATCGCACAACTTAAACCACAGAGGAGAAACTAAACACTGGAATTGCATGGTGCAGCCTCTGACAGAATCAAAACATCCATTACCTTGTCACACTATGGTACACTTAAGTGATTGCCATCACACTTTCAACAGTCCTTGGTATTGCATGAAAATGGTATTAGACTGAGAAGGAAAACTAATTGCATTGTTAATGCAAGAGCACTTATTTTATTATTGGATGGATTGCCTGGATGACATTGCCAAGCAATATTGGTGTTTGGGATGTCTCACTATCTGATGAAGTGAAAAAAGCAAACTTACACCATAAAATAATTCACAACCAATCTGATTCCTTAACCAAGTCTGGCAGTTGTCAGTTCAGCAACTCTATAATGCTACAGAGTTGTCCAGTTAACCTGCTGCACCCTGTTGTATTGAGTTTTGAGTTCCTACACACAATAACAAAAGAATATGACATGACTTACTCCAGTCTTGTCACAGAGCCGCAGGGTGTTGAAGGAGCCCATGGCAAACACCTCTCCGTCTGGAGCCCAGGACACAGAGGTGACTGGGTAGTCGTGTGATGATGAGGAGTAAAGCAGACGGCCAAAGCTGTCCCATACCTGTTGATTGACAGCATGTTTTCATAAGTGAAACTAACAGCAACAAAACACACCTGGACATCTAAAGGTAACTCTGCTGCACTGCTCACCTTATATTTACAGTCTTCACCACCTGAGAGAATGAAGTCATTGACTGAATTCCAGTCCACCTTCAGGATAATTCCATCATGAGCCTTCCACTAAACAGAGACAGAGGGAGAGAGTAAAGAGAGTGGGACAACTGTATTTATCTGAACAACATAATGACACTATCAGGGCGAGATCTCAAACAAATTCCCCATTTTAACTCGTCCAAAACAGTAAACATAAAAATAAACAAGCTAAGTTCAAGATAAGGAGCATTTATTAATTCTGGGTCTTCATTACAAGTGTATGACTTTTTCACATTGGCCTCTTAATTTCACATAATTTCCATTATGTATCATAGTATAGCTTTTAACTTACTGTGTTTTCTGTATTGCCCTTGCTCTATCTACATGCCCAGGGAAACACACACACACACACACACACACACACTCATAACTGCACAAGGGTCGTGTGGATATTTAAGAGGCCATTTTCACCCATTGTATAGGGGATAAACATGCCAGGCAATGTAAAAACCCAGGTTTACCTGTGGTTTACCCCCAGGTGGAACTTATATCACGGTGTTTTTCTTCGGGAACACACAGCAAAAATGGATGAAGTTGAACGTGTGAGAGTATGTGTGTGTTGAGAGCAGGCTTGAGAAGGCTCACATTAAACCCTCCACTGTTTATCTAAGGTCCCAGGCACTATTTAGTTTCAAAAAGAGTAATAAACAAATGTATATGTGAACAAACAAAAAAAAATGTTTGGTGTGTGAGGTCCCCAGTGTACTGTATCTCGATTGGTAACTAAATTAAAGAAAATAATGTTACTTTATGAACTTGACGTTAAGATTCATTCATCAAGTGCAATAACCCGGAGGCAACACAATGTCTACTTCTCAAATTTTAAGGCGACAGAATTTACACTTAGGCAGGAGTTCCAGTTTAGCTGCCTTCTCTGTTTCATACAGGCTGTCTATTAAGGCTGGGCAGAGGAATGAACCGGGCTGAGATTACGTTCATGTAAAATCTAACATGATGCAGGCAGAGTGATTCTGTGACACAGAGAGGCAGCAAAATGATGCGTCACTGTCTCTGAGCTGATCTTATTCATCTCACTTTCTGAATGAGTGATTCATTTTCCCAAAAGAAAAAGAACCCCCACACACACGATTAATGCATTTGAAAAAAATGTATTAATTACACATAACTAACAGGTTAAAACTTTGACTTATTTGAATATTAAACCTCTTAGAAGAATACATAAGGTCATTGTACCTGTAAGACTTTTGCACTGGGTTGCAGAGGCTTGATGACTAGCTGTTTTCCTGATGTATACAGTATTCTGTCTGAATCCGGACCCCAGGCCACAGAATACACAGGAGACCCTAGAATATATGCAAAGACATAGGTAGACATAGGATTGGCATGTCAAAAGCAGTGGGATCAGGGCTAAAGAGATGTAATATTTATTTAGATGTGAATTTCATGAGCGCATGTGAATTGAGTGAGTTGGGCTAAACAATAGCTCAAAGACACAGCAGTACCAATTCCTCCAGTCACAAGGTATCATATTCCCTCAAGAGATCCCACTTGATTCAGCATTTAGATTGAGGGCACACCAGCTGAGAAAACCTGCCTAACATCTACAGTTTAAGTGTGCCCACATGTGTTCCTGCTTTGTGAGGACAAGTTTGGCTACTAGACCTTGAGGAGTAAAAAACACTTTGGGAAAGTGAGGACATTTTAGCAGGTCCTCGCTTACTGTAACAGCTTCAAAGGTTTGTTTAGGGAACATACTGTATGTTTACATGACATGAAAGAAAATGAATTAGTCCAACAAAAACTGGGCTTTTAATGGTCTAACTGAAATTGAGCTAAATCAAATTTGATCAAACTACTACTGCATGTATACCTTCAGTTGGACCCGATTCAACTGTACACAGAGGAATAACACTGTGAATAAAAAACACGGTGAAATTCAGACTGGTCCATATTTGGACTGATGAGCAAACATATTTTATGCTCTGTCAGCTTAAAGAATTTTTAAGTTAATTGACGGTAGGACTAGCCGCAAGCTAAACCAGAGACCACCAAATATTAACAAGCTGAAAGGGAGCTTATCGCCACTTAGCATAGAGAAGGCAAACAAACGTCATTCAGTAAATCAATTCATCCCATTAGTGCTTGTCAACTGGGACAAGAACAGTCGTCCAATTGAATGCTGTAGTTGAGCTACAACTACAGCTTAGGCATGGGACAATACCACTTTTTTGTGTCTGATACCGATATCACAAACTCGAGTATGTACCAAAACCAATATTAGTCTAATACAGCCATTTATTTTTTTAGACCATTTATGAACTATGAACCTGTTCACAACACATTTGTGCTGAGCCATTTCAAAGACACAATTCTCCAACTATGAACAAACGTTGTTCTGCCAAAAAGAAGAAATAAACAGCCCAAACATGACTCAGATAAAATGCTTTTGATAGATTATTATTTACATGTGAAGCATGCAATATAAAAGATGTTTGGATTGTATTGGACTTTACATTTTTATCTGTCCGATTTACAGATTCTGACCGATACCGATTCCCATCCCTACTACAGCTCAACTCACAGAGACAGTCTTATAAGAATGCATTATACAGAGAGCTGTCTGTACATGAGTTACATTGTGACAATATGCATGTGGAGGGAAGCGGGACTGACGTTTAACTCCACTGCAGGTGCATGTGGTTTTTCACCAATGCCAACTGGTCACATGACCTAACTCTGGCAAAGACGATAAGAGGGGTTGAGACAAGTTCCGCTCACTCGCTCGCTCACTCACTCACTCACTCACTTCCAACCTCTCTCACTCTCTTAAAATGGGTCCCCGACAAGAGGAGCCCTCTTCTTGTGCCGTGTGCTCTGTGCGGTTGTGTGTTTGGAGTTCAAAGCTTCTGAAGAGAAGCAACACCTGCAGTGAGCCGAGTGCCATGTGGAGAGAGTGGTTTGTATCTGCAGCAATGCCACTGTAATCCAGATGTTATACAAATCTGTACGTCTGTCGAGCAGCCCACCACAGCAGCTCGGGGGAAATGTTTTTACATACTAGGACTAAATTGCTGTCCCCCTGCCAGTTTTTCCACTGCACCCCTCATTCAGCACGAGCGTGCCATCCATTTTCCCAGAAGCCAATTTTCATCCACCCCCCACCCCATTTTTTTTTCTGTCCCACATCTGAGGAGAAATATTTAATAAGTCAAACAGGGCAATGAATCAATTAATAAGTCTGCCATAATGCTGGAGAGAGAAATGTATCATTAGGAGCTTTTTTATGGCATTTAATAAAACTTCAATCATATAAAGGTTTGAAACTTTATGATGCTTTTAATTTAAAAAAAACACAGAGCAGGAAGACCAATTATGGCTACATTTTAACCTCCTTACACGTACAAACTGTGCATTCATACATACACATGTCCACACAATCACAAAGTGAAAGAGAAAAGAAACATTTATCGAGGAGGATATTAGTAATACGAACTTTAAAATAAAAATCAGTTGGTTTTAGAATAAGCCTTAGAATTTTAGAATAAAAGCTGTAGAATAAGTCTTTCTAGACATAATTTAATCAAGAGCTTTGCTTTAAGGAGGCCTTCATCTTGCTCTGCCAATGTTTTAACAGCATCACAAACAGACAAACCAGCCAGTGTGAGCATTTCACATTTTGAAGTGGAGGCTTACTAACAAAGAACAACATCCTTTCCGGTATGCTAAGGCCACTGCAGTTTCCTGACACGCTAGGTAAAAGAGAGCGGTGGGCAGAGGAGTACTTTGTTTACTGCAATCTATAGTCTCACCAATAGATGTCAATTATTCTTACATACTGGCCCTTCAAATAATCTGGTTGCCGATACAGACAAATAATTAAAATCAAACAACATGTAAGAGGCACTTCTCTTTATTGTGAGATCTGGGATATTGTGTAAATAGTGGAATTACACTGTTCATATTCTGGGAGAGTTATTTTGAACACAGCAACAAACTGAAGCCAGATAAGGAGGTGAACATGTGAGTCATAGCACCAGAGGTAAAGTAAGGTTTCCTTGTGAAACAAGTCTTCTTATTCAGGCCTCTGCTTCTTGCTCGTGTAATCGTGAGTCCAGTAGGCTCAAAACAATCAGTACTCTATGTATATGTCTTATATGCATATGTGTTACTCTCTGTATATATGTACAGAGTACTCTCTGTATATGTGATATGAGTTTTCCAATGGGGTTTTTTATCCATCTGATAAAATATCACCGTTTAATGATAACGCAATTATTTTCATCATTATTATTATAATAATAATAATAATAATATGTATAAACAAAGTACTAAATACATGAAACAATTGACCAAAAAGTGAAAGAACTTCAGAATGACAAAATAATGTTTTAGTGACTTAACAACATTTATCACATTTCAGAGGACAAAACTAATAACTGGCTAATTAACAATTAATAACCAGCATTACTAAAAATAAATAGAAAATATGTGTGTGCATCTCTGTAGATGGCTGTGAGGACAAATTTTGATATAAACCTTTTTTGTGAGGACATTTATGGCTGATCCTCACAACTTAACTTTGGATCTTTTGAGGGTTAGGACTTAGCTTAGGACATAGCTTAGAATTGGGTTGAGGTTAGGACTAGCTTTAAGCATTTAGTTGTGATGGTTAAAGTTGGGGTAAGGGGCTGGGGAACTGCATGATTTGAGTGTGTGTGTGCGAGTGTGTGTAAGATAAACCAGAAATACAGAGTGTGTAATTGGTGGCAGAGTGTTGTGTTGTGTTTACTAAATGCCTGCAGCTGGCAGGTCAGTGACTGGCTTCACATGGCTTCTGCTACTGGTTGCCAGCTGCTATGGTTATGATCTTTAGTTTCAATCAGTTCAAAACTCAGATTGGCTCTTTCACACACTGCCGTCCAAGAAGCTATGACCACTTTACGCGTGCAGGTCCAAGTTTTTTTGTTCTGTACATGTTTGCATGTAATGAGGAAAACTTAAATGCCAAAATACAGAGCTTCTTAAAATATATTTTTACCTGAAGCATACCCCTGACAGCAGCTTTGATGATGTACATTACAGTACACATAAGCTACTAATTCACTATTCCTTATTATTCGTTACCTACCAGGCTGGAGCCAAAGATGGACCAGTCCATCACAGACTACTTATAATGTAAGAGTTATTTGCAGTCCAAAAGAAAGACCTGTTGGCCCCTTAAATTAATGTAATTGGTGAACATAGTGAAATACCTTTCACTTGCAAAAACATTGAATTATTATTTCTATAGTTTCAGCTAATTAAATTGGCTGGCTGCAGCCATTCATTCAGACAGAAATCATGTCACCCACTAAAATTTCTCCCCGTCATCACGGCTGTCATTTTCAATAACAATAATTGCCCCACTGTTTCTTTTCAGTCTATCAAGGGTTGAAAATGACTGCATCTGCTGACATTGTTTAAAAAATTGTTTACATTTTTAAAAGTGTGCTTCAGTGATTCTGTGTACATTTTTTGATTGCATGATAATTAGAATTATTGATAACAATATCAGCAACAACAGTCTTTAGTCTCACCTTGGCTGGTTAGTGTTGAGCGCAGCATACCACTTTTTGACCAGATCTTGATCTGTCCATCTTCTCCAGCTGAGTTATCAGAGAAACAGATTAAATCCATGGTATACTACGTACATATTTTAAGAAGCAAATTCATAAAATTAAAAGTTTAATCAAAATCTTTGATGGCAGTATAGATAAAAGAAAAATGTGCGAGCCCTGTTATCTTTACCTGTGATAAGAGCAGTGCCATCATAGTTCCATCTTCCAGCCAAAACAGCTCCATTATGTGCTTCAACACTCTTCTCGATACGCCCTATCTTTGAGACCAGGTGGAACTTTCCTGTAAAGAGACAAAAAAGGCATATTGAACAGAATTTCTACACTATAGGCCTGGTTTAATGTATGGGTCTATAGTCTGTATTCAGAAAAAAAGTGTCTGCTCTAAATGTACATCTGATATACACAATAAAACATAAATGTTCAGGTTGCTACTTGAAGCAAAGTACAAAACACCAGTATGAAGAAAACATTTACAGAAGTAAAATGAAGTAAAATAACTGAATCCCTTTACATACAAAGCAAGGTTATATGTTCCCCTCCTTTTTAAATTACAAACTATTAACATAAGGTAAATGAGTGAAAGTGAAGGTTTCTGTTTGTTAAATTAGGGCAATTTTCTGTTTGCTAGACACAGGGGGTGATCATGCATGGAGACAGCTATCAAAGACGCTAGCTCAACATATACTTTGTGGCAGTGTGTATTAAAGAAATTCTGAAGGTGCTGTGTAATTTCTGGGGGCCAAAAACTGCAAATCAGCATGCTGTTGCATTTTCCACTTCTAATTTTGGAAATCTCAACAAAAGTGGACGGTATCGGTCGAACAGGTAGAGAGTACACCTGGTGTGTACAGCTTTCAAATTCTACTAACTCAACTATTAACTCATGAAAATACATACTGAATTATATTATGGGTGAAGTCTACTTCCATGTCATATTATGTTTGTATAATGTCAAATGATGCCTCAAATAAATAAAGTATACTAAAACTTAGATGTTCAATTGTTAGTTTTTAAACGGATACATTCACTACAAATATTACACTTTGACACAGTGTTCATAATGCGTTATCCCACTCAGCAAAAGCATCTTTTTCCCCCTTGATAAAAAATGCAAAATTTTATTCTGAGCAATAATTAGATAATATTTGTTTAACTGGAAACAAGGCAAGAAGCAGAAGAAAGTTGCAAGTGAATTGTTACAAGAGTCTTCCCTACACTTTGGTCTGCCAGAGAAAATTGCTGCTTCAGTTTGTGGGTGTGTTTATGCAACCCAACACTGCCATTAGTGTTGCGACCACACGCTGCCTTCCATAACAGTACATCCATATTCTGTGTGTTTATATCTAATATAGGCCGGAGAGCAGATATACAAAGCCATATATATGTACGTCACCCAGAATGTTTTGCCAAGTTTTTGATTACAATGATGGAAAAACCAAAAAAAAAGTGATTTGAACATTGAAGGTCTGCTGAAAAGAGGAGGGACTGACATACTTTTTACAGTACCACTAAAATAATTAACTGAAGTTAAAATAGTAGAATTTACATGCTTCTCTCAGACAAATTTTATTTTATTTAAAGGAACACCAGTTTTAATGTATAAGCATCAAACTAAAGTATATGATTTCCCTTAACTATGAGGAATGACTACTGAATTGTTTGATTCATACAAAAACTATACAAAACACTGAACAGAAACCAGTAAAAGTAGCAGTTGCCAATGTCCCACAAAAGTACTGGAAGTTCTGCTTATCAGAGCTATCTGCTATACAAGGTTTTGTAAAGTTATTTTCAGTTTAACTTTAAGGGTCACATTTACCCTACTGTATGTCCTGAATGTCTCAATGAACAGTGAGTAGGAAAAGAAAACATATTGTACTTGTATTGTGATGTGTGATGTGCACTGATTTTGGAAATATGACTCATATGTTATTGTCTAAGAAATGCATTATTCAATTTTGTTATGAGGAAAAGATCAACGCAGTTATTGATAATATCAATTGTAATACTTGTAGAATAAATATTTGTAAAGCAATAAATCAGAATTGCTTTACAAAAAGAACCAGCACCAAAGAATAATTGTACAACTAATTGTGACCAACGCATAGCATCACAGACTTAGATCAATACTATTCTACATAACAGTAAAAAAATAAACATGTTGGTCATGTGCCTGCTGACTGCCCGGGTATATTTTAGTAAAACTGACATCGATTCTCTGATTGAACTCAGAAAAAAGGGAACTTGCCATCAGAGCTGGTAAGGACAAAGACCTCAGCCTGGGTCTGTTTCTTGACACCAACAGTTTTGGGGAACCAGTGAAGATCAATAGGGTAAATTTCCTCTGGCAATTTGACAACTAGACTGGTCTCACTGGTCAGCAGGTTCCATTTGAGGATCTGGTGGTCCTCACTGCATGAGTACAGTTCATCTGCTGTAGTCCAGCCAACACAGCTCACAAGTTCCTCATGTGATCTACTGTTAAGGAAAGGAATCAATGCTTGTAATTGTTTCAGTTACATTCACTTTTATTTGTAGAGTGCCAAATAACAACACTTTCCACACAGGGACTTTACACAGACCCAGTGCCACAAGGGGGCATATCCTCATCAGTTTTATTTCTCTGCCCCCTCTGTATTAGCTTTAAACATCTATAGTATGTACTGTTATTAGTGCTCTGTTAGTTTCATGTGCTCTTCAGTAGCACACTAATTACAAATGAAACTTTGAAAAGATAGCAGCTATTTAGACTTTCTGAATATATTCCAATGTTAAATCAAGAGGTTCTGTTTTGTTAAAGTAGTTGTTCCCTAACAATTGTTAAAAACCTGGTGCCAGGTGTGACTTAAATTGTACTTAAATTGCTCATATGAAATCTAATGCATTGAATAACCTTATCGGAAAAAAAGAAAGAAATTGTAGTTTTGGCACAGAAGAGGAGTCGGGTCAAGTCATACCATATTAGGAGTTAACCAATTACATCAAAAAGTCTAACAACGACGATGTTAACAATAATACTCTTTAACACAACAAGGATATGTTTTGGTTCCTTTAAGAGCCATGTTTTCAGTCTCATCGTGGATGTTTGCTCTTGATCCCTAAACAGAGAAGACAATATATATTCAGTTATATCACCCTGTTATAAAGCAAACACACGGACAGAAACAATGCCGATAATGAAACATTTAAATTAGTATAAACCGTACCCTGTAGATTAGACGAGGCTTCGGTGACAGCAGCAGTGGATGAAACAAGCGTCTGCAGTTGCTACGTTACCTACCACTGGTTGCTAACGGGAATCCTAGCTCAAAGTGCTACCTAGCTAAAACAGACACTGCTCTGTCGTTACCGACTGCACCGTGACACAGTCACAAATGTATGCGTGCCATATAGTCCAGCAAAAGGCACTCGAGTCGAGTCATCATTACAGGACCAAAGGAAGTCTGTCTACAGCTGTCGAGCTCGCTTGAGTTTTATAGGCTAACTTTTGGTAGCACTCTAATCTGGGTCATGCTAAGCAACGCGAGTTATCGCGAGAGTTGCAAATCTCACTCTTTTACAACCAACATGTTTTGTTATTTAAAAACACAAAGTACACATATATATATATATATATGAAATGGAGATACATTTTTTAAAACTCGTGCTAAAGCACAATAACAGACCAACCGAATAACATTTCATGAAATATAAACTTATAGTCGGGGCGGGACTTCGTTCTACTGTAACCAGGCAACCGTTTGAATACGTAGAAACTTCAGGGGTTGAATGTGACAATAACCATACAGAATATTATAAAACTATGTGAAAGATGAGTTCTACTTTGTGTGTTTTCGCCTGGTTATTCTTATCGCATCGTCGTTGGTTTGGAGAAGGGCGGAGTTGGCTGCGTCCCCTTTTTTGAATTTCGTGTTTTTTCTCCCCCTCCTCCTTGCCCTTTGAACGTTCCATGGTGCCTTGCGTCAGTTGGTAACGAATTTGGTTCGACAGCGCAGTTTAGGCGCCATTTACAAGTTAGAGTTTTCAAGTGGGAGCGAGTCGGGATGACACGGGGCTGAGTATTTGTGGATATATTCGCCTGATTTTTGGATTTACGAACAGCGTTTTTTTAACCGTAATTTGGTGCAGAGGAGACTTTTCACAGACCTTGTTCACTTTGTGGAAGGTACAGCGGAACAGTTTGGCTAAGATCAGTGTCTGGGTTGTGTCTATTTGCTGAAATGCACAGCGTTAATTTCAAACAAGACTTAAGAAACAGCATGCTAATTTGACTTTCAATGGAGGAAAAAAATGATTGAGGAACTTTATCAGTATCCCGAAATGTAAAGAGAGTTACTTGTGTTTGAGGTTTTTAACCGCGTCGTTGTTATTCTTCGTAGTTGGGCACTTTCATCGCTGTAACACCGCATTTCTGGTTGTATGAGCAGGAGTTTAGTAGTGCGTTAAGCTTGTGCCTAACGATGTCTTTGTCTGGTTGACGTACACGACGTAACATTTACATGACATCGGCTGAAGTTGAGCGCACGTTTCAATTCCGATAACCCCGAACTGTGCGTACAGGAAACGTTACAGCGCTGCTTTAGCATTATACAGTTAGCCGATATGTTAGCTTTAGCTTCGCAGTGTATCTTGACGTCAGATACGATAGCGATATAATTCTACGACCAGAAAAAAGTGTGCGTTAACGTGGCAACGTTGACGTTCATGACGCGTTCATATATAAATAGATATTTTTCGGACTTTAATAATTTGACACAGATGGCGAGTCCAACTTAATTGTGCCTAACATCGTTACAATCAGATTACGCTGGCTGTTTGAATGTGCTTTCCTGTAAACTAGCGAGTTAGGTTGCCTCGTCTACACCTCCGCCCCCTACATGAAGTAGAGAGGATGAGAGCCTGATGTTGGTGTCACTTTTAGACTTCGATCCTTTTACGACGGTGTCCTCTCCGTCCTCTAGATAGCCAGTCAGATAACCTATGCTAGTTTAGGGACTTGTGTGCATGATTTCTTTTTCCATATGGGTTCTTTTTTTTAGGATTTTTACAACATTACAGTGGTTGTTAAGCGTTCATGTTTGTAACGCGTAAATAAAATACCCCCCCTCTCCTATATGCACAAGGCTATTAAAGCTACGCTGTTATAGGAGGAGACTGTATTTCAGTCTTAGAATACTATATACAGCTGTAAAATGACCTTTGTCAGACCAGAATATTTTTTTAAGCAACCTCTTATTTTTAAGGTCACACACTTGCATTTAAATGTTGAATGCATGTGTGTAAGATATACGTTAATTTACTTAAAAATAATGTACTGTTTAACCGGTGTATGGACGACAGTGGGATCTGACTGGGGGTAATGATTAAAGACTGACTACAGGCTGCTGCTGCTTGTGTGACCGACCAAAAGTGGAGTTTGAGAGATTGACAAGCACCACTCATTATGGATTGATTTTATTTTATACCTATGACAGCCTTCAGATTTCAAATCATGCCATCCAAAACGGCAAAGAGCTCAACTGCCGCCGCTAAGCCAAGAGGGAAAGGGTCGCAGCCTCGGGATGACTCGGAGGACGAGCCTGATGTAGTAGCCCCTCAACAAACCAAGTCTAATGGCAGAGAGGAGGCACCGCAGACGACAACTGGCAAGTAACAAAGGGTGTTTTGATGTCTGTGAATCTAAATAAGTTGTGTTCACTCAGTGGTGTTGCGTGTTTTGCTGTACTGGTTGTTGTAGTAGTAGCCAATTGGCGCAGCTGTGAAGCTCTTTTTTTCCTCCTTTCTCGGTTTAATCTCAGTACGTAGTTAGAATGGCTGATGTATTTTTTCTTCTAAAGTTATACTCATCAATAAACGTATGGTGATTTTTGAGATGATTTTGAATGCTTATTTGAGCGGACTTCTTCACCGAAGCTCCACAACAAACGAGGTAATTTAAGTTATATATTTGAGTGTTTTGTGTAGTTGGTGGAGGAGAAATAAAATACTAAATTCGTGTAACTTGATATTAAATGATTTGAATGCGAGGCTTATAGGATGCACAGTGGCGTCAAGTGGTTGTTTGTGTTTTCATAGATGTATTCAGATGTTGTCTGAGGATATCAGTGACAAACATCGACCCACTTCATTGGCTTGTTTATGCTTATGTGAGCACAATAGATTTTTGGACAGGTCGCTGTGACTTGGAAGTGATGGCTTCAACTTTAAATACATGTGTATTTTTTTCGCTGCACGTTGTTTCCACGTCTGTGTTTTGACTTCCAGTTCAGTATTTGATTGAAAATGTGACGTTGATGGTGGAAATTCACACTTGAGTTATTTACTGTCGACGAAATTAATGTGGGGCGCATCCACTCTCGTATCGACGCTTCTTGTGGACAGCGTTTGTATAATAATGTGGCTCCGTCATGAGCGACCATGGTCTCTTTCTGTTTTTCTTTTTTATATGTATATATTTATGGGTCTATGTTTCTCAGAACAAAGAGAAATAACGCCTGTCAACTTTTCTCCTCGGGAGTCGTTGTTTGACCGCTCTCGCGACTTTGCCTGTGTTTTTGTTTGTTTGTGTTTTTCTGCTCCACCACCCCTCCCCCACGCACCACTGTCCCCCACCTGAAACGACTCGCAGAGGGAATAAAAAGTTGCACTTTTTTTGTCATGCCACAGATCCGTCTCACGGAGAGGCTGCCGAGGCGGTTGATAACCGAAGTTTGGAGGAGATTCTCGGCAGCATCCCTCCACCCCCGCCCCCAGCAATGACCAATGAACCGGGCGCTCCTCGCCTCATGATTACACATTTAGTCAATCGCAACTTTAAATCGTACGCAGGCGAGCAGATACTGGGGCCTTTTCACAAGGTACGACCGAAACTACCCACAAATGTTCAATAGTATGTGTGTGCGTGGGAAATGCTCTGTTTATGTGTTAAGATAACTGATGAGCCACCATTTGTGGTGTTTCTCAATTTAAAAAAAAAAAAAAAAATGTATTATTTGTTCAAATAAAAATCTATTGTCCTGAGTTGTGTGTGGTTTTAAAAAGTAAAGAAAAAAATATATGGTTGTGTGATAACATTTATTGAGATAAAAATTATTTTAAATTGGGGAATTGGAAAACACACTCCTCCATTTTGATTTAGTGAATGTATCTTACACAGGGTAGTGATCTAATGGTGTGCTGGCATTTCTCTTAAATTATGTCTGTCTTTAAAACTTATGCTTTTCACCTTCCTCTGATCCCCCATTTGTTTTGCAAATGTATGTTTATTAAAATAATCCTTAACTACACCCACTCATCCTACAGCACCCAGCACAATCTTATTGTGCTTAAATGTTAATATATGCCTTCTAATGTTATTACATTTACAGAAGTTGTGTTTGGATGCAGTATTTATTTATATCTCTATTGTATTTAATTTTTTATTATTATTATTCTCTCTCTTGCCTTTCTCTCAGCGCTTTTCCTGCATCATTGGTCCAAATGGAAGTGGGAAGTCCAATGTGATAGATTCAATGCTGTTTGTGTTTGGATACAGAGCTCAAAAGATCAGATCAAAAAAGCTCTCAGTGCTGATTCACAGCTCTGATAAACACAAAGATGTCCAAAGCTGCACTGTGGAGGTGCATTTTCAAAAGATCATTGACAAGGTATATATATATATACATATACAGTTGTGCATATCATGGATCTAATTGAAATGAGTGATGAGAAATACTTTCTAAAACACTTTTGTTTTTCTTGAATAAAAAAAAAAAAATTCTTAATGTGCTCATGTGATGATATTGATACTTATCACACCAGTGACTAAACTCACATTGGAATCAGTCATGAGAGTTGCAGCCTAAACACCCACACATACCATAGTCAATTCATAATGTGATAGAAGTGATTGTGCTATTTTGAGTAATTTATAAATAAAATGTCAAGTGACTGCTCTACTAAATTTATTTTACTGTGGGAAGTCAGTAAAATAGGTGAGAGTATTAAAAGTCAAATCAAATGTCACAACTATATGTAGTTTAGAGAATCATAAGGGTTTTTATGTGTGATCTTCCACATTAGGTGTAAGTGTTACCCTGATCACTGTTAAATGTACTTAAGTCATTCTGTTTGTTAAAGCAGCTCACAGAAAATTTAATTTGAGTTTTTGAACCTAGGATGTAATTTTGTGAACTCTACTGGTAGCACAATCTTTCATTTTTGACACTTAAAAATATTTTCAGGAAGTGGTGTAGTTAACTTAAATTATATACTTAAAAAATATTTTAATGAGATGTCTTTTTTTACCCCAATTGAATACAGTTATTAATGTTACAGTTATTAATGTTTTTTTTTTTTACCCCAAATGTAACAAGATAGAAAACACTAACAATATTGATTTTTCTATCTTTATTTTTTGTTGGTTTAGTTAGCTTAGATCTGTTGTGTGCTTTTTGAGCGGGCCTTCTTGATGACTGTTTTCTTCTAACCATCCTCGGCTTATTCGTCAGTATTGCAAGTGTTATCATTTGATGTGTGCAGCTATTTTGAGTTTCTTCTGAACTGTTCTGCTCTAAGCTGCTCTCTCTTCTACCCCTCCCCCCTCTGAGCCAGGAAGGAGATGACTACGAAGTTATTCCCAACAGCAAGTTCTATGTTTCCAGGACTGCCAACAAAGACAATTCCTCAGCCTACTATATTGATGGCAAGAAAGCCACATTCAAAGAAGTGGGTGCCTTACTCCGAAGCCATGGTATTGACCTAGACCACAACAGATTTCTGATCTTACAGGTAATTGTAATTTTATTTTATGTATTTTCCTTCTCAACTGTTAAAGTCAGCTTTTTTTTTTATTTTTAAAAAAAAATCCCTGCTGTCATCATCCCATTCTGGCACATAATTCCTGCTCTTCTCCCTCTGCCCAGTTCCCAATTTTCTTTCAAATCAAATGTTTTGTGGCTACCTCAAAGCCAAGCCTTTCTTTGGGAGTAACCTGTTGCACTGGAATTGGAAGGGAGAGCGTGTGCCCTCTGCCAGCCCTTAGACTGCTATAGCAGCGCATCATGGTTTGAAACAATGTGGTAAAGTTGCGAACCATAATTTGCTGCTGTAGAATTTTAAGGAATAAATGCAGTTTTGTTGTGACATGGACCTGGACATGAGGAGG
This sequence comes from Solea solea, assembly GCF_958295425.1. Classification (NCBI taxonomy): domain Eukaryota; kingdom Metazoa; phylum Chordata; class Actinopteri; order Pleuronectiformes; family Soleidae; genus Solea; species Solea solea. The sequence continues at coordinate 18,018,502 of NC_081140.1, read as the reverse complement.
TGTAGTTCAACACATTTAGTTAAATGCAGGGTAATCTTTGATTGGGTTGACCAACCAGAGGGGACGGGTTGGATCTCCTTTCCCCTCTCTTCCCCTCCCCCCATGTACCTGCCACGCTTTAGCAGCACGTAAATATTGGCGTGTGAGAATAGACCCCAACCCCAATATTAGCAGTGCTGCTTCAGTGCGGCTGGACCAAACACCCTCCATTACCATGGCTTTAATATTGGTTCAACATTCTTTTTTTGATTTTTATGATTTTTCAAGTTTTTATGAATTTTTTAATTATTTTTATTTAGCATGATGTTGCACTGAGTTTCCCGATAGTTCACTTGTTACATTCCTACCCTTCTGATTTTTTTACATGTGTGACCTACCCATTATTACTGATTAACCCACTGTTTATGGGGATGACTCATGTAAAAGCAAAACAAAATGGCTGATTACTTAACTTTTTTATTTTTTTTATTTTATTACATTTTCAGTTGGTGTAGTTTAGTGAATATGTCCCCCTCCCCCTGTGGTTTTGTGGTTAGTTGGTTGACTACATGTGTTGTGCTTGACTTGTTGCGTTAGCATGTGTGCATGTTCCATCTCATTCTCCTTGGATGTGAAAGAGTTGTGAAATATTCAGCTCCCTGTCTATGACATGAGCTGCATGACTATGAGAAGAGGTTTTAGCTTGTTCTCCAAGGTCACTTTTCCAGGCCTCTGGCTAAGGGGAAGCTGTCTATTTTGTGCTCTCAGTGCAGTGGATGACATGGGGGACATACCCCCCTCCCCCTGCTCTTCAGGCTTCTCCTTCCTTTCGTGTAAATATAAATAAAATGTGAGCTCCCACCACAGCGATTGTAATGTAATTTGTAGTTTTTATATATGTATCCATATATATAATTATAGAGAAATATGATTCAAATCCAGCCTAACTAAAAATTAATAAAAAGGGACACTGATCAGATAAGTTAATTATTACTCTAGAGATCTCTAACGTGGGGCCAAGTGTATACATGTAATACTTAGAAATTCATCAATGGTATAGCAGCCAATCACTGTATGGTGGGATGATAATATGTAAGTGCTGTATTAAATGTCCTAATGTATGTTAAAAATATGCCATTACACTATCTACTTATTAATGAGATTACATCATTTTTATGTTTGATAAAGTAGTCCATTATTTCATTTCTCAGATGGGGAAAAATATTTTTTGCACAAAATGGTTTATAGTACACTGTGTGAACGTGTGGTCAAAGGACACTTTGTCATCACAATTTATGGTTTAACGTGTTATTGTAACATTTTGCTCTGTGTTTGCTGTGGATGATTGCATGCATGTCTGCTCTGTCCATGTGGTGTCGTGGACCTTACGTAGGGTGAGGTGGAGCAGATTGCCATGATGAAGGCTAAAGGTCAGACAGAGCATGATGAGGGCATGCTGGAGTACCTGGAGGATATCATCGGCTCCTGTCGCCTAAAGGAGCCCATCCACACACTGGCCCGTCGCATTGAGCTACTGAATGAGCAGAGGGGAGAGAAGGTGACACACACTCATCATCAGTTAACCAGCTTTCCCTGCTACCGTGTCCTGACTCTGTAGACTATAGAGGTATTTTTAATGTGATTGTATGTTTAGATACTTTTGATGCAGAGATGAAACTAATAACTAGGTTGGTATTATATATTAGAAGATGTTTTTTTAATTTCAGTTAAAAAATTAAAATAATAATAGTGTACTGCTGTCATTGGAAGTAACAAGGTACAATGTATTTGAAAAGCTGAATAATATAGTTTTTCTGAAACGTGGGACTAATATTTATTATGTCATCACCTGATATCTATTATTGCATTGTGTTTACTCTTCTAGCTAAACCGAGTAAAGCTTGTGGAAAAGGAGAAAAATGCTTTGGAAGGTGAAAGGAACAAAGCTGTGGAGTTCCTCACCCTGGAGAATGACATTTTTAAACACAAGAGTCATCTTTGCCAATATTATGTGTGAGTGCACAATATCTTTTTTTTGTATTTGACAAATTCAACATTCAGTTTAATGTAGAGCCAGCAGTGGCATAATAAGAGAGAGAACCTTTCACAAGGGTAGTGTGACCTTTTGATGTGTAAATAACATCTTATCTCTCACTGTTTGTCTTGATTTTTATATTGCCTTCAGTCACGATCTACAGAAGCGTGTGGTGGATAAAGAGCAGGAAAAGCAGAAGATATTGGAGGACACCAAGGAACTCACGGAGAAAACTACAAAGATCTCACAGGAGATGGAGAAAATGAACGAAGAGCTCAAAAATGTGGAGAAGTATGACTTTTTTGTTCTTTCCTTCTGCTTACCAACTTAGTGCATTTAGAGCTTATTCACTTATAATGAGGATGTTGTCAGGGTCTGTCTTGCTCTAAACATTATTGTTAGGAGGCAACATTTCAGTTCAGGCTTCTCAACATGTCTGTGTCTTAAAATCTGAATATTGTTGCTCTGTTCTTGTACGAATTTTTTATTGAGAACTGAATTTTTTTAAATTTTATTCTAATTGTGTATTTGATTGTTAAACGGCTGATGTGAATGTACTGGGTAAAAAAATGGTTTTCCTCCTCCAGGAAACAAAATAAGCTCAACAAGTACATTGAGACCCAGAAGCAGAAGTTCACCCAGCTGGACCTGCAGGATGTTGAAGTGCGTGAGAAGATTAAACACTCCAAGAGCAAGAACAAGGAACTGCAGAAGCAGCTGGAAAAGGACAAAGAAAAGGTGTGTTAGCCTTTATATCATGGTCCACTGTTGCACAGTTCAACTTACTTACATTCATTTGTCATAAACATTTGCTGCTCTCTTGCAGTTTTGTCCGATCTTTTCTGTTTGACAGTATCACAGTGGGTCTTCTCACATCGTCTTCAGAGGCTAACACATTTGTCGGTAGAGAATTTCTAAATTTGCGTATATTTAAACACAAGGTTACTTGTGTTTTAATATGAGAAGCTTATGTCATATTTAAGCAATATGTGGTGACACTCTAGTCTCTGAATTTGTCACAACATGTAAGAATTATGGGCACTAAAATATAATTCCTGTTGCGTATAGGAAATAAAAGCACTGATGTTTTGAGGTATGGAGGGAAAATGGTGAGGATAAACTCAAACTACATTTTAACTTTAATTTATGTGACACTATTGATATTGAGAGTGATTGTTTTCCCTACAAAGCAACATCACTTTACAGGTTTGTGTTTTACAGTTGTCCACAGAGCTATAAAATAATTTCCTTCTATTTTTGTGAAAATTAAGCCCTCTAACTTTTACCAGTTTATTACATTTAGTGTTTTTCTTTTACACCAGGCCTGGCTTCTAATATAGATTTTTTTTTTCTCCTTTTTTAATAAATGTGACTTGATGGTAAAAACAAGGCTCGAGTCAGTGAAATTGTTTTGACTCTTGAATTTAAAACGGTGTGAAATCTTACTGTCATGATGTCCAATATGACTGAAAAAACCCTGCGGTGTCATTTGTAAAAGTGTGGAAAACACTTTTGAGAGAGATTTTATTAGTCAGTGAAATCTTATGGCAGGAAGGCCTGTCTGCCCCGAATTAACCACTAGGGGGCTGTGAGTTATCACACGAGTTTATTCTTCATGAGTGTTTGTGTGTGCCGTTTCACTCTTAATCAGGTTCCTCTCTCTTGGGCTAATGTTTCTCTAACTTGTGCACTTACTGAAAAAAGTTTGCATGCAGACCTAGAGTGAAGAGTCACCCTCACTGTAGATACACCTTCTCCTACCACCTACAAAGGCAGTACTCTGGACATGTCTGAGGGGGAGCTGGGCAGAGGCAGGCAGACCTCTGGGGAGCAGTGTTCTGCTGGGTGGCAGTCAACTATGGCCTGACTTGTGTAACACTCCCAGCAGCCATATTCACATTTCACCTGCAGTTAACCCTACAAAACATAGACTATATTCACACACACACATTCCTTCCCTTGTTGAAGCACTGCCAAGCATTGTGTCAGTTTTGAATGTGTTTATAGTTTGTTACAGTTGTGTGTTTTGATCTGCTTCTGAATGTGTGGCACAGTTGCTTGTAACTGATACTGGCAAAAAAAAAAAGCACATTCGATCCACTTACTTCATACCTCGTTTTCAGAAAGTCATTACTAATCTCTTTCATCTAATCTCGTTGAAGAGTTAAAGTCCTATTGGTCTGCGGTCAGCAGGAGTGTGTTTTAATGGACTGTGTCTTCAGCCCCAACAGGTGTATCTCCTGCAGTTGTTTAGAAACCAGTCTGACACATCTCGTCTGTTTTTGTTTGTTTTCCTGTCTGGTTCGTCTTCCAGCTGGAGAAAGTGCGCAGTGTACCAGCCAACAGTGAAAAGGCCATCTCTGATGCAACAGTTCGCAAGGAAGAGCTGGAGAAGCAGAAGGTAAAAGAGGAGGACAAACTTAAGGAGGTCATGGAGAGTCTGAAAGAAGAGACCAGTGGCTTGCAGCAGGACAAAGAGGTGTGTGCACCTTGGTGCTTGCTTTCTTTAACTCAATGTAGAAAACGTTTCAGATTGTTTCTATGAAATTCCTCATTTCACAATCCTTACATCTCATCTTGTATTCTCCAGACCAAAGAGAAAGAGCTGATGGAGCTCAGCAAGGCTGTAAATGAAACCCGTTCCCGTATGGACCTGGCTCAGTCGGAGCTTGACATCTACCTGAGCCGTCACAACACAGCTTTGACGCAGCTTAACACAGCCAAACAAACGCTTCAAACGACCTCAGACACTCTGCGAGAGCGCCGCGCCGCCATCAAAGATTTAGAAGTCAAAATACCACAGACAGAACAGGAACTCAAGAAGGTAAAACTAAATACAAGAGTGTTGTTAAGATGGCATTTTGTCACATGTTGTGATGGAACCTAGAGTAAATTTACCTTTGTACTAACTACACATCTGCCCACAGAATATTGAGATTTGTATGAACCTTTTCTTGAAATGCTTTCTTGGTTTCCCCTCTGAAGGATGAAGCGGAGCTCGAGCAGCTGATGAAGGTCGATAACAGCACCAGAGAAGTAGTGAGGGAAATGAGGCAGAAGGTGGATGAAGCCAAGAGTTCTCTGTCCTCCAACCGCAGTCGAGGAAAGGTCCTGGATGCCCTCATGCAGCAGAAGAAGAGGGGCACAATCCCTGGCATCTTGGGAAGATTGGTAAAAAGCCATACATGATTATACAAGAGCTACTGAAAAAGAAGTCATGGAGCTGTGATTCATTTGACTTTTTTTATTGCTCATTTGTGTTTCTAGGGAGATCTTGGTGCCATCGATGAGAAGTATGACGTGGCCATTTCCTCGAGTTGTGGTGCTCTGGATAACATTGTGGTGGATACAATTGACACGGCTCAGAAATGTGTAACGTTCCTCAAAGAACAGAACATCGGGGTTGCCACCTTCATTGGTCTGGACAAGGTAAAGAAAGACGCACTAAATCAACAGGTTGTCTTTGAAAAGCTTCTTGAACCTTAACAGAAATGTCTGATAAAATGAATTGTTATTTAATAACTCCCTCTTTGCCTCCTTTTTCCAGATGAAGGTGTGGGAAAAGAACATAGCTCCCATTAATACTCCAGAGAACTGCCCTCGTCTCTTTGACATGGTGCGAGTGAAAGATCAGAGTGTGCTGCCAGCTTTCTACTTTGCCCTGAGGGACACCCTGGTGGCCCAGGACATGGAGCAGGCTACACGAATGGCCTTCCAGAGAGAAAAGCGCTGGAGAGTGGTCACCCTGAAGGGACAGATCATTGAGATGGCTGGTGAGTGTTCTACTATTTATGTCATCTGTTTACACAGAGCTATCAGTATTTACAAATTAGATAATCTTAACGTGCCTGTGGTCTGGTGTGTGCTTCACAGGTACTATGACTGGAGGAGGAAGAGCGTTGAAGGGCAGAATGGGCTCTTCTATTGGCACCGAGGTCTCCCAACAGGAGGTGAGGTCAAATTAAATAAGTATAAAATTGGTTCTCACTTGTTTTATTTAACTTGACACTTTCATGTACTTTTTATATGAAAAAAAAAAGTGTAATGTTTGTAAAAAAGGAAACCAACCTTTTCATTTTAACATATTAGATTCAAACATGTTCTTGCTGTACTTTTGATCGTCTTAATAGCAACAACTTTGTCTGCTCCTCAGAAAACATTTCTGTAGTTTGCATTTATTGAGGCCATAGACTGTGTGTAAAAGTGGAAATAGCCTGGCGATTTGAAATGTAGGACATAAGTAATAGTTAGCCACCAGGGGGCGACTAAATAACTCCTGACATCAGAAAACATTTTCCTGAGGGATTAATGGTCTGACCCACTAGTTTCAACTCTTCTTCAATAGAACATAATAGTTTTCCCATTTAAAAGGTAAATAGAAGAAGTATCACAGCACAAATGAGTGGACACAAGAGTGATGGACACACGGGAGTGATTGGCTGTGAATTTCACAGTTTTCTCAACAACAATAGTTTGTTTTGCCACCAAAGGATTACGTTAATCTTTATACACAAGCTATGCTGAAAGCTAATAATGCACCAACAATGATCATACACAGTGGTAATGGGTGACCTATATAGGATACAGAACAATTATAATGTGTTATATGTTAAATTAGTAATATGCATGTGATTCCCTCTCAGTGGAGACATACTTACTTTGTCCACATTTGGTCAAACAAACTTCATAAATGTTTCCTGCTGTAAACTAAGAACATTTTACCTTTCACTTGAAGTGAGTTTGAAACGCTGGCCCTCTTCTGTCAGACAAACCACCACATCAGGCCATTAGTGTACATGACGTGATGATTTTCATGTGTTTTCTGCAGCTCGATCGTATGGAGAACAAGCTGAATGAGAAAGTGATGAAGCTTCAGGGCTGCCAGGAGAGGAAGCTGCAGCTGGAGGAGAACATCCAGCGCCTGCGGCCACAGCTCCGAGACATGAAGAACACTCTGGAAAAATACGCCAACAGCATGACTGTACGTCAGAAACACATTCATCATTGTGTTTGTGTCTCAGTCTTTTGGTGATCTAGTCAACTCTCTTTGCAGCGAGCACACCTGTGTGTAACAGAGTATTTTCCCCGTTACTTTCCTCAGAGTCTTGCTGAACAGGAAACTCACTTGAAAATTCAGATCAAGGAACTTGAGGCTAACGTGCTGGCAGCTGCTCCAGACAAGGCCAAACGGAAGCAGATGGAGAAGAGCCTGGAGGCCTTCAAAAAAGGTAGGACCCTCCTGTAAACGGGAGAGAAACTGTTGAGAACAATATTGTTGTTAGCTGATGAATACCAAATATAATGGAATGTGCAGCAAATGGCAATGACACCACAGTCACCATCCTGGCTAACTAGTAGTTAGTAGTACCAAATATTCCCTCCTCACTCTGATGTTTTGTAGATGTTTGCCCCTGGAATTTACAACAGAAAGGGCAGTAAATTAGATAAAATAATGAATAATAATTAGAAATGATCCATTACCTTGACTAGAAATACAGAGTGTTGGAAAATGTACTTGCAGGTTAATCTAACTTTGGAACACAAATATTGCTTTTCTATCTCACCATCCATCATTGCTCTGTTTTCTCCCCACCTTGCTTTCTTAGACTATGAGGCAGCATCCAATAAGGCTGGGAAGGTGGAAAACGAGGTAAAGAGACTCCACAACCTGATTGTCGAAATCAACAGCCACAAGCTGAAGGCTCAGCAGGACAAGCTAGACAAGGTCAACAAGGAGCTGGACGACTGCTCGTCCACCATAACCAAGGCCAAAGTAGCCATAAAGACAGCTGACCGGTGAGATTCATTTCATTTAAGCTGTCATTTAGTCAGTGAGATTCTTATTTACATTTCTTAACTGTCTTTAAACTGTCTTGCTTTAAGTAAGTGTTTAAAAAAATATATAGTTATTAGCTGAATACTCTTAGGTCTTAGTCTTAGGTTTAGATTCGTTTCAGCCCTGAAAGTCTTTTCTCTTGTGTCTGGAAAACCAATCATCAAATCCAGCAAAGACTTTTTTGTCTTTGTGATGCTAACACTAGTGCCAGGTCTGTGCCTCTTTGGTCTCTGTTCTTCATGATTATTATTGCCATTGCTTTGTTTTGACTTGATCAGTGTTGAGGCAGTAGCGTGTAAAGCAAGCGCTCTCTCTCGCTCATTGGTATCTGTAGCTGGAAAAGAAAGATTGATCATGTGACCACAGAACAGGCTGGAAGTCGTCTGTGGCAAAAATGTGTGATGTGGTTTGTTTGGCTCGATTCTGTGTCCAGTCGATTCAGAACACAGTGGAGCTTGTGAAGTGAAGATGCTGAGGCAGCAGCGTGTTTGACAGCAAGTCTTGCTTTGTCTCAGGAGAACAATGCAGATCTATCCAAAAGCTGCCCAGTCATTTTTGAATTAAGTCAACATAAATCAGGAGGATCTTGCCAAATCCTTTATTACTTTTTGGTTAAATTGACCCTAAACTAGAGTACTGAGCAAAAGTCTTAGGCCACTCTTAGATGTGTTGTTTTAGCAATGCTAGAATGATCATATAGTATTTAATATTCTCGTTTCTTTTCCTTCCATATGCAGAATGACCATAAATGCCTGTGTGGCTGCTAGCAGAAGTATATAAAATAAAATAAAAAATGCTGAATGTGTGTGTATTTTCCTGTCCATGTCTCCTCTATAGTAACCTTAAGAAGTGTGAGGAGAGTGTGGACCGTGTGAAGCTTGAGCAGGAGGAGAATGACAAGTCGATGGCTGAGCTCACAGAACAACTGAAGAAACTTGAGGATGAGGCTGGAGAAATTATGAAAGCCTGTCAAGAGGCCGAGGTCAGCACTTTTTCTGCTTAGATTAAACATTCTCAGCAGCTCTTTCTTTTAAATGTAGATAATCGAGTGGTGTTGTTTTTTTAAGTATAACAAGCTCTCTGGTTTTAGTTAGTATAGAAGTTAGTATTTTAAACAAAGAAATCATTAAAACAATAAGAGTAATTGATTGATAAAAATGATCGGTAGTTTCAGGTAGATTGTAAGATCTGCACTTAAATAAAATACAATTTATTATTTAACGTCACACTTCACAGATTAAGTTTTACATTTTCAAAGCTGAGACTGTTTAGTCATATGACTGTTAAAAACGTAAACATTTAGGACCATGATTTTCTTCCCCCCTCTCCTCTGATTGCATCTCTGAAATGTAAATGCTTTTAAACACTGACTGAAATGAAGAAACCACCTTATGTTTTGTTTTGTTTTGTGTTGTGGTTGTCCTCGTTGTCCAGGCTGCACTTCCAGAGGTGCAGGAGCAATATCAGGGCGTGTTGAAGGACATAAAGGTGCTGCAGCAGCAGGAGCACGCCATGCAGGAGGAGTCACTCAGCGTCCGGCTCCGCATCGAGCAGATCGAGACCAACATCACTGAACACAACAACAAGATTAAGTACTGGCACAAAGAGGTGGGTGTGGTACATATCAAAAACAACTATTAATTCAATCAGGTGATTGTACTCTTAGTAAAAAAAAAAAAAAAATCACCTTATATTTTACACTCTGGACCTTGTATTGAGTTGTTGGAAGAAAGATGTTGACACTGGTGTTGGTGTTGCTGACTATTGTTTGTTGTTTGTGTTTAAGGCCGGTAAGTTGTCCCTTCATTCCATTGAAGACAAACCAGCAGAGGAACTCCGTGTTTTCACTGCTGCTGAACTTGAAGACATTCCTGATGCCAGTGTCATTATCAACAAGATAACCATGTTAGAGACCCCGTGTGCTCAGATGAAGCCCAATCTTGGAGCCATCGCCGAGTATAAGAAGAAGGTGGGAATTTTTGTATTTGTATTTCTCCCTCTTACCCATGGAAGTGGTCTTAATTAAAAGCTGAAAAATCTAACATTTATCATAAACTAAGTGCAGCTGAATTGTGTGTTTTTAGGAGGAGCTGTACCTGCAGCGTGTCGCTCAGCTGGACGAGATCACCACAGAGAGAGACAATTTCAAGCGTGGTTATGAGGACCTGCGCAAACAGCGCCTCAACGAGTTCATGACTGGGTTCAACATGATCACTAACAAACTGAAGGAAAACTACCAGATGCTTACACTGGGTGGCGACGCCGAGCTGGAGCTGGTAGACAGTTTAGACCCTTTCTCTGAGGGCATCAACTTCAGGTAACATTTTGGTTTTATTTTTGTGTCCTTCCAGTTGACATGCGTTTGTTTGTAAGGGCAGAAGTTGTGTGTTGTTTGTTTTTAATCAAACACGCATTCTGTTTCCCATTTTTCTAGTGTTCGTCCTCCAAAGAAGAGTTGGAAGAAGATCTTTAATCTGTCCGGAGGAGAGAAAACACTCAGTTCTTTGGCTCTGGTGTTTGCTCTGCACCACTACAAACCTACGCCTCTGTACTTCATGGACGAGATAGATGCTGCTCTTGATTTCAAGAACGTGTCCATTGTGGCCTGTTACATTTATGTGAGTATAGCCTGGTGGGTGTGATCTGTGACCAAACAAGCTTCAGGTTTCACTTAAAGGTTTACAAACTCTGATGTTTACAGGCTGTTGTTTAGTAGCAGCGTGGTTTAATGTCCAAGTGATGAAAAATCTTAAAGTTACTGTCCTTGAGGAAGCCTCCAAATAAGCTGACTGTCGTGGGTCTAGCTCTACCTATACCGCATTATTACTCTGGTACCATAAGAGAAGGGTACTGAAAAATCTAAGTTTTCTCTCATATCATCCTCACCTCTGATTGGTTTTATTTTTCTGTGCAGGAGCAAACAAAGAACGCTCAGTTCATCATCATCTCTCTGAGGAACAACATGTTTGAGATCGCTGATCGGCTCATCGGCATCTACAAGACTCACAACACCACAAAGAGTGTGGGAATCAACCCCAAAACCATCGTGTTCAAAGAGCATGGCGCTGTCACTGCTTAAATCTGATTAATCTTTGCTGTCTTTTATTTTCCTTTTCACACACATGTAAATATGTCTGTATCTTTATCTTTTACAAAGGAAATGCTGCTATCATTTTACTGTCTGACTCAATAAATGTTTTCTATTAAGATATTTTCCTTATTTCCTTTATCATTATTTTCCTGATGTATTCATTGAAGTTTAATTACATTAACTAGTAAAGCGACATCCTTACCTGTTCCCTTGCATTTCAAAGTCGGTACTGCACACACCACTGGTGTCACCTGCCAAGTTTGAAGCCTTTAAAGGAACCTGTCCAACAGATATGTGATTAACAGACAAACATCTCATACATTTCTAATTCAAACTGGTGGGGGGGGGGGGTTAAGTTAAACAGAACTGGCTTTTTAAGTGTCTTAACAAGATGTCACTGCTCAGGTTTCATGTGACACTTGCATGTCATAATTCACTCTACACACGCACACAAAGTGCAGCAATCGTGTTCATGGAGCTCACATCAACAAGAACTGGTGCCTAAACTGTACACTGCATGGCTTACACATGGTGGCTGAACATTGAATATGACAAATTCTAACATTTCAACAAATTTATGGTAACATTTTAAAATATATTTTTAATCCAAAATGTATAAAACATGTAACCACTACAAAAGGTATTGGTAACATCTGTTACATACGATTCATTCTGTAGTATAACTATTGCTGGAGAACGAGAGCACATTTGTAGATAAAGTGTCAGATGTATTGGTCCTGATGGACCAACAAGTCCATGGCAATAAAGCCATCAAGTGTGAGTAAGGTAAAGGCATCGTGGTGAGGGATACAGTGGAGAAGGAACATGATCTGTGGAAGCCTCCGGTGAAACCCACTGTGTCTGCTTCCATTCAGCAGGTTATACATTTCACACACTGCTCCCATCGCTGTAAATAGTTTGTGTGTGTGTGTGTGTGTGTAAGAAGAGACACAAGTAGCTGCACCAATGTCACCAGGGAAGCTACTGAAATGTCCCACTGCATGATGGGAAAGTCAACTCCAGTCTCTGACAACACATTTAAATGTAAAGCACATTTCTGCTTAGATTATGGCAAAGCAATGCTGAAAATGTATGGTTAGTGTTAGATGTAACACATTCTTAGTAGTTAGTTGGTACAAATCTACAGATTAAACACTTAATACCATAATCTGGTGTATGCAAAGTTGACATAGGGTGTAAAATGGAGTACACCCTCATCACAGGGCCAACACACACAGAGACAAACAACCCCTCACGTTCAATTTAGAGCGTCCAAATAACCCACGCACACACAGGGAGAACCTGGGCCTTTTTGCTGTGAGACAACTGTGCTAACCACCATGCCGCCGTGTTTATGTCTGTTATGTCTGTGATCAGGAGCATTTAGACTGGAATGGTACGACTGAAAGATAGTCTTATATATATTAACACAGACAGTACATCATGTGCATGTAAAGCTCCAGCTTGTCCTGAATAAACCTGGTGTAGTTGACTTTTTTTCACAGCAGATATTTCTTAACCCTTTAACACCAAGCATATCGAAGACGACACATTTGCATTACCGTAATTACGCGATGGTATGTACTATTGGGAACTATTCCAACAGTTTCTGAAAGATAAGTTGCAAGTCAAAGCCAAATGTTAATTATGGTCATTTCACTGGAAAGTGATTCAAAGTTATTCTGGAAAAATGGGCAAAAGCACTTACTCACTGGAGAATTTTCTGGCCCTTATATGGTTAAAACAACATTTTTGAGGCTTAGGTGTTAAAGGGTGAAAAAGTCAGACAAAAGGTTTTATCAGTAACATTAATTAGGGTTTCACTCCAGGTTTTAAGAGAACCAGGGCCGTGCTGTAGTTCAAGTGTAAGGAAAGGTCGCACTGAACACTTGACATTCAACATTCCAATAAAGTGATTGAGAAATAATTATACTGAATGGTGATTATAGCATTGCTATAATAACAAATCTTATGGTGGCCTAAGACTTGTGCACAGTATTGGAAAAAGGTTTGAATTATGACCAAATACATGTTTTAAGAATTTGACAAAAGCCTTTTATTTGCCACATTTTTTGTGGTGGTTTTTTTTTTTCAAACATGCAAATGAGCAGCTGATGTCACAGGCTTTGACTGGTCCTCCGGGAAACCCTGGGAAATGAAGCTAAAAAAAATTATAAAAAATGTTTTAATTATATTCAATATCCGGTCTTTCACTTAAGATGAATTTCCCAATATACACATGCTCAGTCTTTAACAAAAACATGGAAAGGACCTGCAATATCACGACCTGGTAAGGATTCTGTGTTGGGCTATGTTTTAAAAAGTATTTGTGAAGATACAGGATGTTATATAAATATGTTTATAAAGTGCGACATCCAAATAACGAACAACTGTTTATATGGTATTTTACAGTTCTTCTTTTTCTTCAGGAGTGTAAAGATTGAAGGTTTTACTTTTGTCTCTTTCAGTGAGTTTTAAATAAAGCCATCAGCTGCTGAACAGCCATGACCCTGAGTGAGGAGAGCTGTGTGCTCCACATCTCTAGGGCAGCCTCCATCACTGAGTACACCGACCGCACCAGGTCCCATACGGGAGAGATGACCTCACTGTTCAGGCAGTGGACTAACTCACTGAATGGAGACAGTAGAGAGAAGCCAAGTGATGTGGCTTCAACTTGGTTCAACCACATCACTGCCAGCACCAGCAGCAGCAGCACGGGGGAATAAGGCTGCAGGTCACGCCGTACGTCCCATGCCCATCTGTTGGTGCCATGTCTTCCTGACTCGGCACTGCCACATCGGGAACAGCAGCTCACCTTGGGAACAGGAGCTTCCTCCAGGCTGCCTATGGTCACAGCAGACCAGTGCTGCAGGAGGAACTCGGCTGCCCGCGGGCTGATGGAGAGGTTTATCAGCGAGGGCAGAGGGGTTGTAATAAACTCCTCTACCCTCTCTCTGAGCAAATGCACCTTCTCCAGGAAAACCAGCGGGGAGTCCTGCGTCACTGATGTGCCCAGAGACACCAGGTCCTGCTGCTCCTGCTGCAGCAAACAATACTGTTATCAGTGTTATAGTGCATCAGTGGTACCGAATTATAATAATACCTCTAAGTTAGAATAATTGGGGGTATTTTTTTTTTTTTTTTTCAACAAACCCATTTTCAGATTGTTTGTCAGACAAAACTAATCACTTTGGTAAGGTGGCCTGGAAGTTCAAACCATTACAACAAAATGTGAAACACTTTGACAAAGCTCGAGACAAACTTACTTTTTGAAGACAACTTTACAAAACATAAAACACTTTCACAAATCCCAAGGATCCGGAGGAGGGCATGTACCTAATGCTGCAAGTAACCTGGAAGTGATAAAGTGAGCAGTCAATTTTTTTCTTTTTCTTTAAGAAAAGACAAACTGCCAAGACAAGGCTTGTGGAATGACATTAAAACGTTTATTTTATTTCATAGAATTATCTTACACAGTGAATGTTATGGCAAAGGTTTGTTATAGGAAGTAGTAAAAAGACGAAGTCAGTGGCTCTTATTTTGAAAGCCAGGTTGAAAGGATGTGGTGCTATATAAGATGGGCTAAATGACTGCTGTGTATGAAGAAATTTTTTTAATGTAAATTAGTAAATCAAATAAAAGTGTTTCACATTTTGTAATAATGATTTGCACTTCCAGGCCACCGTATTTTGGACAATATAATACGTGTGTAATTGAGCCCTGAAACACACCTGTAGTTCCTGCACTCTGTGGATCAGTGGTTCATATGCCCGCGATACCTCTGCTCCAGCTTTATCGAGGGCCTCCAGGTAGGCCTGTCTCTTCCTGGCCAGCACCGCGTCTAGCGTCCGAAAAAAGTGATTCACTTCCTCTCTGTCCTGGCTGAGCAGAGCTTCACAGTGAGCCTTTTCCTTCTCCAGCTGCTCCCCAAGCTCACACACCTGGAGGAGGAAAAGATGGCAGTCAGCACAACTGGAAAGTTAATATATTGAGTTATAATAACATACAACATTGTTCCCAGACACGGAGGCTGAGGACTTCCCACCTCTGCCCATCTCTTCTCAGAAAGTGTTGCCAGCAGTGACGACGGCGTCTCTTTTTCTTTGACAAAAGCCAACTGCAGGTCATCGATGCAGTGCCCTTGGTGCTCCCCGACAGTCAGACAGAATCCACAGATCATCTGTCGATCGCGGATGCAGTAAATGTTGAGAGGCTGCCCGCCGTGCTCCGGACAGGAGGGCGAGCGTGACACACTGTCCCGCTGGTACTACGACAGGAAATGAACATATGAGACAACAAAATTAAGCAGCAAAGAGACAGCCTAGCGAGGGGATTTTCAAACTGACAAAGTGTTTCAGCTGGGAAAAAAGAAAACAGTGGTTCGCTCCTACTTTCTCAATGATGGCCTTCAGAGACATGTTGGTGGGTAGAGCATCGACACCCCTGGGGAGATGCCCCGTCATGCTGCGACAGTTGGGGCATTTAATTTGAATTGGAGGCAGCCACATGCCGTGGTTTGTGGACTCTTGGTGTAAGCTGTTCAGGCAGGCCTTACAGAAGGTGTGTGAGCACGGCAGGATTCGCGGGTCAGAGAAGAGACAGTAGCACACGGAGCAGGTCAGGTCCTCCTCTATGATGTCCATGGTGGAGACAAGGGTAGTCTGGTAGGACTGCAGGATGAATGAAGCCCTACGTGTCGCACCTGTTCAGCGGAAA
The DNA here is from genome assembly GCF_958295425.1 of Solea solea. Lineage (NCBI taxonomy): Eukaryota > Metazoa > Chordata > Actinopteri > Pleuronectiformes > Soleidae > Solea > Solea solea. The sequence continues at coordinate 18,002,845 of NC_081140.1, read as the reverse complement.
CATATTGACTTGCTTCAACTGTACAGTGAATTTACATCCTAGAGATCCTATAAATGTTCTGATACTGGCTAAATCACAGGAACAGATAAGGGAAAAATAAAATTGTAAAATCCAATATAATCCAAAAATTCCGATATCACAACCTTGAGTATCTACCGATACTGATATCAGTCTAATAGTCACACTTTTGTCCTGATGCATTTACTGAGCTATTTCAACGAAATAACTCTCGAACTGTGAAATTGTGAATTAAGTAGATTACAACACGTAATATGTAGAATTTTTGGATTATATTGGATTTTACAATTTAATTTTTCCCTTATCTGTCCCAGTGATTTTGCCAGTATCAGAACATCTTTCACAGCAGGAGTCTGCTACTTTTTCTGTTCTTCCCTACTTCATTTCCTCATCTTTAAGCATTTTAAATAAAGCGGCAGAGCTTTTCTCTGTGTGAACAGGTACAGCTTTCATTATAGCCTGTCTTTGTAATTTTCTTTTGTGACCTGGACTTTGCATTTCCCCAGGCATCACATCATTTTCTCTCACTCATTTAACATTCCTCACTCATTGTTCTGCATGGAACCTTGTGTCAACAGCAAAGAGAGACAGTGGACAGTGTCTACAACAACACTCGACATTAGTTCTGCATAGGCCTAGTTTATGTACATCAAGCAATCGCAGGACACTTTAATTCTTTCTTGCACAAAATTCAAGCACTTTTAATTATCTAAGTCTATTTAGGGAAAATTCCAAAAACTTTCAAGTGCCTTTGGTAACCCTGGAAACATATGCTGTTTAATGAAATTCATTTTCAAATATTTTTCATCAATAATAACCTTTGTTTAATTTGGAGCAACATCACAAACGGTCACCCCAGTTACAATATTTATGCACATTTGGAATGAAAACTTAAACACATTTATCTCCATCCTCTTGCTTTTGTAGTAGTTGTTACTGTACCTTACATGTGATATTCTGACAGGTCACAGTTGGGGGAAAAACAGGTTGAAATAATCAAATGAACAATGGCCAACTTCCATTCGGCTTCCTCAGTTTGACGGTGCCTGCTGGTTCACGGTTACACTGTCCTGATTTACATGAACTGAACAAAGATGTAGTTAATGTGATCAGTCACACCTGTGCTCTATGTCAAAATAGACGCTATGAAAAAAGGCAAAGTGTACTTTGATGTCTTGGAAAGATATTTTATCTTCCATCTCGAGGTACTTTGAAGAGAGAAGTGAGGCGGACCTCTCAGTGTAAAAACCTGCTGAAGATTAGACGACATTATTTTAAGAAAAATAATTCTGTTTAATCTCCTTAAAGAGTTTGACAAAGATAAATCTTTTGTGTATCGTCCCATAACTACTAGACCTATCACTAATGGTACATAAGTGCTTCTCTTTAAAACCGTGAAGACTGAAGTAACTGATTAACTGCAAATTTAGCTCCTGTTACAGGATCAGTTGTAGTGTGTGTTCTACAGTTACAACCAGTACCACACTGACAATAGGAGGCCTTATGTCAGCACACACACAGGCCCAACTCCCACAGACACACACTTTGTTGTTGTCCATGATCATCTACACAACAAAACCTGATGTTGCCATAAACTGAAGCCAAGATGGCGCCCAAATTCAAACAGGTGGTCTGCTGCGACTTCATCAATATATCAGAACAAAAGCAGTAACTGAAGATAGAGAAAATAAATTATAAAAAAAAAATATATATATATATATATATATATACACACAGTATATTATAAAGTGTATGTCAGAGTTTCTCAATCCTGGTGACCCCCTGCCCTACATGTGTTTCCCTGCTCCAACAGTGTTTGCTGATGAGCTGACATTTGAATCAGGTGTGTAGTAGCAGGGAAGCATCTACAAACATGCAGGGCAGTGGGTCACCAAGACCTCGAGAGAGAAACCCTGGTGTATGCTGTTAATGTTGCACACAACTTTAAATATGGAGGAAAATAACGTGACAGCTCATTATTAACAAATGTCATTGTGCCACTCCCCGCTGTTTGGACAAGTGTGTGCAACCGGTACTAACCAATCCCCATCTTACTTTTTATTTAGAATTAAACTAGAGTTAAACACCGTCCTCTTTTTCCCTTAAAATTGAATAAAGTTTATTTAGGTTAATGTTGCAAGACTTCTGCCACATTTCAATCATTAAGCAAAGAAGAGAATCCCATTTTATCATAACATTTAACCGAACACGCCCGAGTTCTAGAAATGCAACTTTTAAAAACGTGTAGTTTGTACTTCTAAGGCAACCTGTTCGGCATTAGCTGTCGTCTTTTTCTTTGAATAATACACATATTAAACTTGTAGACATAACTGTGAACTTTTTTCAGCGACTAACATCGGTTACTACTCACCGTTAGCTCGGAGTAGCGCCTCAGTCTGCGCCATAACAGAGCGTTCATTTCCTCCTACTTCTCGAGCTGCGTTCAAATGCTCTCAGTAAATTCCTACGACTTACAACAGAAAGCGAGCGAGCATGTGAAAAACACACATGCCCAATGTAAACTTCATACATTTTACTTTGGTTGATACTTTGCGACTCTAAATAAATCAGTTATCTATGTGAATATAGAGAAGAACGGTCCTGGTTCATAACGAATCCTAGAACAATTTAAATACAAGTGCTTCGAAAGCATCATTTTTTTCCCCCACTTGTCTTAATACGCATGCGTGAGGACTCACTGGCCAATCTGGATCTAGTTTCTCGAATTTTGAATTAAAGCTCAACCGTTAGGAAAACCTGCACGTCGGCCGTTATACGTACGCTCATCATCGGCCAAGTTATTAGGTACACGTCTGACGTAAATATCTGATCAATCACATGACAGCAGCGGTCAACAAGAGCTGCAGCAGTTCAAAGTATCAGAATATTAAAAATAAAAGGGTGATTTAAGTTGGTTTGAACATGTTTTGGTTGCTGGTGCTCTTACAGAAACTGCAGTTTGACGGATTTTCAAGAGGAAAATGACCAGACTGGTTCAAAATGATAGGATAGCAAGCAAGGAAGAGATGAAGACAAACCGAATGCACAACATGTCAAATCTTACAGTAGCAGAAGATCATGTTGGGTGCCACTTTCTTGGGCGTCCTGTGTACCTAATAAAAGGGCCAATGAGCACATTTTAAGAAGGAAAATTAGGAATTTAACAGGACAATGTTAATCATACCACTTCTCCACAACAGATCACACACACACACATACAGTCTCACAATTTGGGTTTCACTATTTATTTTCTCAAAGACAACCTATCCTGTATAGCCTATCTCCCCCAAAATTGTTTTTTTTTAGGGGGCAAACCAACGTTTTCGTCTTCCATTTAATAATTTTAGATTTGAAACCACATGTTTGCGAACAAGGAATGCTGCAAAAAAAAAATACCCCTATGTTCAACAGAAGGTTTATGAGCACAATGTATAATCATTTACTACAGTGTTCGAAGTTAACACAAAAATGGAAAAGGGTAAGCTTGGTACACCTAGCTGGTATAATAGGAAAGAGGAGTATGGGGTTAAGGACTGCAAAGTACTAAATGTACAGCAAACTTGTTCATGGGTTTATTTATTATTCAGGAGAACCCATTCACAACAACTCCTCAAATCCCCTTTTACCTTGAGAAAAGGGAAGTTCGATCCCCTCTAAGTCTAGCCGAGATACATTAGCAGATCGATTACTGCTTCCTGAAATCCAAGTCATTATTTTCTCAAGTATCAATAAGAAGCATCATTGGATTACTCTAGAAATACAACAAAGATTGTGGTTGAGTGATGCATAATGTAAAGGCTGTTGGCCGGTCAAAACCCACAAAACTGTCCAACACCTTCAGAAAGACTTCAGGCCTCACTTTGCAGTAAATGTGCAAAACCATAAAGATTATTTAGCAAATTGGACACTAGTGAGGGGTAAGGGAGGGGGAAACATGTAACATTTAAGCACAGTTTTACTTAAAATGAAAATTACACTGTATCCACAGCCTAAGGAAACTAAAATATCCTAAAATTAACTGTGCTATAGTTTAGTACATGCAAAGGTTATGATTCACAATCCTACGTGAAATGGCCATTGTTCTCTTCTCCCTTGGTGATAAGTCAAAGCTATGGCAACAATACTGCAAAGCAGTGATTTTGCTGAAAATTGAAGGACAAATAATTAAGTGTCACAAGGAGAACAGGCCATTTGGTTGATTATAGTGATGGTGTCAGAATTTCACAGCGTCAAGCCCACGTCTGGTGCTTAGGTTAGGGTTCTGGTAAGAGGGTGGAACACGATCATCGTCAATCACCTTTACAGAAGCAATGAAACTAAAAGCTGAAACTAAAAAAAAAAGTATCATAAAAGGAACACACTGGAGGCAAAAAGAAAAGCCCAAAAGCCACCAAATGCATCTTCATACAATGCAATGCTGCTCAACTCATGCCATTAGCATTGTCCAGTGTCAATTAATACCAACATAATAACTCAGAACAAAAAATATAATCTTTGTGATGACGATTTGATTTCATATTCAAAGTTCTTCCTTTAAGGGATATGGAGGATCAGCCTCTCATTCAAAGGTAGAATTTCTTTCCTGAAACCTTTGATAATTATCTCATTGTTGCGTTTCTCAATTTTGTTTCTCTTCAGATGTTGTATTGTATCTTTTTCCCCACATCTCTGCATGCGTTCTCACCCAGCCTTGCATACTCCCAGTCACGCACGCAGCCAAGCACACACAACTCATCCGTCCATTCTCTCGCACACGCGACACGCGCAGCCGGACTCCTGGCCCCGCCCACCAGGGGGAGAGGATGGTGCCCCAATCAGGGCGTCTTGTTGGAGGAGATGAACCTGGCTCCTCAGCACTGAGTCCAGACATTCATACACAATGGGTCCATTCACACACATGTCTGATAGCGTGGCCGATTGGGGGAGGGGCACATTGAGGGTGGCGCCCTCTCTAGTCGGAGGACCGCAGAATTGTGATGGTTTGTTGTTCATCTCAGTTGATAATTATAGTCATATTCATTTCTTGATTTCATATTTTTGGATGTCCTTGGTTCTCCCTGGGCAGACATCAAGTTTTTTGTTTTTTTGTTGTCATTTGAAGTAGTTTTCCGAAGACGACAGCTCCAATAACACAGAAGTTATGTCAGCATGTCTCTCAACGCATTCGATGTAGATGTTTTGCTTTTTTTGCAACATGTAGCCACTCATTCTCACTCGCACCCACTCGCCATCTCAAACTTCATTTGGGCTGGTTCCCCTGGAATGCCAAATGAAATCCACACATTTTTCTTTCAGATAAGATGCAGCCATGGATCCCACGAGCTAAGCACAATGGACCAAATTTCTCACACTCTCGCTCTCTCTCGCTCTTTCTCTCCTAATTTTTTTTTATGTTGAACAGAGTGCTGCATCGTGAACAAAACTCCAGAATACCCCAGATGCCGTCTAGAACTGGAATCCCTCGGTTGGCACGTTGGCTGAGTTAAAGCCGTAAGTTCCACCCTGGATGGACTCTGGGACCAGGCTGGTGTCTTCATCAAGCTGAATGAGACAATGCAACACATAATTAACAATGAACTTTGAACTGTGGAGGGCAGCCATTACACCTCTCAGTGTGCAGCCTGTCAGAAAGTTGTTACGATTCCAGAGGCTCTATAATACTGACTAAACTTTGACAGGAAAACACAATACGAGAGTAATTTTCAGAATCAATACTTAAATACACATAAGAAATACTCACATCGTCAGATGAGAAGAATTGATCAATAATTTCATAAGCCAATTTGTAGATATCTTCATTTTCATGATTCTGGAGTTGTTCCACCTTTTCCAAACCTGTGTAGAAAAAAAAAAATCCCTGATTCGAACACTCAGTCCCAAATTTTCTATTTAAAATCAGTGAAAAAAAAGGAGAGAAAGCACAAGGATCTCACCACCACATTCTTCAATGAGGTTAGCAATACATTCAGCCTCGTCGTCGGCCATCTTGAGGATATTGCTGAGGCCATCAAGGACAACCTGCACAACTTGAGCATCCTTCACAGTCAGCAGGTTACAGAATGGAGGAATCACCTGCTTCTCAATGAGGTGTGCAACCTGTAAAGAGCACGGGAGCAGAGATGTACTGTGTATTAGTAATCGGATGAGTTATAGGAGAACATAATGGAAGATCGTCATGTTCCCATTTGCAAATGTACAGTTTTGTTCATGTTATATTTCTGTTTGGATTCAAATACAAAATTGACAATAACTAATTGTGACATGGCAAACTTATTTATATTCACAACAAAAACCAGAGAAAAATATATAAATTTGAATCGGTGGAAAACAAAAGATTCTTATGTGGATCAAGTTTTAGTCCCAGATTGAAGTACTTTACAGTAGGGATGGGACTTTTTTGACTGACAACGACTGACAATCAACAGGCCTTCACAAAAAAAAAAAATGGGATAAAAAAAAGTAGAAATGGCTTGTGGGATTTTCATGTGTATTTGTGAATTGCATTGTGTCTTTCGAGTCATTACATTGGCTATTCAAATAAACATCATAAAGTGCACTACACAAAAGACGGCATTTCACCCAGTCAAGATCCGAGCGCAGGTTCAAAAACATGAGCCGTCTGGTGAAAGTCTACCTCTGCATTCATGCCACATCCGTGGCAGCGGAGAGTTTTCTCTGCCGTGGGATTAATAGTGGATAGACTCTGCACTCGCGTTCTTCCCAAACACATGGACACGCTTGTGTTCTTAAACAAAAACTAGGCCGAAATTATGAGATAAGTTCACCTATTAGAGATGCACGGTTGGCGGTTACACCTGCACACATCACTAATTCGCGAAGCCGGGGGATTGCGTGCGGGTAGGTCGCGGTTGAAATAAATAAATAATACACAGGTTAACATATTGACTAGATCTGAAATGAGGCAGAAATGAGTTGACCTAGAGGATCTGCGCAGCTACTGTGTTCCATAACAACATATGTTTAGCAGACTGCTACTACAATTAATGTAGCTGGCGGCTGCGGGTATTAATTGTTGAAAACAACATTGCTTCGGATGGATTATTGATATTTAGCAGCAGGTGCTCAGCCGTAAATCTCTATTACCTATTTTACTCTCACTGCTGTTTGATTTTATTTGTGATTAGATCAGTGTGATTGTTCTCTTTTTGTTTCGTTTAGTTGTTGGTCACTGCTTTGATTGTCAATATTGGACATTACAGCCATGTTTTTGAGCCTTAAATTAAGTAGTACAGTGTAGAACATTTTCCTCCGCCATGATTCGACAAAAATTCGACACGGGTGCCTCGACAATCGACTCTCAAATTGTCGTTCCCATCCCTACTTTGAAGAAAAGGGTCTTACCTGATCTTTCCTCCCACTTATCGTCAGGTTGCTGATGGCCCAGGCTGCCTCCTTCTGAGTGCCAAAGTCTCCCTAAAATGTTTACATTCAGCATGAGTAACACATTATGTAATTCTTGTGAGACAAATACATCCAAATATCATTAAATTAGTTGCAGTTGGACCTTTTCAAGAAAGTTCCTACTGGTTCAGTGAATTTTTGGACATGACCCAGCATAGATAATGTGAATAGATACAAACCTTGTCAAGCAGATGTATGATCATAGGGACTAGCTTGGCATCAATGACGGCCTGCACCTGCTGCTGGTTGCCTGCTGTGATGTTTGACAGGAACCATACTGCCTCCTGCAGGAGAGAAAGCACAAGTGACATTTTCTACCAAAGCTGAAAAAAGTCGGATATTGTTGAGACAGGTTTTAGGCAAGTCAAGTAACTGCCCATTCCTTTTAAGAAAGCTAGAAAACATTTGTTTTGTCTCCGAGCTGGATCAGAATCCAGAGGTCAGCTCAGAAAGACAGACCTCTGGTCGAGACAGAGTGCTGTGGGTGGGGCAAGGGCAACTGTTGAGGCTCTAATCATCGTTCAGGTCACAAAGGAGGCCTCATTTTATCAGTGACCGATCTCAGATGCACTCCAGCATCAGCAGCAACACATGGTTTCTGCACCCTTTGGCCCCCAACCCAGTTTATCATACACACAATGACATGCACACAGACTAATACCCTCCCCCTCCCCAACCCATTCCACTAATTATAACTACTCTTCTTCGTTGTCTTCATCCTCGCGGTTCCTCGTGTTTGGAAGTCCTGCAATTAGCCATCTGTCCCCTTCTATTATCTCTCACACCGCATTCACACTGGCACCATGTCTCTGATTTCATCACTTCCAAATAACTGAAGTCACAGTCCGAGGTTTTGTCAGTGTGTGTAGGAGGAGGATAGAGCATATTTTATATACCTTGTTGATTTTCTCCTTCGGGTGGGTAAGGAGGGCAGGGAAGTGGCTGAGGGCGTCACAGTTAAGCACCACCTGGGTCTGTTCATCTGTACCAGTCACTATGTTCCCAACAGCTCTCAGGGCCGCAGTCTGCATGAGGAGAGGAGGCGTGAATTTGTTTAAATGATAATATGCATCTCAAAAAAATAAAAACATGTCTTAGCATGATACTAAAACTACATTTAATAATGTATCCAATGTTGTCATGACAACAGCACATAGCTTACATGTTGCATGACTCTTCTGCAATGTGTTTAAACAAAATTATAATCTAGAATCATGTTTTAAGAATTAATGAGGTTTATTTGTTTAAACCTCAACAGTGCCATACCTGAACTTTGACCTCCTGATGGCTGAGCAGAGGGACCAGCTGAGGGACAATGCCAGAGTCGATGACCATTTGGATCTGCTCGTTCCCGGCGTCCGTCAGGTAAGAAAGAGCCCACACTGTGTCTACCAGGATCTGGAGGCAGAAAAATGCCAAAATATTTAAATAAATGTTACTTTGTACTCAGCCTCCATTAAACATCTAATGGTTTGGCAAGAACTTTCATTTGTAAATACAGGATAGGTATCATCCATGAGCCGTTTCATTTCTGTATACTCACACTGACATCCGTATGGTGGATCAGCACACAGAGAGCTGGAAGAATCTGAAAAAAAATAAAAGGGAAAAAAATGATTAGATGGAGAAAAATGTTCTGATCTGATCAATAAATAACGACAGCTGCTGAGTCACTACTTCTGCAATTTCTGGAAAACCTTTGCTTATACCAAACATCAACATATATGTGCCCTTATTTTAGCAGCAGCCAGAACACAGATGGCACTCATATCTTCCTCCTCGCCAAACAACAATACACTATTAACTCTTAGATTTCAGGACAGCCATGAAAGTCTCACTGCTGCCCAAAATATACAAGTAATCTCAAATTAGCTTTGTAACGTCTGGACTAAACTGGAGCCTTTACTACATCCAATAACAGAGTAATCAATATTAGCTCTAATATTAAAGTGATCTGGTGCATTTCCTGAACTAACAGGTAAATTAAATTAGGGCCGACAGCATTTCAATCTGTTTCCTATATCTGACCTGACCAATGTATATTAAAAAGATCATCATCTCATTGACACAATCCCTTTTTACTTCTATGTTAATTTAAGTGTTATATGTAGGTCTACAGGTGGAAATTAGCCTCAGGCTACAACCTGACATATTCACATTTAAATGTTTATCAATATACATTGTCCCTAATGTCCATAAATTAATAAATTAAATTAAGGAAGCATCAGTCAGTTTCCTCTGTTTTTCTCAGTGATTTTTTCTCCCCCAACACACAAGTCTCTAAACATAGAACGGAGACATCTAGTTTTAAAAAATTACAAACTAATGGATTCTCTTTTTCAAATGATCAGCCATGTTCAAGAGTTAGCTGCAGGTTTCCTTGAGCTCATTTTGAAGATGTTTCAACTCCAACACATCCAAGATGCTTCTTTAGAACTGAAGATTCAGAAGTGAAGGAGCCTCTTGAATGAGAGGCGAAATGTCTTCAAACTTAACTCCAGCCAAGTAGTGAAGATCGCCTTAGAAGTTTCCTGGACTATTTACAGTTGGTACACTTCCTGTTATTTTTACACACATCCTATTTACAGGATTAGCAGGTGAGCTATCCATGCTGGACATACCATGCTTGTCCAGTATAAAATCAAAAATAGCTAAAATGTCAACTTTGTCTTTTGTCTCCTTTGATGGATCCATCTTCCTAAAAATAACTGTTGCCAAATGAGGGCAAATCATGCATGAGATGATGCACTGGGTAAGGATGTGATCATTCAGTGTCCTTCCACCTTTAAAAAACACTAACACACCCTTTACTCAAACAGTCCACTGTATTTCATAATCTGGCACCTCTCACTCCTTTTCTTAACACGCATGATATATTCACCTCTTGGATCGTCTCCATGGGTGGTGGAGGATCCTTGTGGCGGCACAGATTCACCATAACCCAGGTGACATTGCGGAGGAAGGTGATGGGGATGGAGGGACTGATAAAAGAGAGCAGGGGCTTCACCACCCCCAAGCTGATCACATAGTCTCTGCACTGAGGGCCATCACCTGAACATAACACACAGGCACGGCATGTCATTTTTTAGGACAGATTTATTTCCTTTCGAAACACACTCAAGTTTATAATGACAGTGACTCACCTATAATGTTGCCCAGAGCCCAGACAGCCTGTTCACACACATTCTGGTGAGGAGAGTGAAGCAGTCTCAGGAACAGCGGCACAGCGTCTGCACAGGAGAAAACAGATGAGTCTCAGTCAAGAATATTTTCTAGATCTGATGTGCTGCTTTTGTTTAGGTGCTCAATAAATTCATGATCAAAACAGCACAGACACCAAGGCAGATCATAGAAACAGCAGCAAAATTAAGGCTGAGCGATTTAGCGGAAGATATCTAATTTTGAAAATAAGTAAATGTGCTTGACTTAACCATGACAACCGACTACACAGATGAGCATAATGATGTTTTCCACACAGAACTGCACTCCTCAAATCAATCATTAGTGGAGAATTCAAAATCTTACTAAACATGCTAATACTGTAAGATGCCCACTTGAAAGACACGGAGACATAAAACAGACAGAAGTTGTGAAACAATGGCACTTACTGGACTTGACCACGGCTTGAGTCTGCTCTGAGGTTCCAGATGCTATGTTGGTTAAAGCCCAGGCTGCCTCAAACTGGAGAGATGGGCTAAAGGGAGGCAAGAGATGGATGAAGATAGTTGTACTTACTATTTAAAATGAGTGAGATTGAGAAAAAGTATCAAACACGCCAATCATGGAGAGTGAAAATGGGGTGTATTTATGCAACAGCCACACTGTTCACATGTCGCCTGGGCTAAATCCTGCAGCCTCATTTACATACCTCTGAGGTGTACATGAACTCAACCTGATCCGAGGAAAGTGCTAACTTGTACTATAATTATCACACACCCAATGTGATGATTCACTGCAACATGCAGACAAACAGAACTGCAGCCCACTTACTTGTCATCTCTGTCCAGGCAGTGAACCAGTATAGGAAGGATCCCAGACTTAATCAGGTCGTCTATGGGAGGGTTACGGTCGCTGGACAACAACTTCCTACCAAAACAAAGAGAAAACCGAAGACCATGATGATACTTGCATAGCTGTACTAACACATACCAGCAAAAAATAAATTACATGCAGGGAGAAACAGGTTAAGAATGCGAGGCATCTTCACATTCCAAATCAATCATCTTGCGTTTGTTGGATGGTGCTCACACCAGCCTGAATGAACCAATTTTTATTTTTTTTTGCAGCAGCAGGTGTGAAAGACATTTATATGTGCGATCAACACTTTTACAAAAAGAGAAATAATTTTCAGTGGAGTCCAAGAGAGCGGTGGAAGAAGTGTAGCCTTACCTTGCAGCCTGAACAGCGCTCAACTGGACGCCTTGGTTATCACTGGTAGCATTCTACAATGCAACAAGAATAAGCAAACTGGGTCACAAACAAAATTAAAAACAATATATCCTTTGAAACAGCATGCTGTCAAATGTAAGCAGATAATGGTCAAAATTACAATGCATAAATAAATTAAACATAAAACTTACTTGTACTATTGCTTCAAGAGAGGTGTTTTGCTAAAAAAAAAGAAAAAAAAATTTGAAAAGTCATCAGTCAAGAACTTAACATATACAGTAAATAAACTGAGATGTGAAGATTCTCTATACTGGTAAATATTCAAGTGAATATTGTGGAAAAATAGTTATTACTTTGAACCACATGTGAATACTATGGAGAGTGTGTATCCTGGCAGGACCAGGAGAGGGTCAGCAGTGTGCAAGTGTGTTCACCAATTCCCTTACATTCAAACAGCCATTCCAAAATTGATTATTTGTGCATCAAGTCACCAAGCACCACTGAGAACTGTGACCAGGAATGGATAAATGCCATGAGGACAAAGTAGTGACTTGCAATGTTGTTTGAATCCAAGTGGTGCTTTGCTGTAACAGTCAACAGACTGGACGTGCAGACCAGCACTCAGCACAATAATACGCCAACTGGCAAACTCAATTGATGTCCAGTACAGAGAGTTCAGTGCTGGGTGTAGAGAGAGATCCTCAAGTAAAGACCTCGACTATCCCTTTCAACAGCCTCCCCATGACTGCAAGTGTTAATTAATGTACTTGGTCACTGCTATTGATAAGCATACACACTGACCAACAGCTGTTGCAGCTCAAAGCATGTGAAACTTAACATTTTGGAAAGCAGTGGACTAAGAACTATCAGATAAGGAAATAAAGAAAAGGGTTATTTCATGAATGCCAATAAGCATGTACTTGCAGCTGTGTTTACAGTATTTACATCCCACAATTACGGTAAGCGATAACTGTTGTGAACATTTTTAAAAAGGTGTGACAAACAATCAAAAGGGAGGAGTGAGGACAAAGTTGTGTGACAGTGAGGATTTAAGAGACATCTGATTGATCAACAATGGGATTGGCAGCCAAACACAGGGGTAAAGTATTCATTTTGAGAGAGCTCCTCAAAAATATGCCATAATGTTAAAAACCTGTTGAAGCAAAACAATCAACGCTTTACAGTGACTAGTCACTTAGCTCCAGAGGGTTTGTGAAGTAGATGGCCAACACATGGTCCCACTGAGGCCTCTCTAATGTCATGCAGTGACTCAGTAGCATGTCTTGGTTGATATATTGAAGTAGCCCATTTCAAGTCAGCGCTCTCACTGCCACCAAGCAGTTACTGTGATTACATTTTTTTCAGCTGCCGAGTGGCCATTTTGACCCAGTGCTGCCACCCAACGATGGGATTCCTGATCAACTGATGGATTTTCTGTGACCCTGTTACTGTAAAAAACATGGCTTTTATCCACATTTTGCTTGTGACATTACAGGGTTACATCTAAAATTTCACAAATGGGTTCACAGTAGCATTAACACAAGTAGAAAGGCCGTAATCCAAAAAAGAAAGCCCTCTAAAATGTAAATTAGCCAAGAAAACATAACTTTTTTTTCCTAAAACTCCCAATGAAGCACAGTAATACTAGGTCCACTGTAATGTTTGTACTGAGGAAGGTGTAAAGGAAACTGGACTCTTACTTCAGGGAAATGGGACAACAACCAGTGCACAGGAAAACAATCTGCATGTTTGTTCACACTTACACCTCACCCAACTGGCAGTGTGGAAGGAGAACTAAGGAGGCAGCATTACATGTACAAAATGTAAGCATGTCCAGTGAGAAAAACCCTTACTCATTCAATACAGTACAGATTTAAAAACTGACAAATGTGCTGCTTCGTGCACGGAAACTCTGGCATGGGCAGGGAAACTGGCATGTTTCATAACCTCATAAAAACATGTTATTATTTACTAATGCGCATTTAAGCAGAAGAAGATCAACTGTACCGATCTGAACTCTCCATCAACATCAGAGTCGTCGCAGGTATCTTCATGGGGCACATTCCTCCTCTTCAGGAGGTGCTCATCTCTTTTGTTCTGTGGTGAAGGAAGCAGAAATATGACTTCATGCATATTCACAGCATTTTAGGATAACATTTTCAAATCAAAATATTAACCCATAGGGGATTGTACATGATACAGCACAATTAACATTGGCTGCCAGCCATTTTCAGAGCAGTGGTAGAATTGTCATCTATAGCAGTCAATGAGTTAAGATTACCTTTCTGAGTTCCACCACTACCTCAGTCCTCTGTCTTCTCATGGTCTAAAGGAAAGAGAGAGAATATACATCATATTTCAAGAAACCTGTATTCCCTTGAGAGATAAACACCAACTCAAAATATGAAATCCAGCCACAGTCTAAAATCAGAGTCTAGAGTGTGAGAGGAGAGCTGATCAGCGGTCTCAGTCAAGAACCCACACTCGATGTGTGAGAGCACCAAGCACCAGTCTGACCTCATATGACTCAGCTTTAGAAACTGCAAGAATGCTTTATATGTCTTAATAGGAGTGCTGCAGGGCCATATTCTTTGAGAGATACCATGTTGTCTGTATTACTCATAAAACCATTATGTACAAATTGCATTATGGTATATATTTTGCAATAACATTGAATCCACCCAAGCATTGTGGGTGGATTCAATGTTATTGCAAAACGGTTATACCAGACTGCATTAGATTAAAATGGATTTACCCAATTAGCTTTTGTTAATTCCTCTACTTTTTATTACGCAGAAAGTAGTGCCTTCATAACATAAGAACGAATGTCCCTATTCATGATAGTGATACCAAAGTGAAACCGAGTGAGACAACACGTTTCCGTTGGTGTGTCGCTACTTGCCTAACTGGATGTATGAGTATATCCAGTGCATATGCATCTTTACATGCTGAACCGTCTGAAAAACAACTTCTAACTTATGGGTACGAGGTGTAGCTTTGATCCATTTGTCATGTGATCGTGTTCACGAGCTGCCCGTTCGTGATAACCTTGTATTCGGTGCTTGTGTCGCCGTTACGTATTCACAAAATACATTTCATAATACACAACACGGTGTGATTTTTAAGGAATATATAACTGCCCGGCGAAGAGACTGGCTGGTTTCCGCCATTGTTTTTGATGATAAAGACGGGGGATGGGTGGAACTGCAGCCACCGAGCTTAACTGTGCAAGCTAGCACGCAGGCTAGCTAACTTGCGAATTAACACAATGGCGGTAATCTTCCGCTCATTGATAATAAAATATCACTCGAAGACAACTACGGATGTGCATTTTAAAATCACATCGAGTAGTCGAGTGACTAACACGCTGATCCAGTGGATGAACTGCTTCACTTAAGCTAGCATGTCCCCCGCGGGCCTGGCTAGCAGAGCGCAACCAGGGAAACTCTGGCATGTTTCATAACCTCATTGGATATATTTTTTCACGCCATGAAGACACACAGTGAAACCCCGAAAAACAATCCACGCAATCAAAACCGGCGACCTAGACCGGGTGAACCGCGAAGGCCCAGACTGGAGCGCAGGGCTCAAAGTTCCCAACGGTGAAAATTAGAAACGACGTCACAGGGAAGCCAGGAGGCGAAGCTGGCCGCGCACAGAGCGGCAGCGGCGGCGACGAAAAGCAAGACATCCTCGCCGCCAATTTACATTCACTTTTACCTCCAAATCGCGGCCTTTATTCTTGAAA